>NW_012101461.1:393289-449797 GCF_000951045.1 Mandrillus leucophaeus
TTTAGTGGAGATGGGGATTCACCATGTTGGCCAGGCTGGTCTTGAACTCCTGGCCTCAAGTGATCTGCCCGCCTTGGCCTCCCAAATTGCTGGGATTACAGGCGCGAGCCACTGCACCCCGCCTGTTCTTTTCTTTTGGTCTGTTTTGTCTGTTACTGCAGCAGTACCACTCTGTGTGGATTACGCTCAATCATTGCTACAGGACTTGGTATTTGATGTAGTTATTATAGGCTTTGGTATAGGACTCCAGCTTTGTTCGTTTTTGAGATTGCCTTGACTATTCTTGACTTTTTAAGTTGCCATATAAGTTGTAGACTCAATTCTGGAATTCCCACAAAAGAAACTGGATAGGATTTTGATTATATTTTGTAGAATCAATAGATAGATTTGGGGAGAAGTGAATTCTTTTAACAAGATTGAATCTTAAAATTAATAAACACCATATATGCCGTTTGTTTAGGTTTTTAATTTCTCTCAAACTTTTGAAGTTTTCACTGTGGAGATCTCATGTGTTTTATTTGATTTATCCCTAGGTATTGATGCTTTTTGATGTTATTGTAAAGGGTGTCACTTAAAAAATTACTTTGTTGTTGGTATATAGGATTATAATTAATTGTTGTATATTGAATTTTTCACATTCTAAAGGTTTTTATGTAGATTATTTTTGCATTTTCTCTATGTAAAATCTGAAAATAATACATAATTGCTGTCTGTCCTTCTGTCTTTTTGTCTTACTGCACTAGTAAGGACCTCTCTAACACACTTGAAAAAGATGAAAGTTGATAGTGGGCATCCTTTATTTCCCAGTCTTACGGAGAACATTTTCAATATTTTATTGTTAGGTATGATATATGCTATAGATTTTCTTTAATGACTTTACCAGATTAAGCAAGTTTCTTTTTATTCTTTGTTTAAGTATTTTCATCATGAATGATGAATTTGGCCAAATGTTTTTTCTGCATTTCATGATGATTATAAGATTTTTCTTAATTTTTCTCTTATTGAAGTGAATTACTTTGATTTAAAAAAAATTTAAATGTTAAGTAACCTTTGCATTCCTGGAGAAAACCCTATTTGGTTGTATATATTCTCTTTTTTATTATTGTATCAATTGCTAATATTTTGATGAGGATTTTTGCAACTCTGCTTATGAAAGAGATTGGTCTGAAATCTTCCTTTCTTATAATGTCCTTGACAAGTTTTGGTACCAAGTTCGGAGGTATTTCTTTTTTTTTCTATTTGTGGAAGAGTTGCTTTTAATAATACATGTTTAAGGTCTGTAGTGAAGTTCATTTCTTTATCATTTGTGTCACTTTATTGTCTTCATACATTTTGCTAAGAAGTTATCAACTGTGTTAATCTTTTCAAGGAATAATTTTTGTTTGTTTTGAGGCAAGGTGTCACTCTGTTGCCCGGGATTGAATGCAGTGGTGCTATCATGGCCCACTACAGCTTCGACCAGGTGCTCGCCCCATGCCCAGCTTATTTATTTATTTATTTATTTATTTATTTATTTATTTATTTATTTGAGATGGAATTTCATCATGTTGCCCAGGCTGGTCTTGAACTCCTGAGTTCAAGCAGTCTGCCCACCTTGGCCTCCCGAAGTGTTGGGATTACAGGCATGAACCATCACATCTCAAACTTTTGAAGTTTTCAAAAGTTTGCTATTTTTGAAGTTATTAAAAAATAACAATTTTTGACTGTTGAGTTTTTCTATTTTATTGATAGTTTTGTCCTTCGTTATTTCCTTCCTAATCCTTTTTTTGTTTTCGAAGGTTAATTAGCTGTTATTTTTCTAGCTTCTTGAGCTGGAAGCACTAATTTTTTGCCTTTTAAATTTCTAATATATTGTTCATTACATGGCTTTGTAAGTATCCACAAGTCTTGACTTGTGTTGGGAAAGGCAGTCTCATGCACACAGTCCTTCCATCCCTTCTCACCAAATAGAAATGGGCTTTGGGCCTGAAACACTTTCTTACCAAGAGGTAAGAGTCCTCATAGCCTGTGCTGGACCTATTTTTTCCTGTGTGGGAATATTTTTTCCTGTTTTAGACTCAGTGTGTACTCCTTTGCTCTACTTCAGCATGTGTGTCGTATGTCACCTGGCTCACCTACAGTGTCTCCCCAGTGGGGAGGGGATGGAGGGATGGGGTTGGTCTGCTGTAGCCCAGGAGGGGTTTGTGTAGGCCAGTTGTTGGCATCAGCTGCTGGGAGGCACTTGCCCACCATGGGAGACCAACACCCATTACTGAAGCTGATCTTGCTTTGTCTCCTCTCTGTGTGAGTAAAGCGTTGTTCCATGCAGTGCTTGACTGCGCATCATGTTTTCTTTGGTGACTATGATACCAAGAAACAATGAACAGAAAGAAGTTCTAAGACTTCTAGTGTTGATATTAGGTTACAGATACCACTTGCTTGACAATATATGTTTATTATCATTTAGTTCAAAATGTTTTCTAATTGCCATTGTGGTGTTTTTTTCTTTATCTCACTTATTTTACATGTGTATTTGATTCATTTCCATTGAGTTGGTGCATATTTAATTTTTAAAAAAAATTGTTATAAAAACATAAAAATTCATTATCTTAACCGGTTTTATTTGTTGTGCATGTTATTGATATCTAACTCATATCCACTGTAGTTTGAGAAGATACTCTTAAGTGATTTTAATCGTTTGATATTTGTTGAGGCTTGCTTTATAATGAAGCCCATAGTCAATTTTGGTAATGTTTTGTGTAGCCTTGAAAAGAAAGTATGTTCTTGGCCAGGCACGGCCCAGCACTTTGGGAGCCTAAGGTGGGCAGACTGACTCCAGGAATTCAAGATTAGCCTGGCCAACATGGCAAAACCCTGTCTCTACAAAAAAATGCAAAACCTTAGCCGGGCGTGGTGATGCACGCCTTAGTCCCAGCTACTCGGGTGGCTGAGGTGGGAGGATTGTTCCAGCCTGGGAGGTTGAGGCTGCAGTGAGCTGTGATTGTGTCACTGCACTGCCGCCTGGGTGAACAGAGTGGGACCCTCTCAAAAAAAAGATAAGAAAAAGAATATTCTGTTGTTGAGTGTAGGCTTCTGTGTATGTCAGTTAATTTGGATTTTTAATTTTGTTGTTTAGAGCTCTTACTACATAATGATTTTTCTCTGCTCAAAAAAATGAAGTCTTGTAAAAAAATAGTGTTATCTATAAACATTAAAAAAATTAAAATTGAGGTCTTGAATGGTGTGCTCAAATTTCCTACATTTATTATGGGATTTGTTTAATTCTGTAAGTTTTTGCTCTGTATCTTTTGAAGTTGTATTGTTGGATGCATACACATTTAGAATTTTTATATCTTCTGGGTGGATCAATCCCTTTGTCATTATAAAATGTCCCTCCTTATCTTTAGTAATATTTCATTAAGGTCTATTTTATCTGTTATGAGATAGCTAGCTACATCAGCTTCTTCTCTATGTGTTTTGTAAGCAGCATATAGAGTTATCCTTTCATATCCATGGCTTCTGCCTCCGTGGATTCAAGCAACTGCGGATTGAAAATATTAAGAGAAAAAAAAGATGGTTGTTTCAGTACTGAACATGTGTAGATATTTTTTCTTGTCATTATTTCTTAAACAATACAGTATAACAACTATTTGCATAACATCTACATTGTATTAGGTATTGTAAGTAATCTAGTGATGATTTAAAGTGTGTGGCAGAATATAAATAGGTTATGTGCAAATACTACATCATTCTATATAACAGACTTTCAGAACATGTAAAATAATATGAACAAAAAAATGTAAAACAAAATTTAACAGGCTTGAGCATTTGTAGATTTTGGTGTTGTTGTGGGGGTGGGGTCCTGGAATGAATCCCCCTCGGATACCAAGGGGATACAGTGGGGCCATTTGCAGATCCTCTAGAGTGCTGTCTCCTTTCTGTCTGTCTCCCTGTCTTTCCGGTTTACTACTCTGTCCTGCATACTCTAGCTGTTTTGATATCCTCCGATGCTCAGTTTATCTCAATTAATGAAGTCCACACAAGCTCCATCTGGGTTCTCTTTCCCTTTGCTGGGACCTGAGAATTCTCTCAAGACATTAAGCTGGGGGCAATCATAGAGTTCATATTGTTTGTTTCCCATCTCTCAGGAATCACTGTTCTCTCTAAAGTCCATTGTCTTAAAAATTGTTATTTCATATGTTTTGTCTGGTTTTTATTTGTGGGAGAGAGGTTGTTTCAAGTAAAAGGGTAAATCCTGTCCCCATTACTTTGCCTTGGCCAAGAGTGAAAGTGGCCCATTAGATGATTTTTATCAGTGATTTTCAACCTTTTCTATAGGGTTAGAATTCTTTGTTTAAATAAAATCTTGTCCCCAAGTGTCATGTATATGTGAAATAAACGAGGGCAAGATGGTGGTAGTGTAGTATATGCGCACATGTGCGTTTGTACGTGCTGGGGATATAGCAGAGCTTTTTTGCCTACTTGGATTCCCATTCCCATTCCTTGAGGGCTTTATAGCCCAATTTGAAAGTCACTAATATAGAGAGTAAAAATAGGTATATTAAAAAGTAAGCAAATGAGAAAATAAGCCAGTTATTAGTTAAAGAGGAAACAAACTATCCGGAAAGGAAATTTACAGTATATCTCATGTTGGGGTTTGGCAGGATGTGTACAAAATAGTGTAATTGAAGATTGATAAAATAAAAAATCTGATATACTTATATTGGGTAGAGGAAGATAGGAGAAGTGACAGAGAGAGAGAGAGAGAGTATATGTGTGAAGAAAATAAGAAAGCTCAGTCTCATAAGAAGTCTCAGATAATGTGTAGACTTTACAGAAAAGCAGTTTAAGAATGGTATTTAAAAATAAGGAATTAAATAGCATGAGAGTTGAAAAGTAGTTTAGCGGGAGGTCTACTGCTGATTGATAAAAATAAAAATTACAAAAAAAAAGCAGATAGTAGGTTTGGAAGTGGAAATAATTGAATACAAAATTCTCTTGCAAGAAATTTGGCAGAGAAGGGAAGGAGAAAGAAGTTGGCCTCTAGAAGTGGGTGGGATACATGGCCGCATAATATATTTTTCCATCCCATAACACTTGGACCTTTTAACTTTTTTCCCCCCTTTTTAACCTGTCTTTAAGGTGTTTTGTTTTGTTTTGTTTTGTTTTGTTTTTTTGAGACGGAGTTTCACTCTGTCTCCCAGGCTGGAGTGCAGTGGAGCGATCTTGGCTCACTGCAACCTTTGCCTCCTGAGTTCAAGTGATTCTCCTGCCTCAGCCTCGTGAGTAGCTGGAATTACAGGCATGCACCACCACACCCAGCTAATTTTTGTATTTTTAGTAGAGATAGTGTTTCACCATATTGACCAGGCTAGTCTCAATCTCCTGACCTGAAGTGATCCACCTGCCTCGGCCTCCTGAAGTGCTGGAATCACAGGCATGAGCCATCATGCGCGGCCTGTCTTTAAGTTTTATCATTTACTTGTTTTGGAATCTGCTAGCAAGTGAATGTTACATACTTGTGCTATATTATATTATGTAATTCTCTAATAGAAACTCTAGAATTTCTCCTTGATGTTTTATATTTTGTAATTCTCTAATAGAAGCTCTAGAGTTCCTCACTTACACTTTGATTAGTTGTATCATGCAAGTTAAAAACTATAATTTTCTAACATACTCAAAATTGAGATAATAAAATATTCGTATATTATCCAGAATCCATATTTGCTTCATTTGGTTTTTAACCCCTTTAAAGTCTTCTAAAGCAAATCTCAGTCAGACCTTGTCATTGTCTTTGTGTATTTCCGTATGCATTTGTAAACATAAAAAAAATTTTTTTACATGATCGCAGCACCATTATAACACCGAGCAAAATTAGTAGTAATGTCTAAGTACTGTTTAATAGCCAGTTCATAATAAAATTTTACCTCAAAAAATATTTTTATACATATTTGTTTGAGTTAGGAAACAAACTAGATGCATCTGTGTGTTTCCTAAGCCTCCGTAAACTAGACTGCCATACTATTGACTATTGGTGGGGCGTTTGTGTAGAAAGACCCACATTGTGGATTTGTATATTTTTTGTTGTTCCTCTTTGTGGTGGTTTTTTTTTTTTTTTTTTTTTTTTTTAGAGAAACGGGGTGTCACCACGTTAGCCAGGGTTGTCTTGAACTCCTGACCCCAAGTGATTCTCCTGGCTTCCAAAGTGTTGGGATTATAGGCATTCATGCCACTGTGGCCAGCCATGTGGTGTTTCTTAGGAATAGGAAGATCTGGCCGGGCATCGTGGCTCACACATGGAATCCTAGCACTTTGGGAGGCTGAGGCGGGTGGATCACTTGAGATCAGGAGTTCTAGACCAGCCTGGCCAACATGAGGAAACCCTGTCTTTACTAAAAATACAAAAATTAGCCGGGTATAGTGGCAGGTGCCTTAATCCCAGCTACTTGGGAGGCTGAGGCAGGAGAGTCACTGCGCGACTCTGTCAAAAAAAAAAAAAAGGGAAGATCTAGAAGCTTGATTAGATTTCAAATCATGGGTAGTGCAGTGTATTTCATATTGCATCACATCAGAAGGTATAACATGTCAGATTGTTTCTTGAAATCAGGAGGTGACAAATGACTCCTACCATTATAAAATTACCTGTCAATCTTTCATCTAATGGTCTTATTCATTGAAGATTGTTTCCTGAATACTTTTTCTGTTGTATCCTCCACATTTGTCAACTGGAATTCTTTGGTACATAATTTTCTCTCATTAATTAGAGCAGTTTGGATATTATGAAATGTGGGTTACATAAAATGTAGGATAAACGCTTAATTCTGCTTAATTGCCAATTTTCATAGTAACATTGATAACTTCATCAATATTAAGCAGTTAAAAAATAGACTCCTGGGTTGTTGGAATTTGTTAAAGGGTAAGTTTAAATTGTATTTTTAACCAATATAGATGTTGTTTTTAAAAATTACGTGATGAGGTAAGGCAGAGAACAAATTGAGAATCCGTTATTAATTTTCCTAGTATTTAAAAGCTGTTAATATTTAAACTAAAGATTAGAAGTGATTAGTAGCTAAATTTACTGGCTTAGTAGTATACATTTTAGGGATTAAAGTTTAACGGGATATAATTCGTCGTGCAAAACCAAATGCATATAGGGTAATAGTAACTTGAGAGAGTAACATTGAATGGCATTTCTGACTAAGTTGAAAGCCTTTTTTTTTTTTAGATGTGAAAGAGAATTTGCCCAGAAATGATATTTAACATTTAGCTATTTGGATTTAAGCTACTTTTAGAGACATATTTAAAGTATTGTTTTTAAATATTGTTTTAACATATATTTTAGTCTTAATTATTTTATAATTTCAACATTATTTTGCTGTTTTGTATTGAAATTTAAATGTATCATTGGCTACATTTACAAGCTTACTGAGTGCCAAGCACTGTTCTAGGTACCTTTATGTATATAACATATTAATCTTCAGAGCAATGCAAGAAGTAGATGCTAATATACTGATTTTATATATGAAATAGAGACACACAGAGGGTAAGTGACTTGCCTAAGTTTACTCGGTTTGTATGTAACAGAGCTGGGATTCAAACTCAAACTCTGGCTCTGTAGCTCATCCTCTCAACTACTGCCGTGTGAAATACTTAACAAATAGTGCAGGATAAGCCCCATTAAAAGGAGCTCACTAAGATTTATATTTTGTCTCACCTCTACTGAGGTGGAATTTTATATTTCTAGTATATATTTAAGATAGTATACATAGCTAGAGTGTGTATAGTGTATTTTAATAGCATATTTTAGATGGTTCAGCACATTGAGTTACTTGTGGTTTATATATGAGGTGGGAACAATGCAAAAGTAAGAAGTATTACCTGTACATCTTTAAACTGAAGTCATTGTTCTCCAGCGAGAGACCGGTAGAAACTCACCTGTAACTGAAGAAGTTGGGTTTATTACTCACTGCAGTAAGGGAGAACTACATCATTGAGAATGGTGGGGATTTGTCTGTGATTTGGTGGAGGGTTCGAGGTAAACAGGGTATTCTCTGGATTGGATGCTGTCAGGAAGGAAGTGGGATAAGTCTATGACTTAGGGGTATCTTAATCTTACCTAGAAGGCTGAAGAAATGAAGCAGGGCCAAAGTTTGACTGGAAAAGAGCAGCAGTCACTCATATTAGCCAGGATAAGGAGATATTTGGTAATTGTTGTCATTTGGACAAAGTTCGAATTTTTCTTCCACCTTCAGACACGATTACAGAGTGGTTTTGTTGTTTTCTGGATCCATTATAATCACAGAGTGACTTCATCTGATGTTGAATATTGATGTTTTGTAAAACTATGTTCAGCATGACTTCAAGGCCTACTGAGTGCCAGGCCATTGTTTTGCTACTAATTTTTCCACTAGTAAACCAGGTTCATTGCTGTAAAAATAGAAGTTAGTGAACATACATAAGCCAAAAGATAAAAGGTTAAAAACAAAAAAATAAAGAAACAAGATTTAAACTACCTTGTATCTTTGTAGACAAATAAATCTTTATACATAAAATATTTTGATAAATGTGGAATTATATTATTCACATATCTTTTTATTCTAGAGGTTTCTTTGCCTATCATTTCATTGCCAATTATGTAACTGTTGTGCAATATAGAAAGTTAGGGCCAGGGTCATTGGAGTTGTGACACTGTGTCATCTTTATATATGTTTAATTAGTGTTTAGTAATCTGTATTGAGTAATCATATCTGTCTCTAGCCCTTACATGTATACATCTTTTTATGTTTGCACAAATAAATGTGTATAATATAGCATGGTCAATTTAGGGATATGTTTGATCATTATAGGCAAGAACAAGAGAATGCAATTGTTATAAGCTGGATGAAGACATTAATGTTGGTAACTATATGAGTTCTAGTGTTAAGTACCTAGTATTAAGTATTAAGCACCTACTATTTGCTGTGAAGGTTCAGAAAATGGAGATGATTTCTGGAGTTTGAGGAGCCCGGAGTCTCATTCATTATAAACATTTCAGAATGTTAAAAGGTTTCTCAATCTTTATTACTGTATTTGAAATATTTTATCTATGACATCTGAAGAAGTTACAGAACAGCATGTGTGAATTGATAGTGGCATTGTGATAAGAAATAACATGTTTTTCATTGCAGATTTTAATAAAATTACAATTATGATAAAAAATACTCATTTTAAGTATATGTACTTCCTGACAGTGTCTTTCATACAGTCTTTTTGAAATCTAGGTGGAAAGCAACACTAGTATGCACATATCTAAAAAATGGGGATATTCAAAATAAGTCCCTTTACACTGGTTCATGAAGTGTTACTGCATTATGTGAATAAAGGTAACAGCTAAGACCTATATATAATACAAACCATTATCTCAACACTGGTTAGTTGTATATAATTAATAGTTTTAGTAAATAGTTTCACATCTTTTTTCATGTCATTTAATATCAGTCTAATTGAGATAGAAATATTTACCCTCTTTCTCAAGCGTTAGTTAAATGTGTATACATACTTTTAAAACTTCTGTTCTTTTTTCCTATTCTTGCCCTGTTGACATGGAAAAAATATCCTGAATTCTTGCTTTCGCTTTCTTTTCTCCCTTTGTTCCACTTGGGAGCCTCCAAAAGTGCTGAATTATAATAGAAGTTAAGTGTTAGTTCTAGTGTCAGATTAATACAGAGGAAAATGAAAATTATTTTAATAGACTTTTATAATTAGTATTGCTAATCACCTGTTTCCTTTTGAAATACACCTTCTGTGCTCAGATCTAAAAAAGGATTTAAAGTACTTGACTTAAAGGTCTTGACAAGCCCCAAAGTCTCATTTAAAAAAATACCATAGAAATCTCTACTTATCTCTTTTGTCTTTCTGTAAGGTTGTGTTTTTGTTTATAGCCATAGTGGTTAAATTATAATAGTCAAAACTGTTATACCCTGAGTGCATAACACAATGTTTAATGCATGTTATGTTAGATAATCTTTAAAATTAATATTTAAAATTGAGTTTTTAGTAAGTTGGAGATTTGCCATAATTAAATTATGGTAGATTATATTTGTATATTTAGTAACAAGTCTATGAATGTTGTTAAGGACTTCTATAAGTAATGAACCATACCAGGAATAGGGCAGTGTTCCCATTCTCAGAGACTTTCCAATCTGTTGGACATAGGAGAGATTCCCTGTATGTGTACACACACACATACACACACACAGATGTGCAAAGATTGTGATACAAGGTGGACTGTAAGAAATGGCATGTATCAAAAAAGTTATATAGAAATATTGAAGACAGTGAATAATTAACACTTTGGATCAAGGAAGGCATGTTATATGAATTAAGGGCAACATACTAACATTAGTTGTCCCCTTAGTTTAAATATAGAATTAAAATTATAGATGTTAGATAAAATTGTATTCAAAGATGGTTCTTTTATGTTAAGAAGTTGGTGTTTTCTTTAATAAGTATTTAACTCATGATTTTCAATTTATCTCCTGTTCTGTAAAGATAGATAATTCCTTTTTTTCCCCCATTTTTAATTTTTATTTTTGGCAGCTCTTCACAGATGGAATCACAAATAAACTTATTGGCTGTTACGTGGGAAATACCATGGAGGATGTAGTCCTGGTGAGAATTTATGGCAATAAGACTGAGTTATTAGTCGATCGAGATGAGGAAGTAAAGAGTTTTCGAGTGTTGCAGGCTCATGGGTGTGCACCACAACTCTACTGTACCTTCAATAATGGACTATGCTATGAGTTTATACAAGGTGAAGCATTGGATCCAAAGCATGTCTGCAATCCAGCCATTTTCAGGTACATACATTTTTTCTGAATTTTTCCTTTTGAAAAATGTGGGCATTTAAGTGCCTTAAGGAAATATTTTTTAAAATTGCCTTTTCTTTGTTTGAACAACTATTTGGTTAACTTAGAAACTTTGTTTAGCTAGGGTTTTTGTTTTTGTTCTTGTTTTCCCTAAAAAGAAAGAAGTAAATTTCTTTGTATCTGCAGTTCTCGTCACTGACTCTTTGCAAAGGAAAAACTACAAGAGCTTTTGGATTAACCAGCTGCAGAGAGTCGAGGCTTCTGCTTAGTGTTTTCCAGTTAGTATTTGAGTTGACGTGTTATACATTTGTTACTAACAATTGCTTATTACTTAATTATTCATGTTTTCAGAGTTCTTGCTTAGTAAAATTTTATTAATTTGGTTAACAATTCTTTGTTCTTTAAGTTGTTCATTATTATTGTGCTTTCTATAAAGAATAATGTCATATATGCTTGATCATTTTTCCAAAATTGCCAACTTAAAAAATTCTCTTTCTGCTCTTGAAAACTCTAGAAAAATGGCCTTTTTTTTTTTTTTTTTTTTTTAGACGGAGTCTTGCTCTATCCCCCTGGCTGGAGGGCAGTGGCGTGACCTCGGCTCACTGCAAGCTCCGCCTCCCGGGTTCACGCCATTCTCCTGCCTCAGCCTCCCGAGTAGCTGGGACTACAGGTGCCCGCAACCGCGCCCGGCTAATTTTTTGTATTTTTAGTAGAGATGGGGTTTCACCGTGATCTCGATCTCCTGACCTTGTGATCCACCCGCCTCGGCCTCCCAAAGTGCTGGGATTACAGGCGTAAGCCACCGCGCCCAGCCTAGAAAATGGTCTTGATTGGAAAAGAGCAGGTTACTTCATAGGTTAAAGCAGCAGTTCGCAACTATTTTGGTCTCAAGACCTCTTTATAGCTCTTTGAGGCTGAGTGCCCAAAGAGCTTTGTTTTAATATTTGATTAACGTTTATCAATATTTGCCATATTAGATACTAAAACAAATTTTTTTAGAATAAAAGAATATCAAGTACATGTTCTGTTAGCTGTCATTGTGATGAAATTATCACATATCATGTAACCTCTTGAAAACTACACTGTACACTTGTGAGAGAATGAGAGTGAGAAAGGTAAATAATATCTTGTGAAAATAGTTTCAACTTTACAAAATTCCTGAAAGGGTTTTGGATGGCCAGGGGCTCCCTGATCATAGTTTAAGAATTGCTAAGTTAATACACTGGTAAAAATGGAATGTACCAGTATCACTTACCTATTGTAAACCTATATCAAATAATATATTAAAATATTTTGGCATAGAAATCTGTTCAAACCCTAGTTTTTAGCCATTACATATATTTTCTTCTTTTACATGAATCTGATCTTTAGATGTATTAAGAGATTCTGATTAATACATTTGTGTTTACTGCATATCAATTGTTTGGTAATCTTTAGGCTTGCATGTATTTATAAATCCTCAATCTGTTCACAGTGGTTGGCAAATACCTATATAACAGCAGTAAAAATGAATAGATGCATAAATTGGATCCCCCCCAAAGCTGGTTTTGTATATATACAAAAACATATTTCATGAAGTTCCTAGAGAAAGGCCACATGAGTTTCCTTCTAACTAAAGCAGAGAGTAAAACATGATTTATCTTTTTCAGTAACCTCAAATAGAAAAAATAAAATTATTATAGTTTTTGATCAAGAACAGTGAAGGTTTGTCAAGGCCGACTTTGGTATTTGATACAATGTTATAAACATGTTTTCAGTAAAAGTATCCTTTTCTATGCTTTTTGGTTAGATCTACTTATATATTATTTCTTTCCAAAATGCCAAAGCCTTTGTTTATTTTTCTCTACTTAGATCTTTTTAAAGATATATTTTTTATTGATACATCCTCTACAGACATCCTCCCTCATTATGAATATCAGAGTGGTACTTTTGTTATAATACACAAACCTATATTGATACACCATTATCACCCAAAGTCCACAGTTTACATTAGGGTACACCCTTGGTGATGTACATTCTGTGGGTTTGGGCAAATACATAATGCACGTATCCACTGTTAATAGTGTCATACAGTGTAGTTTCACTGCTCTAAAAAAATCCTCTGTGCTCTGCCTATTCATCCCTCTTTTCCCCTTAACCAGTGGCAACCCCTGATCTTTTTACTGCTTCCCAGTTTTGCCTTTTTCAGAATGTCATATATTTGGAGTCATTTAATTAAGTAGCCTCATTAGTTTGGCTTCTTTGACTTAGTAATATGCATTTGTTTCTTCCATGTCTTTTTATGGCTTATTGGCAGATTTCTTTTCAGGGTGCTGAATAATATTTCATTGGCTGTACACCAAGTCTATTTTGTTCATTCAACTACTGAAGGACATTTTGGTTGCTTCCAAGTTTTAGCAACTATGAATTAAGCTGCTATAAGAATCTCTATACAGATTTTAATGTAGACATACAAATTTTTAACTCCTTTGGGTAAATGCTGACGAGCATGATTGCTGGATTGTATGGTAAGAGTATGTTTAGTTTTGTAATAAACCGCCAAACTTTCCCAGAATGGCTGTGCCATTTTACATTTCCACTAGCGATGACTGAGAGTTGCTGTTGCTCCACATCTTCACCAGCATTTAGTGTTGTAAGAGTTTTGAATTTTGGTCATTCTAATAAATGTATAGGTATCTTATTGTTTTTGTTTGCATTTCCCTGATACGTAATATGGAATATCTTTTCATATGCTTATTTACCCATCTGTGTATCTTTGATGAAATGGGGTTGTTTGTGTTCTTATTGCTGAATTTTAAGAGCTGTTTGGTGTATTTTGGATAATAATCCATTATTGGATATGAGTTTTGCAAATATTTTCTTCCAGTCTGTGCTTTATCTTTTTATTCTCTTGGCAGTGTCTTTTGCAGAGTAGAAAGTTTTCATTTTAATGAAGTCCAGCTTATCTGTTCTTCCTTTCATGGATCATGCCTTTGTTGTCGTTTTTTAAAAGTCATTGCCAAATCCAGGGTCATCTACATTTTCTCCTATGTTATCTTCTCACAGAGTTTTAGTTTTGGATTTTACATTTAGGTCTGTAATCCATTTTGACAAAATTTTAATGAAGGTGTAAGGTATATGTCTAGATTCATGTTTTTGCATGTGAAGGTCCAGTTGTTCAGCACAATTTATTGAAAAGTCTGTCTTTTCTCCATTTTATTTCCTTTGCTCCTTTTCAAAAATCAGTTAACTATTTATGTGGGTCTATTTCTGAGTTCTGTATTCTGTTTCTTCATCTGTTTGTCTAATCTTTTGCAGATATCACACTACCTTAATTACTGTAACTTTATAGTAAGTCTCGAAGTCAGGTAGTGTTAGTCCTCCAACTTGTTCTTCTCTTTCAAATTGTGTTGGCTATTCTGGGCCTTTTGCCTCTCTATAAAAACTTTATTTTTTACATTTTAAAATTGACTTTTTAAGAATTTATTTTTAATTGACAAATAATAATTGTGTGTATTTGGGATACAGTATTCATGTAAACTTTAGAATCAGTTTTTCGATATCACAAAATGACTTGCTGGGATTTTGGTAGGAATTGCGCTGAATCTGTAGATCAAATTGGGAAGAACTGACATCTTGGCAGTATTGAGTCTTTTTATCCATGAACATGGAATATCTCTTATTTAGTTATTTGCTTTCTTTTATCATAGTTTTATAATCTGCCTCATATAGATATTGTACAGAGTTTGTTAGATTTATACCTAAGTATTTTATTTTTGGGGGTGCTACTGTAAAAGGAGTGCATTTTATTTTCAAATTTCAGTATTCATTACTGGTATGTAGGAAAGCAATTGACTTTCTCATGTATATATTTTTTTATCCTGCAAGCTTGCTATAATTGCTTATTCCAGGAGGTTTTTTTGATCCATTCTGTTAGATTTGCTCCGTAGAAAATCATGTTGTCTGCAAACAAAGACAGTTTTATTTTTTTCTTGCCTCTTATTTTTTTTTTTTTCTTGTCTTAATGCATTAGCTAGAACTTTCAGTACAGTGTTAAGAAGGATTGGTTAAAAAGCGATGTTCTTTCTTTATTCCTGATCTCAGTGAGAAATCTTCAAATTATTTGTCATTAGGATGTTAGCTGTAGTTTTTTTGTAGATATTCTTTATCAGATTGAAGATACTGTCTCTTTATTCCTAGTTTGCTGAGTTTTTATGATAATGGGTGCTGGATTTTGCAAAATGCTTTTTCTGCACATGTTGATAGGTTCGTGTGATTTTTCTGTTTTAGTCTGTTAATGTAATGGATTATAAATTAATTTTCAAATATTGAACCAGCCTTGTATACCTGAGATAATCCCACTTGGTCACAGTGTATAGTTTATTTTTATACATTGTTGGATTTGATTTGCTTATGTTTTGTGTCAGCAAATATATAAAAAAGAAACATTTAAAAATAATGTTTTAAATAAATAGGAAATACAAAAATGTAGTGTTTTCTGTTGTATATGATATTTGCTAATAGAAAACAATTGAGGTACACTTGATTAAAGTGTTTTTAAGAACTCTTCTTTTTCAATGAGCATTTTATTTAGTTAATAAAAATTTGATTTGATTATAGTTGTTCTGAAAAAATTTGATTATGGTAAGTACAACATAAAATTTACCATTGAAGCAGCATTTTTATCTGGGGTAATACCTGAGGTTGGTTGTCTCACAGCTACAGAAAACTAGGATGCAGACAACCAGAGTGAGATTAAGAGCGCAAGTTTAATAGGCAAAAGAAAGAGAAGAGCTCTCTGTGCAGAGAGGGGTCCCAGAGAAAATGGGTTGCCAGTTCTGTGCTGAAACGCACGGGGTTTTATAGATTAACTGGAGGAGGCAGTGTTTGATTTGCATAGGGCACGAAAGATTGGTTGGACCAGGTGTGCCTTTTGCATAAAGCGTGTAGAAGCTGGTGGCCCCACTTTAATCTTTTATTATGCAGATGATTCTCTACCTGGCCAGTGCCATGTTGCCTGCTTCTTTTACTGGACACATGATGACAAAGAAAAGGGAAGATGGAGGCTCCATGTTGAATATACCTGGCTTCCAGGTAGCCCTTTTCTATTGGCACAGCTGCTGGCATTTACCTATGCAAGCTTCTAGCTTGCTTATCTATGTCTGCAGCTTGAATTTTCAGGCCACTCTTTGTTAGAAGTGATTTGGGGGCTGCTTTCTATTAAAAGGGAGCCCTTGCCGATAACTCCTTTACCTTCACTATCTGCCTAAATAATTTCTTCCTGGCTCCTGTGTCACCATCTTAACCGTTTTTTAACATGTACAGCTCGGTAGTGTTACTGCATTCACATGGTTGTGCAACTAATTTCCTGAAAAAATTTTTTTTTTTATCTTGTAAAATTGCAATTCTATCTTTTTTTTTTTTTTTTTTTTTTTTTTGAGACAGAGTCTTGCCATGTCGGCCAGTGGTGCAATCTCGGCTCACTGCAACCTCTGCCTTCCAGGTTCAAGCGATTCTTCTGCCTCAGCCTCCCAAGTAACTGGGACTACAGGTGCTCACCACCTCACCCTGCCAATTACTGTATTTTTTAGTGCCCACCACCTCGCCCTACCAATTATTGTATTTTTTAGTGCCCACTACCTCGCCCTGCCAATTATTTTATTTTTTAGTAGAGACGGGGTTTCACCATGTTGGCCAGGCTGGTCTCAAACTCCAGACCTCAGGTGATCTTGCCCACCTTGGCCTCCCAAAGTGCTGGGATTATAGGCGTGAGCCACCAGGCCTGGCCGATTCTATGCTTTTTAAACAACAAATCTTCCTTCCTTCCTCTAGCCCCTGGCAACCATCATCTACCTTCTATCCCTAGGAATTTGACTACTTAGGTACATCATGTTAGTGGAATCATGTAATGTTTGTCTTTTTGTGACTGGCTTATTTCACTTAGCATGAACACTTCAAGGTTCATCTATGTTGTGTAGCATGTGTCAGAATTTTCTTTTTTTTCAAGGCTTAATCATATTCCTTTGTATTTATATACTACATTTTGTTTATTCATCCATGGATGTATACTTGGGCTAGTCAGTTTTGGCTATTGTGAATAATGTTGCTGTGAACATGAATATGTAAATATGTTTTTGATACCCTGCATTCAGTTCTTTTGGATAAATGCCCAGAAGTGAAATTGCTATATCATATGGTAATTCTGGTTTTAATTATTTGAGGAACCACCATACTGTTTTCTGTAATAGCTGTAGCGTTTTATATTCCCATCAACAGTGCACAAGGGCACCAATTTCTTTACATTCTTACCAACAGTTATTTTATTTTTTACAGTAGCCATTCTAATGGATATGAGGTGGTATCATATTGTGCTTTTGATTTGCATTTGCCTAATGAGTAGTAATGTTGAACATATGCTTATTGACCATTTGTTTACTTTTTCTGGAGAATCACCTATTCAGGTCCTTTGCCTGTTTTTTCATGGGGTTATTTGTTATTTTTTGTTGTTGAATTGTGGGAGTTTGTTACATGTTCTGAATGTTATCTCCTTGTTAAATACATGATTTCCAAATATTTTATCTTATTCCGCAGGTTGCTTTTTCAGTCTTTTGATTGTGTCCTTTGGTGCATAGTTTTTAATTTTGATGTGGTAGAGTTTATTTTTACTTTTGTTGCCTGTGCTTTTGATGTCATATCCAAGAAATCAGTGCCAAATATCCAGCGTCATGAAGCTTTATCCCTGTTTTCTCATGAGCGTTTTAATACTTTTAGTTCTTACGTTTAGATCTTTGGTCCATCTTGAGTTAGTTTTCGTATATGGTATATGGTGTAAGGAAAGGGGCCAGCTTCATTCTTTTGCATGTGGATGTCTAGTTTTCCCAGTACGATTTGTTGTCCTTTCCTCATTGTTCTTCTCTTCCCATTGTTGTCCTTTCCTCATTTAAGGTTCTTGGCACCCTTGTTGAGTACTGTTTGACTGTATAATTGTGGATTTGTTTCTGGGTTCTCTGCTCTATTCCATTTATCTATATGTTTTTCTTTGTGACAGCATCATACTGTTTTGATTACAGTAGCTTTGTGTAATAAGTTGAAATCAGGAAGTGTAAGACTTCCAACTTTACTCTTTTTCAGTGTCATGGACTCTCAGGTCCCTTGAGAGTCCATGAATTTTAGGATAGATTTTTCTGTTTCTGCAAAAATTGCCTTTGGGATTTTGATAGAGATTGCGCTGAATCTGTGGATCACTTTTGGTGGTATTGAAATATTAACAATATTGTTTTCCAATCCATGAACATGGGGTGTCTTTCTGTTTATTTGTGTATTTAATTTTTTTCAGCAGTGTTTTATTATTTTCAATTTACAAGTCTTTCACCTCCTCAATTACGGTTATTCCTGAGTGTTTATTTCTTTTTAATACTATCGTAAATGGAATTGTTTTCTTAATTTCTTTTCTGGATTGTTCATTGTTAATGGTGTAGAAGTGCAACTGATTTTTCTGTGTTGATTTTCTGTTCTGCAGCTTTGCTGAATTCGATTTTTAGTAAAAACTGTTAATTTTCTTAAAAATCATTCTTTAAAATTTTCATGCTTTGTTCAGTCCTTATTTATTAAAAATTTTAGATGAGTATGGAACTTGTGATTAGGTCATAATTTTTAAAAATCTCTTCAGAAAGCCTAGTTTTTAACTATATATAGGTGGCTGCCACGGTTACAATCGAAGTATACTTATTTCCATGAGAAGATTTGTATTGTAAATCAACTGCCTTCCTTTCTGCTATGATCTGAATATTTGTATCCCCTCAAAAACCTTTTGTTCAGACCTGATTCCAATGAAATAGTATTAAGAGATGTGTCCCTTTGGCAGTATTAGTCATGGGGGTGGAGCTCTCATGAATGGCATTAATGCCCTTATAAGAGAGGCCCAAAGAAATTTGCTTGACCCTTCTACCATGCGAAAACGCAGCAAGAAGGTGCCATCTGTGAGGAACAGAACTGTGAGAAAGAAATTTATGTCATTTATAAGCTACCTTGTTTATGGCATTTTTGTTAAAGCAGCCTGAAAGGACTAAGACACTTTACATGTTAATTGTGTTATATAAAAGATAAAAAAGACCAGTAATTTTGAGACCTGTAGATATTGGCTTGAATTCTGGAGTATGAGAAGAAGGTGATGTGGCTTTATTATCGAAGAATAGGCAGTATTTTAAGTGGATGCTCATTTGGTTTTTGTGTAAGAAAACCTTTTTGTTACAATTATTAGTACATGAGATTATTAAAAATTCAAAATAGATTTTAATCCCCCTGACATTTCAGTTACTAACAGCTAAGTAACTGGACAACTTCTAACATTACATTTTTTTAGTACACAGAAAATTCAAGTAATTTTAAAACTGCTTTAGATTAATCTTGAAATGTATATTTGCTCTGGAATGACCATACTGCAGCATGATTCTCATGAACTTCAAAATACTTTATTTAAAAAACAACTTGAGGCAGCAAAAGTATTATAGTTGTCTGACTTTATCCGTGTGATATGCGGGGCCTCCTTGTCTCCTGATCTCAGTAAGCTTACACTGATCGTTTCAGATCAGAAGAGCAGAAACAGCTTAGTTCTAAAGGGACTGCTGGGAAAACATTTCCAAATAACTGCAGCACTTGGATGACTACTTCCCTGAGTTTTGCTTATTCACTGAAAGCAGAACTACTGTGCCGAGCCCTCCAGTGACACGGGCCTTCTGCTCTCCCAGACATTTGCCTCTCTTCCCACCTGCTCTGAATCCAGCATGGAGCAGATGAGGAAGTCATGGAGTTCTGTCCGTTCCAGCACGTGTGTCCCCTTTGCAAAAAGGGAAATTACGTTTTGTAAGAGACCCCAAATCAGGGTCTCATATAAACCCTGGGGTAAAACTGTTAGAAATGATATTATTATTCATTTATTTTAAAAAATCACAGCAAATAAAGTTTGTTAGAGTTAAATACGTGTGACCCCCTCCTAAATCATCTGTTTCATTTGTTTAGTAAATATTTCTAAGACATAATATTCTGTTGGCACAGATCGCCCCTTGTGTTTCATGTAACACAGATTGTATCTTTCTTCAAGCTTTTTGTTTCCCCCTCTTCTCTGAAGTTTTAAAACCAGTTTTAACTGGCTTAAAGTGTGTGTGTGTGTCTGTGTGTGCATGCATGTACATGCATGCATTTGCACTTTCCTTTGTTTTGATTTTATCACCACCTGGCCTTTTCATCAAGTTGCCTGGTGCTTAAGTACCACAGTTCATTTGGGCTTAGCTTTCTGTGTATATATGCGACTGACATAAAAATAATTTGTTTTCTGTATTCTTGTGGACATGAGTTTATGGTCTTAGGGAGGGTCATTCAAAATGATTTAGTTTATAAAAGTAAATGTTTATTTACTCATTTGTTTGAGAGTTATGAACCAAAGTACACATATATAAAAAGGTTATGGATTTTAATATTTTAACAATGTATTAGATTAAAGATGAGACTAATACTGTTGCTGAGGATGATAATTTGACGATTTACAGTGACATAAAGGAGAAGGAATTTATTGGTACTTGTAATTGCGAATACTGAGTTCAAACATGGGGTAAATCCAGGGACTGTAACAATGTCATTAGGAATATCACTTTATTCTGTTTATTCTTTTACCTTTTTTTTTTCCTTGCAAACTTTCCTTAGGATTCTCCATAATAATATCAGTTGGTTTCTCTGACCAGTTTAACCAACCCAGGGGGAAATTTTTCCTAATTTTCTAATAGCTTCAACAAAAGTGAGATCAAGTCTCTGGCTTGGTTTGGGTAATATGTGCTGAACCAGCCTGAATGATAGAATGCTCTGAGCAAGTCAGGGTCATATGTTCACTCACTATTGAAGTGAGTGATGCACATGGGATGCAGTTAGGGTTGAAATCAGTTCTGTAGTAATGACGTGAACTAAAAGTAAGAGGGACAGAAGTTTCTCCAAAGGAAAATCAGGGCTCTTTAGTTACTAGGAATGAAACAAAAACAAGAATATTCACAATAATATAGAAATGTAATAATAAACGTGTTATTTAAGGATTGATATAATGCTAGATTCTCTGTGGGCCTTAAGTGGTTTTCAAATGTTTTTACATATTAAAATGACTCGGGAAGGTTTTAAATATCTCAGTGTCCTGGCTGCACACCAGGCCAGTTAAATCAGAATTTCATTAGTTTCTGTGTAATTAATTTGTTTTGAAGTTCCTTAGGAAAATCATGCTAACAAGAACTAGGTAGACAGAGCTGGTAGAGCCGAGGTTCGAAAAGAGGGATTTCAGGGGACAGAGAAGTTCACATGGGAGAAGCAAGATCCAATGGAGAGAACAGAGAGGCCTCAAAGAGAGACAGAAAGAAGGACCTCCAGCCTAGGAGGTACCTTTCAAAGGAAGCCTGGGACTCTAATCTAGTTTCAGAGAGTACACTCAAAATCTTAAGTATCAAAGTTCTTGCCAGCTTCAATGGATATTCAGTGGTTCAGGAATCTGACTCACCAATGGATCCCCATCAGTCAGTCAGAAGTGAATTCAAATGTGCAAACATAGGGTCCTGGGTCCAGTGATGAATCTGATTCTGAGTCACAGCACCATAACTGTTAAAGAAAAAATTATTCAGCGATACTTGCTAAAGCATGATAAGGCTGACTTTCTTCAGAATCATTGAGATACAGGTATAGGGACCACAGCAGTGGGATTTTGGAATTGGAGAAGAGAGACTGGGCCCAACTCCAAATGCAGCATGAGCAAGTGGGAATGTATATCCAAGGAGCAGGGTAGGGGTTGGTGGGTGGAAGATTAAGAGTAACATCAGAGTACAGGGTTTCTGGGTAAAACAACCTAATGGTTCTTGCTGAAGATGGCCAGAGTAATTAATTTGGGGAATGGTGAAGGATAAGGAACCTGATCAGATATCAAGGGTGGGGATACTCTCGCTAAACGGACTCAGTAGGATTCTTGCTAAAACTGGTTTTTACAACAGGGAGCACATGTAGGTCTACAAGAAGATTCAGAAGACTGACTAAAGTTTCATCAAGAATCTTTGTCAGTAGACTTGACCTTTTTGATACTTAAGTTTTTCTTTTTATGCGGTTTTGTTTTAAACAGGCTAATAGCTCGTCAGCTTGCTAAAATCCATGCTATCCATGCACACAATGGCTGGATCCCCAAATCTAATCTTTGGCTAAAGATGGGAAAGTATTTCTCTCTCATTCCCACAGGATTTGCAGATGAAGACATTAATAAAAGGTAAAATTATTTTTATATTTGAAATTATGTTTTATGTTGCTTTGCTCTATGATAGGGTTTCAAAGGTAATTGTAAAGTTTCATTGTATAAAATCAGGTTTTCTTTCTTTGCATTGAAGTAAAATAAGCATTGATTCTTTGGCTGTCAGATGGCACTACAGAAAAAACTGCCTCTCTATCCCGCTCAGTGTCCCCTTCCAAAAAATATGCCCTACAACAGCAAGGGGCAGAGGTGGAAGTAGGGGAACACCATTTAAAAATAAAAAGGTAGGTGGTAATGGTGAAGCAAGATTTTTCTTGACTTTTTAAGATACTGCAGAATTGAGAGGCAAGTCTAGTATTATATAGAATAAGAGCACAAGAGCCTGGAGCCAAACAGATTAAATCTCAGTCCTACTGGTTAACATTTCTGTTGTGTAACTCACTCCATTAGGGAACTTACCTAACTGTTTTCTTATCTATAAAATGGAAATTACAGTAGTAGTGTATTAACCCTAGAGAGGTTTTGTGAAGATCGAGATAGTATATGTAAAGGTCTTTATAACAGTGCCTGGTCATCACGTAAGTGTTGAGGTAGCTGCTGTTTTAAAAATTACTATTGTTATTCAAAGAAGGTTATTAGAGTTGTATTTCTTTCCTAGGCTCTCCAAGGTTTATTTGAAATCCTTAAGGTTAATGATTCTTTGGAAAAGCTGGAGGTGTACTATGGTAAATAATAGGAAGAAAACCCTTACCCCAGTAGAAAATAATACAGCTAGAACATAAAACACAATTAAAATATTAAATACATTTTGTATTTCCATTTTGTTTGTTCATGATTATAAGTTTTATAATCCTTTGAATCCCACAATTTTCATTCAACACTACCTTTAAAAAAAAAAAAAAAGCACTGCATTTTTGGCTAGTCATACCATTTTGAAAAGAGCATATGAGGACTACTTGTGGAAGTTGTATGTAGAGAAGAATACAGTAGTGGGGAAAATATAGGTAGAAACCACCTGAACAGGCAAATTAAGTAATGTAAAAAGAATCTGTATTTGTACTGTTAATGGAGAAGCAAGGAGTAATTCGAGAGACTTTGGAGAAAGAATCAAGACGTCATCAAGTATTAAGGGAAGGAGGGAAGGAGTATAGCTGTTTTGTAAGCCTGATTGGTGCTATTGAGGAATGAGTGGTAGCAGCCAATTTTGTTTCCTTTGATTTTTTAATTAAATTAATACAAGTGTAGATAATAATCAGTATAGATGAGGACAGGACAAAAAGCCACAATTTCTAGTCCAGCTCACCATGCTGCCTCCCACCCTTCACAGTCTCACTACTCTGTGGCGATTTCTGTAATAGTTCTGTTTTTAACATAACTGGATTATATAAGGATAACTTTATTTTTTATCAACTTTTATAGACAGTGATCTTTTGACTTTTCTGAGAATTTAGATTTATATTGCATTTACCCTTTCAACCTTGAAATACGTATTTTTAATTTTTAAAATAGTCTTTGTAACTTTAAATAACATTCTTAAACTTCTGTTTATTAAATGCTTTGTGTCTTTGTTTTGTCATCTATAAAATTGACATAAATGTAAATTACTTAGAATAGTACTTAGTAATTGTTAACTATTACCTATATATATCACTTAGAAACACAAGTTTTTAGTGATTTTTTTTTAACTTTTGTCCTACATTTTAATTGCTGCTCAGTTTCTTTTATTCATGTCTAAACTTACTATATAGATTTTCTTTATTCTAACTTTTGACATAATCAAACTTGAAAAAAAAGTCACACCAGATATAACTCTTCTTTTAAAACTAAAAGGTTCCTAAGTGATATCCCAAGCTCTCAGATTCTTCAGGAAGAGATGACTTGGATGAAGGAGATTCTTTCCAACCTGGGCTCACCTGTTGTGCTTTGCCATAATGACCTATTGTGTAAGAATATAATCTACAATGAGAAACAAGGTAGGTATTTGACCTTAGCAGTAAGTAAAATTGATTTATTTTATGTTCTTAATGGTCATTTCATCTCTATATCAATAAAATAAATTCAAATGCAAGGAGTAAGATCATGCATGAAACCTTTAAAGATTTTCTTTTAGGTTATCAAGTTATGGTAACTGTGATAATTTAGGATATATATTCTTTTAATATTTGTATAAAATATGTTTTTTAGAATTGGTTAGAAACAGATTGTGATTTCTGTGGGATTTTTAAGTATAAAATGATGAAATGATTTTGTTTATAAATTTAATTGCAAAACTTATTTGGTTGTTCATGAATTGAACATGTACCTGCCTGTAACGGGGGATGTGGAAAATCAACAAAGTGACATTGAACTGCTTTATAAATAGAAAAATTTTCTCACAGTGTTGGGAAGGACAACAGTATTAAAAACAAATGTGTCTCCAGGTTTCTCATTGTCTATTTATTATGTTGATTTGTTAGTTATTTTGACGCTAAGGAGAGAGCTACAGATGGAGGAGATATTATTTGTAGTTTCTCAAATTTATGTCTACTAAAGTAATCAAGAAATCTTGGTAAATAATTTCAACATTTTTTGAGGTAGCCTGATACTTTTTGGTGAAATGTTTTTGTGTTCATATTTGTACACTGTATTCAATTTCTTTCTGTTTTCATATTTAAGAACCACTCGGTTGTATTATATTACTGGCTAAAGTGGTTTGAGGTTTGGTTGCTAAATGATAGATGCCCTTCAACGCTAAATTGAAATTTAAAAATGAAATTTTGGTTGAAGGATTCTTACTAACAAAAAATGTTTTTGAAACTGTGTTTTCATTTTATAGGAAACTAGTTTTTTTACTTTTTTTTTTCTTTTTTGAGACGGGGTGTCGCTCTTGTCACCCAGGCTGGAGTGCAATGGCATAATCTTGACTCACTGCAACTTCCGCCTCCCAAGTTCAAGTGATTCTCCTGCCTCAGCCTCCTGAGTAGTTGGGACTACAGGTGCACATCACCATGCTTGGCTAATTTTTGTATCTTCTTTTTTTCTTTTCTTTAAGAAGAGGGAGTTTCCCCATGGTGGCCAGGCTGGTCTTGAACTCCTGACCTCAGGTGATCCACCCACCTCGGCCTCCCAAAGTGCTGGGATTACAGGCATGAGCTACCGTGCCCGGCCTTCTCTGTTTTGTTTTGTTTTGTTTTGTTTTTAAAGTGGTGGGATCTCACTATGTTACCCAGGCCTGGAATGCAATGGTGTAATCATGGCTCACTGCAGCCTTCAACTCCTGGGCTCAAGCAGTCCTCTTGCCCCACCCCCCTGAGTAGCTGGGACTACAGGTGCATGCTACCATGCCTGACTAATCTCAAATTTTTTTTTTTGTAGAGATGGAATATTGCTATGTTAACCAGGCTGGTTTTGAATTTGTGGCCTCAAGTGATCCTCCTGCCTTGGCCTCCAAAAGTGCTGGGATTACTGGTGTGAGCCACTGTGCCTGGCCTGAAAACCAGTTTTTGAAGGTAGTTATTACAGTTGAAAGAGCCGATTTTGAATCAAAATTGCGCTGTTGTAAATATACTAAAGCCTAAGAATTCACATTAGCATGGTCATAATTATATTAAATTACTGTTTATGACCCTTCTTAGAGTGTAAGGCGGGACTATTCAAATACAAAGGTTGATAGATATAGCTGACTTTCACTTTAAGAAAACGAAAGGTACACTGTCGAGTGGTAGGCTTACGCACATATTGCCAAAAATATATTCGAGAATTTTTTATGTTTGATATTTCAATGTCGATTAGAGATCTATTTTTCAAAAACATACTGAACTAACATTTTTGTTTTGAGTCATCTTGAAATGCTTGTGTGGAATCATTTTTAAAATTTCGAGCGTACCCTAAAATATTAAGTACTTGACAGTGTCCTTTAATGTCTTTTTGTCTATTATATATAATTATCATAGTATATATGCACTACATTATATACTGGTAACCAAATCTCAATGCCATTTGTGAGACTAGAGCATTAGTTATGCATTAAAGCAGTGTATGAGCTTGTAAATTCAGTGCAGGACCTAATAAAACATTTTATATAATGGAATTTCAAGTGAGGGACTTCATCTTACATTTGAAGTGGACACTCAGCTTTATTTTTAACTGCAAGTTGATCAAAGAGAATCTGTGATTTCCTTTAGAATATAATTTTAAACTTTCATATTTTTATTTTTATAAGTTTCTTTTGCATATTCATTTCACAGAACAAACTTGTTTATAAAACCAAAAAATAAGGGACCAAAAAAATCAGATTACTTTGTCTTGGGTATTAAAAAATACTTTTTCACTTTTTTATTTAAATGGTCACTTATCTCTAAACTATCGATCAGTTATGTGAAAAGTTCCCATGTTTTCACATAAAATCTTTATTCAATTCAGCCTTAAGAATGCAAGGTTGTCATTTGTTTTTGTGCCAAGTTACTTGAATCATACTTTTGTGTCAAATTTTCCTTTCACAGAAAATTTTTACAGCTGTACAGGTGAACTGTTTTGATACATTTTTTAGAATTTGCCTTTTTTATTGAAGTCTCTTTTGTATCATTTGTTTTTTTCTTAGTCTTTGTGGTTATGTATGTGTCTTACTTACAGAAATGTTCTGGTTTTTTTTATCTCCTTACCAGTGGTTTTATAATGTTCACTAGGAAGGCTAGTTTTGATCCCATGGTATCTGTTTAAAAAAGTAATTTCTATGTGATTAGTTGAAACATAAGCATTAAGAAATATGGTTAGAATGTTCAAATAAAAATCTAAAAGTAGAGTATGACAAGACGCTTACTTAGCCTAGTCTTTAGTGTTACATTTGAAATTAGGAGCTGATGGTTTTGAGGTAATTTAACTATATGACATGTTTGAGTGTTTACTATAAGTAGAAGATACCATGCCTTAAAAGGTATGAATTATATTATTTAATAAATTTAATAGACAAAAATAGTCAATATTGAGTAAATTTAATATGCAAACTAGTTATATGTTTGCATTTAATATGCAAATAATATAATATGCATATAATATAACTAGTAGATATGTTTGCATATTAAATGCAAGCATATAACTGGTAAATATAGGACTTAATTAACAGATAGATATGACATAACGATTCAGTTCACTAAAAGTGCAACTTTTAGTTTCTATCTTAACTATAACTTGAGAGATTAATTTTGAGATTAATTTATATTAATCTCTGTAATATAACTTGAGAGATTAATTTAGATTAATTTAGAATTAAGATGTGTATGTATATGGGTATATGTATACATAACATATTTATACACAAGGCACACACACTATGAGCACCCTGCAGTTTGTAGGCATTTTTACATGCAAATGTTTTTGGAACCGATAGACATCACAGGAAGAAATTTTATATATTTGAGATTGTAGCATAGCATTAACACTTATGGCAGCAATTTTGAAAAGGGTAATTAAAGCTAGAGATACAGACTGCAGTTATTTACCTTCTTAAACTAGTTGCCTTATTATAGCGTATAAATGCCATGTTGAGTCTTTTGAGATAAAGATAATTTCCATATAAAATAAATGATTAAGCTGCATATTCACAAACATGTTTGATTTGTTATTACTTCTTAAGTCATTCATATGACTTGAGCTCTGGGTTTCATTATTGTGTACCCATCTTTGAGATACCAATAGATAAAACATAATAAGATGAAAGCCAAGGAACTGGCCTTGAAATCATCAAGCTCAGTCTTTGTCTGCAGTATGTTTCAGACCCTTAATTTCTCAGAAGTACAAATTTTAGGCAAACTTCTTAAATTTATACTGGATTATCTTGATGTCTCTGCATATATGTTTAAACCATAGTAACTTAGATTTTGTACTAGAAAATCTCTGACTTTTAAAAGCAGATACAATTAAAGCTTGGTTACTACCAAGAGAAGTCAGAAAGAGTATAGATTTTGGAAGTAAGCACATTTGAGTTTAGATCCCTACGCAGTTACTTACAGAAATAAGTAGTATTAGACATATCATTTTATCTCTGTGTCTTTATGTAAACACAGACTGTTCTTGACAATTTACATCAGAATCACCTATGGTACTTGGGAAAAAATTTGGATTTCTGGGCCCCACCCATGACCAATTAAACAATAATTTTTATAGATAGGCTTAGAAATTTTGTGTTTAACAGATTCTGAGGCAGTTTTTGTGCTATTGATAGTCTAGAACTTTAGTTTGCTTTATTTGTAACTCAGAGACAGTATCTACTTCAGATGGATGCTAACAAGATTTTAGATTATGCATAAAAAATATATAGCACTGGACCAAGGACTTAGCAGCTCTTAGTTGTAGCTATTACACTGACATAGGGGTTGGCAAACATTTTCTGTAAGGAGCTGTGTAGTACAACTTTTAGGCGTTGTGGGCTGGATAGTCTCCATTGCAACTTTTCAGCTGTGTGTTGAGGCATGAACACAGCGATAGACAATACATACCTAAATGAGTGTAGCTGTTTTCCAATAAAACTTTTTCCAAAGATAGGTGGTGGATTGGATTTGGGCTGAAGGTACATGGTTCGCCAACCCTGTATTATGTTTATAGCGTTTGTTTTACAAAGTGTATCTGATTCTGAAAAAATGAAAAATGGTTACTATAGGCTAGATGGGAGGTAGGCTAGATGGTAGGACTAAATTAACAGATAGATATGACATGACAATTCAGTTTGTCTTAAGTGCAACTTTCAGTTTCTATCTTAACTATAACTTGAGATATTAATTTAGAATTACAAATGTGTGTATATGTATATATGGGTCATATTTATACACAAGGCACACATACTATGAGCGCCCTGCAGTTTGTAGGCATTTTTACATGCGAATGTTATTGGAACTGATAGGCATCACAGGAAGAAATTTTGCTTCTACCTACTCTCACCATGTCAGTTGACAGGACTCAGGACATGGGAGAAGAGTGAGCTTCCTTTCTGAAGTTGATGGTAGCTGTCAAGATTTTTGAAAAGTTAGTGCCAGGAATTAGGTGATTGGTAAGCAGCGGCCCATTCCTTGCCTTCAGTGAAATGACATCCTAAAAAGGTAAGAAAAGAATACTTAATGATAATGATGGTAGAATTTGATATATAATAAGGAAACCAAAAGCAGTGGTTCTTGCTCCAGAACTATAGGAATTATCAGTCATCTTTTAAATCAATCATTGATTTAATAGACTTTATATTAAGCAGAACAAATGTAATATTGCCTATGACTAACTTTAAATCTAATATTTTAATTTCAACTAATCATTTAACTACTGACATCAAGAAATTACTAAAGCTGTTGAGATTTCTATCTCATGTCTTGATGCTCTCTCAGAATGTTTATTGGTCTCATGACTTTTGGTGACTTTCATTTCTCCTCCTCTCTCCCATTTCTTCCTAAAAGCTCATGTAAATACCTAATATGTAACTTTAAATGTCAGTAATGGCAATCACTGTTTATTTTCTCTGTCAGCAAAATACAAGAAGCTGATTTACAGCTGTTTAAGGAAATGAGTAGAAGAAAAGGAAAGCTTTTTCTGGGAATTAAAGAGTAAATCAGGTTTTGTTTTGTTTTGTTTTGTTTTAAGAGTTCTACACAATATAAATAGAAAATGGGTGAGTCCCCATAGTCACTTGTTTGGCTCTAAATCTTATCCACTGTACTATTACTCCTGAGAAAGCTTTGTAGTTGTCATGTTATTCATGTTTTAATGACTGAGAAGAGTTTTTACATTGGTACTTTTAAAAAATTTAAATAAATACAAATTGATTTTTGTGTTTGGTAAACTGTGTTTTCTAGGGTGGTGTTTCTAAATGTAGTTTAATCTTTAACTCTGCTTTAATTTGTATTCTCAACCACTAGTTAGCAGAAAATAAAATGTAAGTCAGATAATAAAAAACTTAAATGAACTGTAAAAACCTGAAGCTATTAAGAAAGAGGGACCTAATATAGATACTAGTTTGTTTGTTTGTTTTTTCATTCATGCATTCTGGCCCACTGTGTTCAGTCTTGTACTTGAATAAAAATGTCAGAAACACCACATTTTTCCTTTAGTTTTCCATGCTTTTTTGTCTTTCCCCCTCCCCCAGCAAGTGTGTTATTGTGTGTCAGCATTTTCTGCAAAACTTCCATTTTTTCCACTAGCATTTAAATATTTCCTGTGTCCTAGGGATTGCTCTGTGGATTGCATGATGAAAGAGGAAGGGGACCCTACTGCCCTTCCAGGAGGCTGTGTGTCATGTAGTGGAGGAGTCCAATCACTGAACAGATACCTACGTTTAGAATGATGAGTGCCTTGGTGAAGGGGTATAGAGTACTACAGGACACCAGCATGAGGATTGAAGGGAAAGTGTTTCAGACTAGAATACTCCCTTTTTCTGTATAAGACAGAAAACATTTTGCTAACATTAGGATTATAGTTGCTTTTCGTATTGTTCTCTTTGAACCTGCCTAACATTGCAGAGCAACTAGGGTGAATTGGAAAGATTTTTCAGGTTTTCATATTGACTGTTTTGCTTTTCATTTTTATTCCTTTCTCCAACAACAAAATAAAGGAATTCAGACGAACATGTCATGTGATAATTAGACAGCTTTAGGTAATACATTATTATTTTTTGGTTATAAAGTACCTTAAAAATTGGCAGACGGTTTTCAGTCTTCTACTAAGATTTGAACAGTTTAACCAGTAGTGTGGAGATTTGATTACCCTGATAAAGATATGCAAGAAATAAAGTAATAAAAGACAAAAATGTAGGTTTGGAAAATTCAAATTGTAGTTTTATCCATTAATTATATACTTTACCCATTATGTGCTTGTCGTTGTGATAATTATATAAAGATAATTAAAATAACACTCCTAGGCCTTAAAGTAGTAGTTCTTTACTTTTTAAAGGTCAAGGGTCCCTTGAGAATCTGAAAAATTGAGAATCTCCTCCTAAGAAAGTGCACATACACATAAAATTTTAGGGAATATTCTAATTGTCTTTTCATCCTTGAAACCCCAATTAAAAATTCATATCTTAAAGAACTGACAAGATGATCATGCTATATGAGCTAGTTAATTTTTATTGCTGATGTGGATATTCATTTAAATAAAGGGAAATTTTAGAAATCAGAAGTTAACTTTATAGAAGGAAAAAGTGTATTTTCTGTTGTTAGGAAAGCATTTTCCAGTAATTTGATTTTTCTGGCACCCTAACTACGGGAAGTTGGCTTTTTAAATTTTACTTTGTTGCAGAAGATTAAATTTAAGGTTGAGTTCCACTTTGTTTGCAATAGTTTGAAAAAGAATAGCTAATGCAGATTTTTTTTTTAATTTTTTTCCTTTTAAGCTTTGTGTCTTGTACAATGTGAGTTTGCCAAATTTTCTTCATCTGCTACAGATTAGGTATGCCATTGTTGCTGCCATGTGGCGGCGCACCCCGTGCTTCTTAAACGCACTGACTGGAGGTTTATCGCATCACTTGTTCACATGCACGGAGCCTGGTAACAGCCTCATCTGTATCTTGTTAGCTTCATTTTCTTATTTTTAAAATTTCATTATTTATAAACTCAACATAGCATTTAAAAATAAAGGCTAGTTTTAATTAATTAATGTTACTACAAAAAGTCATTGCTAAAATTTTCATAGTGAAACAGATTTTAACTTTTGTTAAAATGTGCTATGCTTTAATTAAATTGTATTTACTCTACAAGCAGGCATGTTTTACCTGCCATTTTAACTGTATTTGCCAAATTCTAAATATAATTTTGAAAATTGAAATTGAAGCTTATGTTTATGTGGCAAAAGTAAGCTTCAGGACTGGGCTGTGTATTTTTATTGGCATGTAACAGTTAATATGAGCTCTACAAGAATTTGTTTTAGAGAGCTAAAGCTATCAACAGCTGCAGATTTTAAAAATTACATATTAAAACTGTTAGGTTAGATCAGTTGTACAACTTAGTAAATCTTGTATCCTGAGTTTCTGAAGTCTGGTGGATAGATGTCTCTGAAATCATTGGTTTTAGTCTTTTTACTGATAGTTTTGGATAGGGAATTCATCTTTTTCTCTTCTAAAATAACATTTTTCCTCTAATTTATTTCTATTACTTATTGTACATAAATTTTAAAATAACAAAAATAAAAGGAAAAAAGTCACTTGTCTATCACCTGTTAATAGTTTAAACATTTTGGTTTATTTCTATTCATCCTTCCCCACATGCATTATTTACATATATATTTTTTCTCTGTAGGCATATTTTAATTTGGATCACAGTTTACTACTTAGTATCTCCTTTTCATATGACATTTGTAATTTCCCTGGTCATTATTTTTGAAAATGAGATTTCTTCATGGTTTTATTTCATTTTACTTTCATGCCTGTGAGTATTTTATCATGATGGTTGTCTCTTCACTCTCCTACTCCCAATGATTCCTAGAAAAGAAACTTTAAAACATGTTTCTACTTCCCATTCTGCAGTTTAGTAAAGTGATTTGGTTAACTCTAAGACTTGTGGAGTAATGTTCTGTGAATTCAGGTATACAGACAGGAGGATCACTTCAGGCCAGGAGTTCAATACCAGCCTGGGCAACATAGCAAGACCCCCGTCTCTACAAAAAACACAGAGAGAAAAAAATATATAATACTTGAGGTAGTTGAATTGCCGTGATTTATTGTCACCAATATTTTTAAATCTTATATTTATTATTATAATACACATTACATTTTTATAACTGGGTTATAACTGATTATTCTCACTTATTTTATTCTAGATGTGACTTATTTATACAAGTTTAGAATTATATATTAAATACAATTATATTAAAAATATTTGCTTTTATGTAAAACACAATTTGCCATGACATTTTTTGTCATATAATTTTGGTTTTTTTTGTATTTGAATATGATCAAATACTTTCCAAAATTAAAACTTACAAATGTATATCAAGATACTATAATTCAAAAGCTGTTTTTATTTGGGAAATAAATAACAATGTGTAAAGACCTGGAATTTGTTCTCCTACCTAAGCCTGATGATTAAAAGACAGTGTAACTATGCAGGTGTTAAACATTTTCTATATTCTTACAGCCATCTCTGTTCATATATCCATTTTAACTCCACACCCTGTAAGCCTTTGAGTTTGTGATCCCTGGTGAAGACAGTGACCCACATTGATTTTTTTTTTTTTAAGGTTTCTCTCTGTCTCTTTTGCTTTTTCTTTTGAATATAGGACCTATATCTTTGTTAAGGCAAATCCTTTATAATATTACTCAAAAGTTAAAAGTTCCTGAGTAGTAGTATGAAAGAACTAGATTATCTTTGGAGAGCTATAATGACATGCCTATATATGTAGCAGTAATTTAGAATAGGCATCTATTTAGCTTATGTAAAAATTTCTCACATTTATAAATGTTAACAGAAACCATACTTTTGCTTTTTTATAAGATAAAACCACCACCTTAATGCTGCTCAGATATGGAAACCTTAGGTAGTATTACAGGAAAATGTAAGCATATGATAGCAACTAACTTCTTGTTAGTGATCTTACTTAATTTGTTCAGCAAGTATTATAGCATTATTGCAAGATTTACAGAATTCAGGTCTTGAAAAGTTTATATTTTATTTCCATATGTAGATAAGCTTGTCAGTTTACTCTTGGAGTATCATAAAGTTTTTGTTAAAATTATACAGATTATTAGCAATTTTCGAAGATAAAAATTTTGTTTCTAATTAAACTTGAATTTTTAAGTAACTGGTGCCCCCATGTGGCGAAAGATGTATTTTGCTTTTGTTTAAACTTGGAGAATGACTGTCTTTTCATTTTTCTTTAAAAAAGTGGACATTAGTGTTTACAAAGAAGCTGTTGACCAAGAGAAATAATTTGAATTTTGTAAAGCTCATTGCCATAAAATTCACAGCCTTACCCTGTATTGTCTCAGAAGTGCATGTAATCAAGCACGTACAGTGAGACAAAATATTGGAAGCTACTTAATTACAAATAGCATAGGGATTTTCTGATCTTATATGTGATTTCTTAATGTCTTTGTTTTTGTGTCTCACATAGGTGATGTACAGTTCATTGATTATGAATATTCTGGATACAACTACCTGGCATATGACATTGGAAATCATTTCAATGAATTTGCAGGTATAACTAATAGAGTAACTTATTTAGCTTTGAAGTGGTATTTGCAGAATATTTTATTCTTTTTTTAAAGTAAATAAACTGGGAGCAGGAGCAACATTTTCCCATATGTTGTTGACCGTTTTTCTTTGCTTTTGTTTGTCACTGGAGGAAAGCAGAGATGACCAAAATTTCTTCCTTAATTGCCATCAGAAAGTAATAGGAGAAAGATAATGATTGTGGCTTCTGTTGAGACCAGACATAGTATAAGGTGCTTCATAAATCTTACCTCATTTTTTTCTCCACAACAGCCCTACAAGGTAATATTCCCAGTTTACATATCAAAAAGAAACTTACCAACGTCACAGTAAAATACAGAGATCTAAGATTTGAAGCTAATTTTTAAGCATTTAAAAAGCCTTTGCTGTTTCCAGTGTAAACTGGGGCTTTTGGAATGTTGGTTCACTAAAAAACTCAATAACCTTTTTTTGTCTTTGGCTATGAATATTGAAAAGTTGGTCATTTTTACCCCTATTAATCTATAATTACTTAAATTAAAATTACTAGTTTTTTAAATGTAAATGGAAATAATTTAAAATCCATTTTATCACTCTTTATTTAGAAATATGAAATGCTCTAAAAGCTAAAGATTAGAACATACCCCTGAATGGTTTATACCTAGTAGAAATTTTTTATTGTTGAATTTATATTTGTGTAAGTTTATGTATTTATGTATTTTTATATACTTCAGATTACCAGACTGGGAAATACTCCGGGGAAAAATTTTAATTTGACATTTCCAGTTGTTTTGGACTACCAAGCTTATCATATACATATAAGCTGTACATATTTTTACATATCTCATCTATGGAAAGGGAACTAGCTGTACATATAATGAAATATTACCATATTACTAATATAGACAGTCATTGCTGTCGATATGAAATAGAAAACGCCAGTGATCTTCTAATGATTTCGTGAGCAAAAAAAGTGAGCTAAAACTTGTGAATTAGGTAGAATTTGGATGTGCAAAAAACTACTTTTATGGGATATAAAATTCATGAAGGAGCCTAGAAAGTTATGGTACTAGTGAGGTAGATTTAGACCAACTTATAAAGAACCTTGGATGCTAAGGAAAATAGTATGAACTTTGTCTTCTAGGTTAGTATTTTCCAAACTACAGATCATGAAATTAAATTTTTGGGGTAATGACTTTTTTTTTTTTTTTTCCAAAGCAAGGAATGGAAAAGAGAAACAAAATATCAGAGTTGGAAAATGTTGTTGGGCTAAATACTGTTGTGTGAAATTTAGTATCAGCTGGTTATATGTATAAGGTCTCAAAAAAAATGTATTCTTGGTTGCAGTGAACTGAAATCACGCCACTGCACTCCAGCCTGGGCGACAGAACAAGATTCCGTCTCCAGAAAAAAAAAAGTATTCTTACCATGAGTCATGTTTTAAAAAGTTTTATAGCCACACTTTGAGGTGGTTCTCCAAATGTCAGCATGCTTAAGAATTTCCTGGGTTGCTTCCTAAAATGCATATTTTGGGTTTGTGATGCAGCTGGTTCTAGCTACATACTTTGAGGAAAAATTGAAGCCATGAGAATTGATTTGGTGATCAACAGTAATGTGCCTTAGCGTTTAAGCTGAAATACAGAATGATTGGTTTATGATTTTAATAAATGCTATTTACTTAACATGTACCATTCTAGCCAAAATGGAACTTTTCATTTTTTTATGAAAAAATGGTAGTTTTAGGGATTATTAAGGTATGCAGGAGAGTTTATGTTTTAAAAATTTTCAGTGTATTTTTTTTTTCTTCTAAAGGTGTAAGTGATGTAGACTATAGTCTGTATCCAGATAGAGAACTCCAGAGCCAGTGGCTGCGTGCTTACCTTGAAGCCTACAAAGAATTTAAGGGCTTTGGGACTGAAGTTACTGAAAAGGAGGTAGAAATACTCTTCATTCAAGTCAATCAGTTTGCATTGGTAAGTTTAAATGTACAGCATTAATGAACGGTTCTTACTGTAATTTAAAATGCCTCTAAATTTTTGTCATCTTAGACAATTTCCTATTTTAAGTTTTGTGAATTTTTGTTCAAAATAGTGAAAATATATGACCATTTACAGTATGCATTACCCCATTGCATTGCTTTTAAGACAATTTTGTTTCATTTCCTACTATATCCCTATCCTCTAGTACAATGCCTGGCCATATGGTAGGTACTCAGTAATTATTTGTTTAATGAGTGGATTCTTATTAGGGTTAAGATTGATGCATAAAACAATTTCTTAGTCTATTCCTTTCTTTACATCAAAGTCAGATTTTACAGGAGAGGAGCTTTCCCACAACATATTTTATAGTTAGATCTTATGTGATAAAAGTAGGTTGGAAGAACCAGTAGGATTATGTTTTTCATGACTTATCCAGTGTTTTGTCTTCTTGACCTTCATTTGAGAAGCAGTTATTTCCAGCTTTATTGGTGTCTTACAGCTTTATTATTAAGACCTACTTCTCTTTACGTGCGTTTATATTTTAAAAATTAGCTCATTAAATTATCTTTTGAGAACAGTATGATACATTAGAATGGTCTTTCAACTAAGGTGTTAGATTATTAAATGGGATGATAAGCCAAAGCTATTTTAGCTGCTGCTTTTCAGTTTTAATATAATTTTGTACAGTTGACACGGGAAATATTTGTTATGTTGTCTGTACAGATAGACCCTAGTGGTATACAAGTATACCATTTTTATAGTCTTAAAAGTACCATATGACCAGAGTTACTCAGAATACATCTGAAGTAAGAGAGTGTCCTGAAATGTTCCTTTACCTGCTGTTCTTATATCTATATTTGGTACAATTACTGGGTCAATTAATGACATGCTCTACAGCTGGTCCTAGGATATCTGCTGTTTCTATTTATTGTATTTAAGCATGATCTTAGAGAATGTAGGCCTTTCTTTCTCTTTAGGTTACTTAATGAGCTTCAGAATAAACCTAATATTCCATTTATGCATTGAATTAGTTAATTTCCATGTAAAGTACACATAGCTCATCAATTCTTAGTCATCAGTCCCACTACTTGCTGTTAGAAAGCTGATTTGGATTTCCTTGCAAACTTTTGATGACATTTAACATTTTTGGGGGGATACTGTGACTGTATCTGTACATGGCATTGAAAAATACCTGTACTTCTGATTTGTTAATCAGATACTAAGTACTTATTGTTATTCTAGGTCAGGTGGATTGGAAGAATTTTAAAAAATGCATTCTTTCAAAATGCTTATAATTTAGAAGGCCAAATAAGATGTACAGAATAACTCTTTTACTGGTAAAATTTGACAGTCATTTCTTTTAAAATTGATTCTATTTTTATATTTACTTACTTTCATTTTTATTTTGAGACAGTCTTTGTTCTATCATTCAGGCCTGGAGTATAGTGATGTGATCACAGGTCATTGCAGCCTCAACCTCCCGGACTTAAGCAATCCTCCCACTTGAGCCTTCCGAGTAGCAAGGGCCACCATACCTGGCTAATTTTTTAGTTTTTTTGTGGAGATGAGGTCTCTCTATATTGCGTAGGCTGGTCTTGAACTCCTGGGCCTAAGTGATTTTCCCCGGCTCAGCCTCCCAAAGTGCTGGGATTACAGGCATGAGCCACCATGCCTCACCTGTTTTTTATTGGATACAAGGTATTTGTCACCCAGGCTGGAATGCAGTGGTATGGTCATAGTTCACTGCAACCTCAAACTCCTGAGCACAAGGGATCCTCCCAACTCAGCCTTTCAAGTAGCTAGGACTACAGGTGCACGCCACCATGTCTGGCTGATTTTTTAAACTTTTTGGAGAGACAAGGTGTTGCTCTGTTGCTTAGGCTGGTCTTGAACTCCTGACCTCAAGCAGTCCTCCAGCCTCAGACTCCCAAAGTATTGGGACTACAAGCATGAGCCCTATGCCCAGCCATAACACCCATTTCGGTGTAAAATTATTAGTAAATTGGAATTAGAAGGAAACTTACTCTGATTTAAAATGAAAAGAATATCTTCATGAAATGTACAACAGATATATTAATAAATGTCATGCGTTCAGTAGAAGGTCTGATTGAAAAAAGATAAAGGACAATTGATAGAGACATAAAACTTCAGTATCTTTTTAATAACATTTCTGAATAATTGAACATATCCTTTGAATTTGCATATACTTAGTTTTTCCATAAGGGCATATAGTAAGTATTATACTCTGAGATTCTGATACCAATTCCCAGTTCTTCCTCATTAAGAAACATTAAAGGCCCTTTATTTATTTCAATTTTTTTTCAATTTTTTTTATTATTATACTTCAAGTTCTGGGGTACATTGCAGAATGTGCAGGTTTGTTACATAGGTGTACGTGTGCCATGGTGGTTTACTGCACCCATCAACCCGTCATCTACATTAGGTATTTCTCCTAATGCTATTCCTCCCCCAGCCCCCTACCCCCAGCAGGCTCTGGTGTGTGATGTTCCCCTCCCTGTGTCCATGTGTTCTCATTATTCAACTCCCACTTATGAGTGAGAACATGTGGTGTTTGGTTTTCTGTTCCTGTGTTAGTTTGCTGAGAATGATGGTTTCCAGGTTCATCCATGTCCCTGCAAAAGACATGAACTCATCCTTTTTGATGGCTGCATAGTATTCCATGGTATATGTGTGCCACATTTTCTTTATCCAGTCTATCATTGATGGGCATTTGGGTTGGTTCCAAGTCTTTGCTTTTGTGAATAGTGCCTCAGTAAACATATGTGTGCATATGTCTTTATAGTAGTATGAGTTATAATCCTTTGGGTATATACTCAGTAATGGGATTGCTGGGTCAATTGGTATTTCTGGTTCTGGATCCTTGAGGAATCACCACACTGTCTTCCACAATGGTTGAACTAATTTACACTCCCACCAAGAGTGTAAAAGCATTTCTGTTTCTCCACATCCTCTCCAGCATCTGTTGTGTCCTGACTTTTTAATGATTACCATTCTAACTGGGGTGAGATGGTATCTGTCTCATTGTGGTTTTGACTTGCATTTCTCTAATGACTAGTGATGATGAGCTTTTTTTTCATGTTTGTTGACTGCATAAATATCTTCTTTTGAGAAGTGTCTGTTCATATGCTTTGCCCACTTTTTAATGGGGTTGTTTTTTGCTTGTAAATTTGGTTAATTTTTTCGTAAATTCTGGATATTAGCCCTTTGTCAGATGGATAGATTGCAAAAATTTTCTCCTGTACTGTAGGTTGCCTATTCACTCTGATGATAGTTTCTTTTGCTATGCAGAAGCTCTTTAGTTTAATTAGATCCCATTTGTCTATTTTGGCTTTTGTTGCCATTGCTTTTGGTGTTTGTCGTCATGAAGTCTTTGCCCATGCCTATGTCCTGAATGGTATTGTCTAGGTTTTCTTCTAGAGTTTTTATGGTTTTAGGTCTTACATTTAAATCTTTAATCCGTCTTGAGTTAATTTTTGTATAAGGTGTAAGGAAGGGGTCCAGTTTCAGTTTTCTGCATAAGGCTAGCCAGTTTTCCCAACACCATTTATTAAATAGGGAATTTTTCCCCCATTGCTTGTTTTTCTCAGGTTTGTCAAAGATAAGATGGTTGTAGATGTGTGGTGTTATTTCTGAGGCCTCGGTTCTGTTCCATTCCATTGATCTATGTATCTGTTTTGGTAGCAGTACCATGCTGTTTTGGTTACTGTAGCCTTGTGGTATAGTTTGAAGTCAGGTAGCATGATGCCTCCAGCTTTGTTCTTTTTGCTTAGGATTGTCTTGGCTATTCAGGGTCTTTTTTGACTTCATTTGAAATTTAAAGTAGTTTTCTCTAATTCTGTGAAGAAATGCAATGGAAGCTTGATGGGGATAGCATTGAATCTATAAATTACTGTGGGCAATATTGCCATTTTCATGATATTGATTCTTCCTATCCATGAGCATGGAATGTTTTTCCATTTCTTTGTGTCCTCTTTTATTTCCTTGAGCAGTGGTTTGTAGTTCTCCTTGAAGAGGTCTCCTTCACATCCCTTGTATGTTGTATTCCTGGGTATTTAATTCTCTTTGCAGCAATTGTGAATGGGAGTTCACTTAGGATTTGGCTCTCTGTTTGTCTATTATCGGTGTATAGGAATGCTTGTGATTTTTGTAAATTGATTTTTTTTCTCCTGAGACTTTGCTGAAGTTGCTTCTCAGCTTAAGGAGATTTTGAAAAGCCCTTTATTTATCAAGACAGTTTTTGTTTCGATTCCTGTTCTTATTTTATCAGAATTCCGCTGATCGTCTGTTGTGTGATTTTCCTGCCCTTCTGGGATGTCACAACTTTCTTGCATCAGGGCCTCTGTTACTACCTTCTTTTGACATACCTTCTTTTCTTTTTCAAGACTTTCTGTAGCTTCTTTTTAGCTAGCCATTTACCTTCCTCTTTTACCAACTCTTAATTTCCTCCCACTGTTTTTTGAGTATGTGCCTGTCACATCTCAAGCATTTGAAGGAATCAATAATTGTGATTGCAATGTGAAATAAAAGGAAACCTTCAATCTTACTCCCTTGTCCTTCATGCATTTCTCAGACACTGCAATCTGCCTTTTCCCTCGCTACTATAAAAAGAAAATCAGGTAAGGCTTACCAATCATGACATAATCGCTCAGTCCAATGTAAATTTTTCAGTCCTTACCTTCCTTGATCTGTCAGTAGCATTTGGCAGTATTTACCATTGATTTAAAAAGTGTTCTCTCGTTGACTTTGTGATAATTTTATATATGATGAAAACAAGGAAATTATCAAAGTCTAGTTTCATGAATTACACACTTTATTGCCATACAAAGATAATTTTTTCCCCTTAGGTTCACAATGCTTAAAGAGAGGAAGAACAACCTGAACAAATCTCACAGGGAATATACTCAATAGATGAGGTACATTAACTATATAATGAGTGAGTTCCAAATTATTAAAAGTCTAGTCCAATTAGGATGAAAGCAGGAGAGGATTGAGCTGTACCTTTTTACGATTAGTTTCTTGGGCTTGACCAACATAGGAGAGATCCTTGAAGACACCTGAAGTTCCTGGATGCAAGAAGGTAGTGTTAGTGTTGTCATGATGAGACTTCAGAGCTCCAAGGCCTATAGAGGCCTGAACTCTGCTTTTGGAGAAGTAGCTGACAGAGTGCAGCCTGTCACAGACTAAGTGTTCAGAGTGTCAAATTGTTATGTTTATATGCATTTTGAAGTCCACTAGTTGAGGTCAATTACTCGCATGGGTTCTGAGAAAGTGTAATGTAACATTCCAAAGAGAAGGAGTTCACCCCAAGCACTCACATATGGAATTTGTATTAGCGTTCTCCAGAGGGACAGAGCTAATAGGATATATGTATATGTGAAAGGAAGTTTGTTAGGGAGAATTGGCTCACATGATCACAAGGTGAAGTCTCACAATAGGCTGTCTGCATGCTGAGGAAGAAAGAAGCCAGTAGTGGCTCAGTACAAGTTTGAAAGCCTCAAAACCAGAAAAGCTGACCATGCTGCCTTCAGTCTGTGGCCAAAGGCCCAAGAGCCCCCTGGCAAACCACTGGCCTAAGTCCAAGTGTCCAAATGCCAAAGAACTTGGATTCTGATGTCCAAGGGCAGGAGGAGCAGGAGGAAGCATCCAACATGGGGTAAAAGAAGGAAGCCAGAAAACCCAGCAAGCAAAGTTATCCGACTTTCTTCTGCTGCTTTGTTTTTGCCAGGCTGGCAGCCGATTGGATGATGCCAGCCCACATTGAGGGTGGGTCTTCCTCTCCCAGTCCACAGACTCAAATGTCAGTCTCCTCTGGCAACACCCTGACAGACACACCCAGAAACAATACTTTACCAGCCAACTAGGCATCCCTCAATCCAATCAAGTTGACACCTAATATTAACCATCATAGGGCCTGATAAGACTTCGCATTCTCCTAGGGAGTGGGAGTAGTTGCATTTTCTTACATACAGGATCTGATAGTTCTCATATCCCCTCCAGTATGGAGTCTCTATCGCCCAGCATCGAGTGCAGTGGCGCAATCTGGGCTCACTGCAACCTCTGCTTCCTGGGTTCAAGCAGTTCTCTGGCCTCAGTAGGTGGGATTATAGGCGTTTGCCGGTACACCCGGCTAATTTTTGTGTTTTTGGTAGAGACGGAGTTTCACCATGTCAGCCAGGCTGGTCTTGAACTCCTGACCTCAAATGATCCACCCACCTTGGCCTTCCCGAGTGTTGGGATTACAGGTGTGAGCCACCTCACCTGGCCATATTCTTGCAGGGAGGGGGAATACATCATTTTAAAGCTGTGTGACAGATTCTCTTTTTGTACTGTCTTGCTCAGTCTCTTAATCTGGCTCCTCTTGCCTCCTCTTCTCCCAGCCCTCTTACATGTTAGTAGTATTCCCTAGTGTTCTGATTTGGGTCTACCCCTTCCAAGTTCTGTTCTTGGTTCCTAAAATGTTCTTGATTTCATCCCCTTCTCCCTTTATTTTTGACTTTTGATTGAGAACTTAATCTCTTACTAACATTAGCCTTTGCTGGTCCTTTTGCCTTCAGTTTTTTGTTGTTGTTGTTGTTTTTCCTGTCTTTAATTTATCCTGTTTATTAAGAAAGTGATCCTTTCTAGTAATTAGAATTTAATTTGTCAATTAGATTGTGTCACTTTTCTATTTTATGGCTCCCTGTGACCTACAGAATGAAATCCAAATGACAGCATCTGCAAACTCTTATTTCCCACTACTTCACACCTCCTACATCAGCCCTAGCAGAGTCATTTTGTGCCAACATACTCCATGATGTTTCATGTCTGTGTACTTAGAAGCTTATTCCTTCTACCTGGAATGCCTTTACAGATTTCTTTCCCTGCATCCCTTTACAGATTTCTCTTATTCCTTATGGATGTGTCTTAAGTGCTGTTTCCTCCTCAGATAGTTAATGAAGCTGCTTTGATAAAAAGAAAAGCAGGTCTGAATAATAAGATCAGGGTATACGTGTTTTGAAATATGACAAATGGTTAGTAAATGTTTAGTGCTCAGGCCATGATACAGACTTCTGAAGATTATAAGACTTCACTTGTCATTGATTGTTTAATGTTGAGATGGTGGCAAACAAAAGTAGGTATATGCATTATAAAACCAAACAGAGTATACATAATGACTTTGAGGAGTTTTTCTTTTTTTCTTTTTTCCCCATTATATGCACACTTGGGATTTATTTTAGTTATTTACTTACCATATAAAGCTTTGAATATTTCTTTGCAACAGGGGTGAGTAGTCTAGAAATTAAAATACCTTTTAACAGAGAGACTTACATATCCATAACCTCCAAATGTAAAAGAAATAGTATAGTTACAGAATTTATTATTTTTTGGGGTGTACTTATATTTTGGGGGGATGCAAATGACCAATGGGCTGTTTTCTGCCTTTGCTTCTCATCCATTTAGAATCCACTGTTATATATTAATTTATCACTTTTCCCCCTGTAAAAATGGTTGCCTACACAAATGAGATTTCGTGAGGTTTTATGGATAATGCTTCTTTAGTGTAGAATCATTTAATTTATTTAAGTATATGAATAAAAACTAATTGAGAAATATAGTTACCATCTCTGCTTGACAATGGTGAGAAGAGCTAAGTTGGTATGTTTTTAAAATGCAGAATGATTCTTGATTTCTCAGTCTTTTCCACTACAGAATAAATTTAGTAGGAAGAAGAGATTAGGATACCATCTATAGGTGATTTTATATCAACATAAAATATGCAAGGCGATTTAGACTAGTGGTTCTCAAAGTTTTCAATCTTAGGACCTCTACACACTTAAAATTTTTTTGAAGACCTCTACGAGCTTTTGTCTTTGTGAATTAATTGGCAGTATTTATCATATTAGAAGTCAAAATTCAAACATTTAAGTGTGTATATATATATATATTTAAAATAAACTCATTACATTAACATAAATACCATAAATAGAATAACTATTTTTCAAAACAAAAAACAATTTAGTGAGAAGAATGGCATTATTTTACACTTCTGCAAATTTCTTTAATGTCTGGTTTAATAGAATACAGCGGGATTCCCGTATCTGCTTCTGCATTACATCTTTTGTGATGGATTGTTTCATTTCAAGTATACGAAAAAAAGTTTCACACATGCATGCTGGAAAAGAGGAGTATTTTGCCTTTTCAGATAATTGTGGATATTCTTTTTTGATACTAGACCAAAACTCAACAAGTGATAGTTTCTTAAAGGTTAGTTGCTGTGAATAATCTGAACATATCAATTAACTTTTTACTGCATTACATTAAGATCTACTGGTTTATCTTGCAGATTGAATGATTTTTTTACCTGTATGTGATTTGGTAATTTTAGCTTATTACTTATTTGGAAAATAATTGATTCATTGAGTTGCATAGATCTTCCAAATGTTGACACATCTCATTATAAGATAGCTAAAGATCACATGTGTTGATATCACTACCAGTGTCATCAGAAAAACTTACAGTACTATATTGAGAAGCTGTTAAGCTCACAGAATCACATACAACTTTTCTCATGTTCTAATTTTAGGGTGAAAACTTGAATTTTATCATTGGCAACAAATACTGTCAGTTATTTTCACTGAAATGACAAGTTATCTTTTTTATAGTTGGGAAAATGTCTGCCAAATACCCAAGTCTGATAACTCTAGTTTGATAACTCTAGTTTGTATATTAGTCATTTTTTTTTTCAAGTAAAAATGGTGTTGCATTAAAAATGTGCAAATTCAACTCAAAAGTCAGTTACCTAAGTGTTTTTCCTGAGACAACCATTGTACTTTGGATATGCAGTAGACATGCTTTATATGTACTGCCTATTTCCTCCCACAGAATACTAGAGCATGTATTTCAGGGTAGAGATTTAATAAAATTAATAGTTTTAATGGTTTCACAAAGGACATTCTTTAGTGGCTTTTTACTGTTATTGTGTGATGGTGAAGAATAAAACTGTTATACTAGTGTGATTTGCTACGACTGCCTTGACTTAAGGTAACAGTAGCTTCACCCTCCACTGCTTTTGAACCATTGGTGCAAACGTTAACATAGTCAAAAAGGCAAGTAACATATCAGTGTAATTATGAAAGTAATTTTGGGCCTCTGAAACCTCCCATGGATTCATCAACCACTTTAAGAACCTCTGATGTAGACTTTGAAAAGAAGAAAGTCCTCTAATTTCGTGACTTCATTTCTCAATACCCGATATACTTTTTTAGATAGAAGACCATTTTTGAAAATCTTTATCATTTTTAATCATTCTGGTTTCATATAGTAAGAATAGCTAGCATCCTATTGAATATTTGTTATATGCCAGGTATAGGCACTATTATGACTTACATTTTACAGATGAGGAAATAAAGGCACCGTGTTTGGTGCTTAAAGCCACACACCAGAGCCCAGCTTTTTTTTTTTTTTTTAACTATTATGCTTCATGTGCAAGTGACTTTACTTGTTTAGTCTTTGCTACATTGTTTATTCTTTTCTATCCTTGTATCAGGTAAGAAATTATATTCTTGTTCTTTTTTTTTTTTTTTTTTTTTTAAGAGATAGGGTCTCACTCTGTTGCCCAGGCTGGAGTGCAGTGGCGTGCTCCTCACTGCAGCCTTGAACTCCTGGGCTCTAGTGATCACCAGCCTCTTGAAGAGCTGGATAGTTAGTGATATTTTTTGGGGAAGCCAAAACCAAAGTGCAGTGTGCTTTTTAAATAGAGATCTTTAGGTTGAAAATTTGTTTTTTACATATATTATTTCCTTTAGTCTTTAAAACAATCCTATGTAGAATACAGAATGGCTGATATTCCCATTTCGTAAATGATAGATCTGACACTAAAGTTTGTGACTTATTAAAGGTTGCAAAGGTACTCAGAGATAGAGCCTGGACTGGAACCTCTACATCTTGTAATTCAAATTAAGAATTCTTTTTGATATACTGTGCTGCTTGACCTTGGTATTTAAAAATATCAAGGTCACGGCTGTTGAGTACTTTTTTGTTAGAGCCCCTTTGTTACTGTTGCTATAATGAATTTAGCTGAAACAAAAACCTTGTCTTTAATACTTTTTCTACTTAGAATTTCTAGTTAGAATATAGTATTTCTTGGGAAGTGAAATCTTGGTCAAATTTTAAAATGTTACCATGTTCAACTGAAAATAGATTGTAAAGCACACATAATTATTTTATAGTTACTGATTACATACTAAATTTCCCTGTAAGTCCAAAGCCCATATTTTTCCTGACATAAGTTGTGTTACTTTATGTTGTAGTCTGTTATGCAGAATTAAGCCAATAAGATAATTTTCAGATGTTTTTCACCCCTAGAACATTTTTTACATTTAAATATATTTATTGCTTGTGAGATTTGGGTTTTCTTTTGTGTTTATATTTTTATGTCAAGAAACAAAGGCCTTTGATATAATGTGTAAGCCTGTTAGCAATTATAACCATTAAAAACACTAACATCTATCAGTGCTAATAGGAAACTTTGCTTTATAAAAAAGCAGGTCACAGGAACTGACCTCTATTTTTCAAGTGATTGTAATTTACCATAACCTCCTTTGGTGTTGACGAAAGTGATCTGTAGCCATCTAGCAGGTGTAGACTTCAATATGATCTAGGTTTTAGACACTGTATATAAAAAGAACAGCAAGAAAGTGTGGTGCATGGAGTTGATTTAGAGGATAGAATTAGCAATTCATATGTGTTTTACAGAGAAATTCATTATCATAATTTCTGATTTTTCTTTCCTTCTTTTAAGGCTTCTCATTTCTTTTGGGGATTGTGGGCTTTGATTCAAGCCAAATACTCCACTATTGAGTTTGATTTCCTTGGGTGAGTTAAATTTTATTATATGGATTACATTGCTCTCTGCTTTTGTTTGGATTAACATTTAGAATTCACAGGGAATATTGTAGTTATTTGCAATCAATAATTAAAGTTGCATACATTTAGTAATTGGTCTGTGAAGAAATTGCTATAAGCTGTTAAGTGCTCACAGGATTAGAAAAGTGTCCAGTAGGTGGTGCAGTAAACTAAAAATATGTCCTTTGAAAATCTTAAACTTTAAAAAAACCAGCTTAGAGAGGACTGAGTGGAAATAAGGGGAGGACCAAGTTTTTCAGCTTTGACTAATTTTTTTGTTGTTCTCTTTTTCTCACTAGGTATGCAATTGTTCGTTTTAACCAGTACTTTAAAATGAAGCCTGAGGTTACTGCATTAAAAGTGCCTGAGTAAAGAAGAGATTTAATTATTCTCCAGTAGCTGAGCAATGCTTGTGAATCTTTTCTTAAGAAATCCCAAAAAGCCAATATTAGTTAAAATTCTGTTATTTAATTTGGTTATCTTGCTTTATAAATTATGCCTCTAAACAATCAATCTATTTTTTAAATAGACTGAATGATGTCAAGAAATATACCTACTGCTCTCAGTATGTGGTGGATTAGAAATGTGTTAAATCTGCAAAAGGTATAAAGATGTCAGTTTAAGCATTTCTTTGATAATTTAACCTATGTTGTATGTGAATTATTTATTATAAACTTAACAGGATTCTGTGACTGTTTTTCTCTGTTTCATGTTTGTTGAGTGTAAGCAATGAAAATGTCCCAGATAAATTGTTTTCAGTTTTACTTTAATATTAATTTCAGTAAACATTCTAGTTGTTCAACGTAACCTTTTTATCTTGATGCATTGTAAGTAAAATGAATCATTTTCTCTTGAAATGCCAGTCATTGACTGATGTAGATAGTTTAGGATTTTCATATAAAAATATCTGTTTAGGAAGGTGAAATACATTCACTGTCTCTGTTGGTGGTACATCTTGTTGAATTCAATATTAGAAAGTATTTCTTTTTGGGGTAATATAACTTAGAATTAAATCCCCATTTCTCTATGTAGTCTGGCAGTATAAATATAAATATTTACCATATAATCTTGGAATAAGTATGAGTTAATGTTACCAAAATCTGTATTAAATAATGTTTTCAAATGCTAAATATGATCAAGTTACTATTTTCAGTTTTGAAAATTTTACAGTATCAAATTCTTTCTAACCAAAAATTTTCTTTTACTTTTAGAGATGCTTTATGTTTTTGATTATTAGTCAGTAGTATTGCTAATTTTTAAAACAAACATACAAAGTTTATCATATGTGGAAATAAGAAAATATTGTTTAGGTTAATTATTTTTTACCTATCCAGAGTCATTCCTTGCATTTCAGTTTCATGTTTTAGTTTCATGTTTCATTCCTTACATTTTAGTTTCATGTTTTAGTCTGGTTCTGTGTTTTTAGAGTGATAGCAAATGATTACTTGATACATGTAAGTTCAGCGTTATATGTTGAGGCAGTTATATAATTAAATAAGGAACACTTAGGGCATTGATCCTGTACACTTAAAATCTGACAGATGACAAAATGTGAATTAAGCAGAAATAGTCATGGCAGGAGGGTTTTTGTTTATTTCTCTTGTTTTTGTTTAACTGTATTTTTAATTTAGTTTGGTGGTAAGAAGGAGGTAATTATTATATGGAAAGAAGTTAGATCTTTCAGATAGATAAATAGGCTTCAGGTTTTGAAGTCTGCTGTTGTAGTTGGGCAGTCATGGTTAACTTTACTTAGAAAATTAGTCTGACAAGCTTTGCACTTCGGTCACATAAGTGCCCATGTACAAAGTTGGCTTACTGGATCTGCATATTCAAAATATGCAACTACAAATTTATCCTCTGAGAAATCTTCTGAGGAGTCTGATGTATTCCAAATGACTTAATATTCTCAGACAAATGCTTTAAAATACTTGGATTATCTCAAGATTTTTAAAGCTAATAAAGTAAATAGAAACACAGGCCATTTTAAATGGTAAATTCTAGTTACATAAATAGAATCTTAAAATATGTTTGTATCTATAACAGTGTTAGACCAGATTTGGTTTCTACCTCCCCAATGTTATAAATGTTCACTTTTGTTTTTACAAACCATATTACTGTAAGATCAATAGAACTTTGCCTAGTTGATTAAGTGAATGGAACCAATTAAACAACTAGTAGCTTTTTATAATGTTAGTGTGAACTTGAAAAATTGTTTTTGGTGGAATTTTTGTCTATGGTTGGAACATTTTCATAAAACAGATAAAGAATGTGTAATACTCTTGTTTTTTTTTTTTTTTTTTTTTTTTTTTTTTTTTTTTTTTTTTTTGCTTTCTGCCTTCTAAAGTGCAACAGTATATATCTTGTAGAACTGTGGGAGGAGAGAAGATAATTTTTCTACCTTACTCCATATTCTTACTTCAAACTATTTTGAATAGAGATTCACTGAGCCATTGCTGATAGACTGTGCATAGCTACTAGCTGTCACACTATTATAAGTTTTTTGGAGAGATTCATAGGGAAGTGAATGTAACCAGGAATAAAGTCTCTCACTTTAGTTCTGGGAATATACAGTGGATCTTGGGAACAAAATAAGATACTTAATCTATTTTCCCCACTCTGGCTAGATTTTGGGTGTTGTGATGCTCCTACTTCCTGTGTAGGTTTTTGGGATCGTGGTGCAGGCTAGTAATAGGGTTCAGAATTGCTTCTCTTTTATATCAACCGCTTAAGGGATTCTAAAGAAGGGTAAATCTCAAAGTGCTCTAAAATCATCCCTCTAAAATTTGTCCTGTGGTGTGCTGAGATGTCTGTTGCCTTTTTATGTTAAGCTAAGGAACTTGAATGCCTTACCTAATAACTCAACTAGTAGTAAGCTCATTTTGTAAATATGAAAATGGCTGTAAGAAGTGGCATTCATGTATATTCAATGTTAGTCAATAGACCATAGTGGCCTGGATGCTTTAACAAGCAAAATTCCACAAATTTTTTCATTATTTCCCCTTCATACTTGTATGATCTCACCTGACCAGTGATTTCTTTTCCTCCTAACCCCATGCTACCACCATATTCTGGAAATCAAAAGAGATGTGGTAGTACATCATACAGTACACATGATCATCTGAGATCAACATGAGCACAAAACTCATCAAGTAGGTCTGCCTGGAATGTATATAAAATAATGTAAATAAAAATTTGTAAATTAGTGTGAATTGTATCTTGCATTGTGTATTGTTTTGCATTCTCTTCCCTTTTGTAGAAATTTTTCTGTAAGGAAATGATTCAGCTTGTTGGTTTTAGACTAAAAATAGCCAACAGTTGTGGCTGCACAGTGAGATCACAGGAACTGGAAATAGGGTTTGTCGGCTTTGGTTAATGTCAGTACTTATTTATTTAGCCTCTCAATGCTTAATAAGACTTTTCTTTATTTTTTAGTTAGCCGTTAGGTTTTGTGAGGTTAGATTCCTGGAAGCAGTGAATTTGTACACTGTTATATGAATAGAGCTCCATTCTTTGACTCATGATTCCAAGCTAAAGGAAATTAAAAATGTAATTTAATAATTTCCTATTTTTAGGGTTGTTAATTTTTTTACTACAAAAAAACCTTAAAATTTTATATATCCCAATGTGAATCTAAGTTCCATATATACAGAAACAAGACAAATAATAAGTCTTTACTTCAACTTAAGCATATCTCAAATGACTTCTTTAAATTTAAAGTTGATCCTGATAGGATCATAAAAGACAGAAAAGACATAAGTAATCTTGTAATGACAACTGTTTCCATTTTTGCCAAACTAAAAATATTTAACTTCATAAATATATGTTACTACAGCTTCCAGATTTAAAGAAAAAAGTTTCCCCCAGACACTCTCAATTAAAAGTTAGAACCCTCCACTTTTAAAATTATATAGTTATTTCTTTTTTACATTACACAGAAGCCTTCTGTACCATTTTACGAATTCCTGTCTTCATAATATAAGTGAAAATACTGTCATTTCGATTTTCTGCTTTAAATTGCTTTTAATAAACATTCCAAAGTGATACAGACTTAAGCTTTTAATCAATCAGTCATTCAGTTGATAGACAAAGTTACGATGCTTTATGCTAGCAAACTTGTTGACAGCAACTTGTGCTACTTTATGCAGAAAACAAATGCTAGTAATTATTATGCACAGAGGAAAAATAATTTTAAGTATGTGATAAAGCAGCTTCATTTTTCAAAATTGATTTGCTCTGCTTTTTCTTTAGTCCATTAGATTCCAGAATATCCTTTTACTGGGAATTTAGTTACATATTAAGATAACCTGTTATCAGTTTGTTTTGAAAAGAAGACATTGTTAGTTTTATTGAACCACCTTATTTTAAAATTTTTAACTTTTATATATCACTTGTGTGATTCCAGTGTCATGTCTTGGGTTTGATGTCGTTGGACAGAAAAGTGTATCAATTATTTTAAATGAATTTTTCCCCATGTTTGAGGCTTAGTCTGTAAATGTGTTGCTGTAACAGAAAATACTTGGGTATGCATTACTTGAATACTTGAAGACTGAAATTAATAAGATGTATTACATAGTGAATTAGATTTTTCTGAACAGTTTTTTACACTGAAAATCTTCATTTCTGGATTACAATTTGAAATGGAATGAAGACCTGAATTATTTGGATAGGAAAAAATTACGATAGTGCTTATGGGAACTGTAAACTCTTTTGTGTTTGACGCATCAAACTTCAAGTTTTTTGTAGGTTTCTCTCCTGAAATTTTCTTTCTCTTCTATACTTTATGCACTTACTATACTACTGATGTAATAAAAGGGCAGGGTTAAAAATATTGTATCTGTATTCATTGTGAATCCTATAGCTTTTCTAGTTATCAAAAAATTTCTTTCTAAAATACTCTTAATCCCATTGTTTTGGTTTACATCTTACCAATTTGTGGTATTTCAAATGCCATTAATCATTTTAGTACAACACCTGTGTTTATAAAAATTTGAAAACATTACATATTGTATTTGAAACTAATTAGTGAATGGTAAGAAAAAAACTGGCCGACAGAATTATAGGTGATGCATTAGTTAAGTTTCAAAACTCATAATAAAGGAACCTTCAGAGATAAGTTGAAACCCAGTGGTATCCCTGGATACCACTGGGGACTGGAAAAGACCCCAAAAAGGCAGTGGAGAAGATTAGTGTTTACTTGCTGTGGTTGTGGTGTGCTGCTACTTAATTACAGGTGGTGACACACTGAAATTCTTATTGTCCAATAATCTGAAGTAGTTTCCGGTATTTATCTGTACTAAATTGGCTATAAATTGAGTCTGCAAAGAGGAAACTTTTTGACTGTACTGTATTTAGGAGCCTTTGTACAGCTAGGTCAAATCTCCACGATATGAAGTATTTGAGTTTTAAAATATACTGTTATTAAAAGGAAAAAGACATGGCCATTTTTCCATGTGCTTAAATGATAATTTCCTTATTCAGTTTCAGAAGAAAAAGAATGAAATTGAGTAACTGTCATTGCATTAGCTGTATGTTGAATTGGGAAATTGTGGCATAAAGCTTAAATTCGTGTTTATCAAATGTGAAGCATAGTAGTATAATGCTGCTTTGTATATAATGTAAGTGCTACAAATAGTCTCAGCACTGACAATGTATTGATACCTCTTAAATGAATGCAACTTTTGATGTAGGTGTTTTGATATGCCTCAGAAAATATCTGAGTGTCTAAGAATTTGTTAATCTGTTTGGTAATGAAGATACTTCCTGTGGTTTTGTTTCATATTTTCATGTTTAAAATTTAAGTTTTACATTTTTACTACTGTTAATTTAAGTAAAATTTGTTCTGTGGTTAAAATGAGGTTGGCAGTGAAGAAAATTAAAAACAGCCTCATTCATGTAACTGGTTAAGTAAAAATACATTTTCACTATGTGTTCATAAACTTTTAATGAAGCTGTTTGTCTTTCAGTTCAAATATAAGTGATGTTTAGGCTTTATTTCTGTTAATAAGGCTTTTTACCATTGATTAAATGAAGGAATGTATCTTTTTGAAGAGATTTATATTCTGTAAATAAAAATTGGTTGTAACAATAAAGTTGAGTTCTAACTACAGTGTATTCATAAATTTTGTTACTTCAACTTATTTTTGAGGTTTTCCTTGTGAATATCTGCAAACAAGACTTTCCAAAGTTAGTATATAAGTGTATATGTGGAGTGATTCTTTAAATTCTAATTCTAAATTCTAGGTTTGTTTTTTTTTTTTTTTTTGGTTTGGTTTTAGTTTTATATACATTAAAAAGTATTGTGGGATCTGGCCACCAGCCCACAATGCAACAGGGCTCTTTCTTTGCTCTCAGGCAGATCAGCAGGTGGAGAAATAATAGACCCACACAACATAGTGAAAGCTGTTTCCAGGGGGTCACCACCTTCTGGTCCCACGGTGCCGCCAATGCACTGGATATACCAGCATTTATTATTAAGTTTAGTGAGAGCGGGGGTAGATTAGTGAGGGATTTAGGGTCATTTGATTATTAGGTGAGATGGTCACATGGGGATGAAGTAATTCTTTAACATAACATCTGTATGCAGAAGTACAATATACAGAGATAAGAATTTATAATATAGTGTGTGCATCAGTAATTTCTAACAGAGCCTTAAACAGAAACACGGTCTTTTCATAACCTACGATTAGCAAGATATTAATCAGCAGTAACAGTTGCAGCAAAAACTGGTTACAAACAATCCATAGAAACAGGACGTGAAGCTAGACAACCGGTTAGACCAGAAATTCTCAGAAGGGAGTATGCCTTAAGCCTAAAGAGGCCTAGAAGAGCCAAGGCAAGATGAGGGCATTTATAGCCCCATCTTATCCATATGGACAGGCACACCTCATGCATCCGTTTATAGGCTCTCCACAAGGGTCACATTCCATTCCCAGAGCTATGAACATCTGCTTTTCTGGGATAGGAATCTTGGTGATGTGAAACCTCCCTGACTGTACGTGTCACAGGCTCTCTGCAGGGGGAAGCACATCATGCACTGTTGGCTCATTCTGGCAGTCCAAACTGGCATTGTCTTTACACAATCCTGCATGCAATTTTGTATTTACAACAATCAGGAGCATTTCTTCTTTTATTTTGTAGCAATAGTTTCAAGGGGTCTCCCTACAAAAAATTTTGAAAAAATGTTTACTTTTGGAAAAATTTGGTTGAGATGAGACTATGGAATATTACATAACTTATAAACATTCTGTTTACCTAGTTTAAAAATTCACTATTCTTCTAACTATTATGCTTTGTGTCTTCACTATTCTTTGGAACCAGAGTTGGGAAACATAGAGGAATAAAGACACTGAGACGTAGCATCTTATGGTCTAGGCAGGGATTATCCATTTAAACAACAAACTCTTAAAATTATCAGATTGTGTGATAGATGATCTCTGCCTTCAGGTGATGTTTATTTGCCATGAAGGTCAGTTGTCCGTAAACAAAAATAGTCATTAACTTGTGTTCATGTGTGGGGTTTTTTGTAGAATGTTTTCCAGTTTGGGTTTGAGAATTTCTGATGATTAGCTTGCAGTTATGTATCCCCAACTGGGGATAACATCAACAAGTTCCTCATCTCACATGTGATACCTTAACAAGGATACATCACTTACTAATTTTGATCACCTGGTTAAAGTATTGTTCTGTGTCTTCACTGTATATTTTCCCCTTGCAACAAATAGGCAATCTGTGGGAAAGTGCTTTAGATTGAGTTATTTTGCTCCCCTACAAACATCCCCTTTTTCCTTCCCTGATTTAGCAATACTTGATAATTCTCATCCAATCCAGTCTTTATTATGATGATTGTAAAATGGTGTTTTAAAAATATTGCTATGTTCTCCTTTTCTCAGCATTTTACTGAAAGGAATTGTCCTCTTATTTGCACCTATCTACCTACCTACCTACCTACCTATCAATCATCTATCATCTATTTGTATTTTAAGTGTAGACTCATAGATTTCTGTTTTATTCAGTGGATTATAATCTGCTATTAATACTATTATTTATTCATGTCATTGTTAAAATTGTCTGAGATTGGTCTTGAGGGAGCCCCTCAAATTTGATTCCTTTTGCTATGCTCCCAACATGTTTTGAGCGCTTACTTTCTGGCAAAAGAAGACATTCTAGATTCATCGTGTACCTTTTGTGCCTCAGCCCTGGAATCAGCCATTTCTCCAAAGAACCTAGAGATTCCATTTAGGAGGAATGGTGTTTAGAAACTAAGATCTGAGAACTTGGTGTGCTTATTGACTCCTGAGATATCACCGATTTATCCTAGGTTCTTTTGACTGGCAGAGCAAGAAAGCACACACACACACATTTATATATAAATCTCTTTTTTAGAGATTGTGAGTTCATACTGTTACCTCCAATTTCTACACTTGATCTTAGCCAAAAGGCCAAGTTATAGCTCCAGCTTCTAACTAGAATTTTTCCTTGCCTCTCTCATTCATATTTGTTTCTCCCTTTACCCACTATGATTATGTTTGTGTGTGTTTTTAAGAATTCCACAGAATTGATGTGCTTGTTTAGAATGTATCATGAGAGTTTATAAGATGTTAGTATACAAATTACTAGTTTTTGTAAACTTTGATCATTTGATTAAAGTGGTATCTGCTGGATTCCTCCCAATTCTCCCTCTCCTCCATCCCTCCTTTTTTCCACCTGTTTTCCCCTTTTAATTAATATCCTGTGTGGGAGTGGGGGAGGGATACTTTGAAACTATGCAAATCTTTTGCCATTAACTTTAGCATCCATTGGTGGGTTTTGTTTGCAACAATTACTGTGTTTGTCTAACACTGATTTTCCATTTCCCTCTTCTACATTTGAAAATTGGAATTTTGCTGAAATAAGGAGGGATACCTTTTTTACACTTATTTATTTAACTAGATCAGTAAGGACTCAGATACTTAATTCACTGGCCTATAATCCACTACAATAATTTTTTTGGCCAAGTTGTTGACCAAAAAATAATTTTGTTGCTCAAGTTTTTCATTTTGGCAATTGGGAACTTTTTCAGCTTGGCTTCTGTATCATTTCAACATGCCTACGATACAGGAATTAAGAAGAAATTACTGATGCAGATATTGAGGGTACTGAAGTCCTCAGTATGGTTTTCCTTTTTACTTGGTGGCTCACACATGTAATCTTAGTACTTTGGGAGGCCAAGGCGGGCGGATTGCCTGAGCTCAGGAGTTTGAGACCAGCCTGGGCAACACGGTGAAATCCTGTGTCTACTAAAATACAAAAAAATTAGCCAGTCATGGCAGTGTGTATCTGTAGTTCCAGCTACTCGGGAGGCTGAGGCAGGAGAATTGCTTGAATCCCAGAGGTGGAAGTTGCAGTGAGCTGAGATCGGGCCACTGCTCTCCAGCCTGGGCAAC
>NW_012101461.1:449847-454804 GCF_000951045.1 Mandrillus leucophaeus
AAAAAAAAAAAAAAAAATGTTTGCAATGCAATAATGCAATCCAACTACCTATACAAGTCAGTATCATGCAAAATAGACCCCACAGGATTGACAGGTGGAGGTTGCGGTGAGCTGAGATTGTACCACTGCCCTGCAGCCTAGGCAAAAAGAGCGAAAAAAAGTAAAAAAAAAAAAAAAAAAAGGAAAGGAAAGCAGCCCCAAATCATTTTCCCTTCTAACAAAGAGCCGCCTGTAAAATTGAGCTGCAGACATAGATGCCGGCAGTTGTGCCAATCATGTTCAGAATGGCAGCTGGTCTTCCCTTCTCTGCCAGCCACATGTACAGTAAGGAGCAGATAAGATGGTGCTGGCCAAGGGGAAAGTTCATTTGCATAACAAGATGAGGGTGGGGCATCCAGCATTCCCGGGCAATATGATGGAACCAATCTGTGAGCCCAATCTGTGAGCCCTACATAAATCAGACACTGCCTCCTCAAGCCAGTCTATAAAATCCAGACATAGGTGGCTGAATGGCCTTTTCCTCTCCAAAGTCCCTTCTCTCTCACTAGACAGAGAGCTGTTTTCCTTTCTCTTTCTTTCGCCTTTCTTAAACCTCTGCTCCTAAACTCCTTGTGTGTGTCTGGGTCCTAAATTTTTATGGCAGGAGACGACAAACCCCAGGTATTTCCCCCAGACAATGTAGCCACTTCAGCTACAATAATTATTTGTATGTATTTATTATTATTTCTTAACTTCTAGCATTTGCAGTGTAAAGCTACATAATTTTTTGAGCACTTCTTTTTCTAACATGAGGTGTTTCAGGCTCATCTTGTACCTTCCCTGCCTCAACCCTCAATTCAACTATTTCTTCAAGGAGTTCTTATTTCTTTTTTTTTCCTATTTATTAGAGAATGGTATTTAGAAATCAAGACCGGGTGCCAGGTGCTTATTACTACTGAGTTCTTGCTACTTCTTTTTTTTTTTTTTTTTTTTGAGATGGAGTCTCGCTCTGTCGCCCAGGCTGGAGTGCGATCTCAGCTCACTGCAAGCTCCGCCTCCCGGGTTCAAGCGATTTTCCTGCTTCAACCTCCTGAGTAGCTGCAAGTACAGGCGCACGCCACCACACCCAGCTAATTTTTGTAATTTTATTAGAGATGGGGTTTCACCCTGTTGACCAGGATGGTCTCTATCTCTTGACTTGGTGATCCACCCGCCTCAGCCTCCCAAAGTGCTGGGATTACAGGCATGAGCCACCATGCCCAGTCTGAGTTCTTGCTACTTCTACATTCCATCAGTGGACATTTTAGAAAATAAATACATGTAGACTACTATACACACACATGCCTCTATACTTTTTCATCTGTGTTTGTAACTTTTTATTTTGAACTCATTTCAAATATACAGAAACGTCACAAGAATCATTTAGTGAACTCCTATTTTTTCCCATGCCCTCCAATAAATATTTGCTTTATCATTTTCTCTCTACATCTATATTTCTTTTTGTGAATTATTTGAGAGCAAATTGCACACATAACTCTCCTTTATTCCTCCATTCTTGTATTTTCTAAAAACACTGTTCTGACCCCCACTGTTTCTGATGAGCAGTTGATCATTCAGATGAATGTCACTTTGTACATAGTGTGTTATTTTTTAGTGACTACTTTCAGGATTTTCTTTTTTCATTTGGTTTTCAGTAATTTGATTATGGTATGCTTTGGTGCAATTTACTTTGTATTTATTATCTTGCTTGGGTTTTGAACCACTTGAATCTATAAATTTATACCTTTTATGAAATTTGGGAAATGTCATTCTCATTTTTTTGTCCCTATGATATGTTAAAGTTTGATATGTTGAAGTTCCTGATCGTTATGTGATTCTGTCAATTTCACCTTGTATCTCTTGTAGTTTCTGCTTCATATAGGTTGTTGCTGTGTTATTCGGTGCATAAATATACATATTGTTAGATGTTCATTGTAAATTGTGGCTTTTACCATTGTAAGGTTTCACTCTTCATCCCATTTAATACTTTTTGGTTTGAATTCTACTTTGACATTAGGATCATAACCCTCCTTTCTTATTTCTAATTGCCTGGTTTATGTTTGTTTATCCCTTTAACTTTTTTGAGTTACTGGTTTAGATATGTCTCTTATGTATAACATATAATTGGATTTTACTCTATGAGTCAGTTTGAAAATCTTATCATGTTAATGTACCCATTCATATTTTTTGTATGACTGATATGTTTGGACTCAACTCTGGCCATATTAGTCTGTGTTAAAATTACTATGTATTGTTAATATTTGTTATTTTTTCTGTGTCTAGTTTGTCTTTTTTTGTTATTTTGCTATCTGTATTCAGGAAGGTTTGTATTTTTGTTCTAGTGATTTTCTTTATATAATTTTTATAGGGGCTTTTCCTCTTATTTAGCTTTTCCTGTCTTGCCTGTCAGTTTTAAATTCTATCCTCTGACTCCATCTTATTTACTGAACAATCGGTGATGTTACTCTACTTCTCTGTCTCTCTTTTTTCTCCCATTTTATTTAGTTAACATTCTTTGCATGTTAGAACATATAACATTTCCATATAGGCAAACAGTGTTCCTATCCTTGTTTGATTCTTACCTCCACAATGATATATATTAAATTCATTTTTTGTTGTTGTTGTTCACACTTTTCTTCTAATCCTCTTGACCAGGTTAACTCCTACTCTGTTAAAACTTTTAAAAACTGCTTTGGAGGTAAGACTTTCGGAGAGCCATCTTTCTGTTCGTCAGCTGTCTTTTTTGCCCCCATCCCCTGTCTCAGTGCAGTGCTCTAGGAACACATTCCACAAAGACACAAAGACAGGATTTGATTTTGGAAAGAGATTAAAAACTCTGGAAATAATTGTCCAGAATAATTTTTTTTCTGAGTTGATATGATGCTCTCAAATCTGCTGCATTGAAGAACCTGTACTTCATTACTTTGGAAGTTGTGAATTCATTTTTTTAACCACATATTTCTGTATGGTTTGGTTTTAGTTTATTTAGTTGGGCCTGAATTGAGGGAAGTATTTAAATACTTTGTAAACTGCCATTGATTTCCTAGAGGCGACTAGAATTCAGTCTTCTTAGAATCTAGCATCCCTGCAGCTTTTAAAGTCCCACCAGTGTATGGTCTTAAAAATGTGTGTCCATAACATTGAAACAAGCATTAAACGATTTTATCTCTCTAGATGAGTTTCAGCCAAAACCTATAATTGTTTTTCTCAGACTATTGCATAAAAGTCAATAAAACTCAAGCCAAGCATTACCGACTTTTGATACCAAAACTTTATTTTCAAAAATGGTTGTCATTAAGATTTGGCAGTTGCATTGCTTTATCTCCTCTGACCCCTTCTCTCAATGAGATTATCACAAAAGAAGAATCAGCCTAAATCTCTTCTTTGACATATCAGGTATTCTTACTGTATTATTTTAATTCAACACAACATCATGAATCAGACATTCTGGTTTCCACTGCAATTTCTCTAGCTGGTTTTTCTCAACTATATTATGAATCTTAATAGTTGAAAAATTATTTCGACTCTTATAAAAATATATATTTAGTAATTAGTTGATAAGGATTGCCATTTTAATCTTCTCACCACATTTCAAGAAGCTAACTAAAACCGTTCCCTTTTTTTTCTAGTTTTGTAACACTTGGAAAGAATTTAAAATGTTATTGTGCTTCTTGCAGGTTTTCTTTTTTCTTTTCCACATGGAAACAGAAGGCTGTGTAGGTGCCTTGTAAAAGTCTGTCTTGGTGACATCCCTAACAAGAACCTAAAGCAATCTTGCTAAAAAATATTTCTGAGTTACAGCTTTGAAATATTCTAAAACAGAAAATTCATTAACTAGAAAGAAAATGTAACCATTTGACCACATTTGCCAGTGAATTTCCTTACTTAGCTAGAGGAGGAGAATTCTTTGTCTTAAATTACCTGGTAATTGTCTTGACAATATCAGCTCGTTTGCCTTTGCAATACAAATGAAGAATGAGGGGGGGTTGCTAATTTCACAAGTCTTTGTAAAGGTTGAATGGAGTTTCGTTTTTCTCTTGTTTATCCTTGTCAACCCTGAGTATCTCACTGGAGACAGAAAGTAGAGGTAAAGTGTTATATAGTAGAAAGGCCCCGTTCAGGTGGCAAGAAGTCCCATTAATGACCATGGGTTTTCTGGGCTTCATATTCTCATTTATAGAATAATCAGATTAAATAAGATTACCGCTAGAATCTTTTCTATTTGTAAAATGCTAAGATATGGTAACCAAAGTGTTACCAGAAAGGGGGCCCCAATCCAGAGCCCAAGAGAGGGTTCTTGGACTTCATGCTGTTTTAATTTAATTTAATGTAACTTAATTTAGGAGAGCTAAGTAATTAAACATGAGGCCAAAGTACATAAGAAAGTGGCAGTCTTTTATTGCAAATATGCACACACTTTCGGGTGAAGTTCTCTGGTCCTCAGGTGTAGGGGGCCAGGGAAGTCGCGCCGGGGCTCTCGGGTGATGTTCTCTGGTCCACAAATGCGGGGGCCGAAGAAGTCACACTGGCTCCTGCCAGTGGCAGAGATTTTATGTATTGGTACTGGAAGAGGGAGGGCAGTGGGCAGGATAAGGGCGTGATAGGGGCGTCTCCGTAGGCGTGGCCGGGTAAGTTTTGATCTCTTCAGATTGACATCACCTGGCGCATGCTCGGTTGATCTGCATCTTCCCGCGCGTGGGAAAGTTGGTGAGGAAGAACCCGGAAGCAACATGGATTATGCCTTCTTGTTCACCTTCCTCCATCTTGTCCTTTCCCCTTCACCCAAACAGTCCAACCTCTTATTGATTATAAGAATTTAGGGCGCCGTGGTCTGTCTGGCTACTTCCTGCTGTTAAGGGGCATAGTTAGGGTCTGAGGTTGGCAGTTGGGTGTAGGGATGCAGGAGCATTTGGTTGAAGGTGACTCGGGTGATCTCTTG
>NW_012101461.1:456893-771693 GCF_000951045.1 Mandrillus leucophaeus
AGCCATCTCTCCTAACGGGACAGTGGCATTAGTTAAATGCCATTGATCTGCATGTTGCCTGGCGGCTGCGAGAATGCACTCTCTTTCCTCTGGGTTAAGAGTGGAAGTAAGAATGACATGTAAGTCATGCCAGGTAAGGTTATATGCTCTGGCCTAGGTAGCGAAACTCTATGGAATATTAGGTGGGGTTGGCTGAGAAGTCGCCAAGTCGTTCTTCAGTTTTGGAAAGGTCAGCCAAGGAAAAGGGGACGTGGACTCTAACCACGCCTTTGGCTCCAGCAACTTCTTGGGGTGGGGGACGGGGCAACAAACTAGCAGGGGAGGTTGGAACAGACTGACCAGTAGGGTAGGTTAAGACAGGCTGACTGGTAGAGGGGGTTGAGGCAGGCTGACTGGTAGAGGGCTGACTAATGGGGGCCGCTACCGCGGTCTTGGAGCGAGTATGGGCGGAAATGGGAGAGGTAAGAGGAGTGGCTGAGGGAGGAGTGTCGGGAGGGGCGGTAGGAAGTCCATAGGGAGGGGGGTTGGAAAGTTGGCAGGGAGGTCGCCTGCCGTCAGCCCCATCTGAAATGGAGGTGGAGTCCTCCTCAGTTGCTGAGGTGGGGGCCAAGGGCCGGGTTTAGGGGTTTAGGCTAACAAGACCTGGGCCATTTAACACCAGGCGCACAGGTCTGGACGAGAGCGCAAGTCCTAAAAGCCTTGAACATAGATAATTTCTGACTACTTTCTGAGCCTCTGGCAGAAATTAGAGAGATCTAATAGAATGTTATAGTCAAGTGTGCCGTCTGGTGGCCATTGAGATTGGTTGTCTAATTTATACTGCGGCCATGCCACAATGGAGAGGTTTCGATTGTGAGGTTCCCATTGTTTAACCACCAGAAATGGAAACCGACCTCACGCAGTGGCAAAGCGTCCTTTGCCGCTGCTAGAGACCGGGGGCTCCTGGAGCCACTAACGGAGAATTGAGGAACTTCAAGACGGACGTCTCCGGGTTGAAGGCCTCACTGCGCCACAGGGTGGCTACGTCCTTGGGCGTACATACGACTCCAGGCCAAGGACACAGAAACGGACGGAGATGGTTAACAAAGGGGAGTACTCACCGAAGGAGAAATTCTCAGAGTGGCACCAGTAGGAGGCTGGAACACTTGTTTGGTGTTCGTGGCTGGTTGGGTTGGGAGCCGGTTCGCTGCGGAGGAGGTTCGTTAGACCCTTAGGGGATGTTGAGGAAGGGTCTCCACCTGGGTTGGGTTTCTGCACCAACTGTTTTAATTTAATTTAATGTAACTTAATTTAGGAGAGCTAAGTAATTAAACATGAGGCCAAAGTACATAAGAAAGTGGCAGTCTTTTATTGCAAATATGCACACACTCTCCGGCGAAGTTCTCTGGTCCTCAGGTGTGGGGGGCCAGGGAAGTCGCGCCGGCGCTCTCAGGTGATGTTCTCTGGTCCACAAATGCGGGGGCCGAAGAAGTCACACTGGCTCCTGCCAGTGGCAGACTTTTATGTATTGGTACTGGAAGAGGGAGGGCAGTGGGCAGGATAAGGGCGTGATAGGGGCGTCTCCGTAGGCGTGGCCGGGTAAGTTTTGATCTCTTCGGATTGACATCACCTGGCGCATGCTCGGTTGATCTGCATCTTCCCGCGCGTGGGAAAGTTGGTGAGGAAGAACCCGGAAGCAACATGGATTATGCCTTCTTGTTCACCTTCCTCCATCTTGTCCTTTCTCCTTCACCCAAACACATGCAAGAAAGAATTTGAGGTGAGTCCATAAAGCGAAAGCATGTTTATTAAGAAAGTAAGGGAATAAAGAATGGTTATTCCACAGGGATGGCTCAGAGACTTGTGGATATTTTCTTAGCCTCCCACTGCTATATCTTGCCAACAAACACTTGCACTATGCAAAGTTCATGAGACATGCCTATGTCACACCCGACTTATCTTTCCTATTGGTCATTTCCTATTCTGGTCGCTCTTTCTTCCTCATGAAGAGCTTTAGTATCTCTGAGTCCCAGTCTCCCACTGCTGCTATCACCACAGGCAGCTTACTTGAGGATGACCCTTCCAGCAACTCAGGCTGGAAGCGCCTGGGCGTCTTCAAATTTTAGTATTATTCATTTCCATTTTATATCAACTTCCCATGTGGATAGTCATAATCTGTGCCTAACTCCTGACCTGAAAAATGTATCACCACTGAAATGTAAAAACTAGTATCAATCTTTGGCTATGCTTTTCTATTCATCCAGCTTTTTTCGTTTTTTTCCCTTTCACTTCACCTTTTCTTTTACCTCGTAAAACCTCCAGACTTTGGACCGCATTCATTTCTGTCCAGATATCCCCCTTTTGGCCTATTATTATCTAGGCTAGATGATGGCATGTCACCTCAGGTCCTTCTGCCAGCCTTTTTAACTACTGGCCACCACCATCTTTCTCTCACCAATATCCAGCCAATTCTTAGACTTGGATATATCCTGCCCCTGGGGTTGGCCCTGCCCCGTGACAACTTTGTTAGCTGATGCTCCCCAATTCCAAAGTCTCCATTGTAGACTGCACCTTTAAGAGCAGTTGACTTCAGGAATAGATAGCTGAGTTAATCATACTCTTCTGTTAAAGCCATGTTAGCATTGTTTGTCCTTGCAAAGCACTTCTAGTCAGTTTGTGCTCTAATTTATTAATTCATTTCCCTTTTACCCATGCCTTCCACTCTTATTCCACTGCTCCTAATAAGCAGCCATTTTATTGTATATATTTTTAAATTTGAATGTAGTTTTACAATATGTGTATAGTTTTATGGCCATTTAAATTCACATAACATTAATTTAGTCATTGCATTCTTATTCTCACTTTTTTCACCAAGCACTGTATTTTCAAGATTAATTTTTGTAGCTCTGTGAATATGTATTTCTAAGGTATTGTTTCTGTCAGCTGCACAACCATTTAGTGTGCATCGAAAACATTTCACCTATCCTTTCTCCCGGTGATGGACACTCAGGTTGCCTGTAACTTTTTGACACCACAAACAATAATGTATGTCCTCATCATATATCTCCTAATGGACATAAGTTATTATTTTACTGGGATATAATTTTTTATTATCATTGTATAATGCTACTAACTATATCTGTTATCATTATTTAATAAGAAATGTACCACATAACAATGTTTTGGTTATTGATGGACAACATATATAATGGTGGTCCCATAAGATGATAAGGGAGCTGAAAAATTCTTATGGCTTAGTCTGGATAATCTTGACCCTGTATAGGCATAGGCTAATGTGTGTGTTTGTGTTTTATTTTTTAACAAAAAAGTTGTTTAAAAAAATTTTTAAGTAGAAAAAAGCATATAGAATAAGGATATAAAGAAAAAAATATTTGTGTACAGTTGCACAGTATGATTGTGTTTGAAGTATTATTATAAAAGAGTCAAAAAGTAAAAAAATTAAAAAGTTTATTCAGTGAAAAAGTTACACTAGGTTAAAGTTAATTTATTATTGAATAAAGAAAAATATTTTGAAATACATTTAGTGTAGCCTAAGTCTTCAGTGTTTATAAAGTCTACAGCAGTATACAGTAATGTCATAGGCCTTCTTATTCACTCACCAGTCATTCACTGACACCCAGAGCTTGACTTCCAGTCCTGAAAGCTCCATTCATGGAAAGTAGCTTATACAGGTGTATTACTTTGTATTTTTGTACCATGTTTTTACTATAGGTTTTTAATGTTTAGATATATTTATATACACAGATACCACTGTGTTCCAATTGTGTACAGTATTCAGTATAGTAACATGCTGTACATGTTTGTAATCTAGGAGCAATAGGCTGAACCACATAGCCTGGGTGTTTAGTAGGCTGTATCATTTAGGTTTCTGTAGTTACACTTCATGATGTGCACACAATGATGAGATTGCCTAACAACGCATTTCTCAGTACATATCCTCATGGTTAAGCAACACGTGACCTACTTTCACTAATGATGAACTAGGATGGTGTGCTAGTGGATTGAAATCCATTGGTGTAGCATGATTATTCAGGAATTTTAAATGAATAAGGGGAATGATAAATATAAAGATAATTGAATTGAATTGTTGTTATAAATTGCATTGGTAACCTGTAGATGGATAAAGAAAAGCTGAGGTCAGTTAGCAAACAATTGAAAACTAAATAACAGAGCTGGTCTCTTTGGTAACTTACAATGAATGTATTGACTTGATGGTACTCTCTTGGGATATGCAATTTAACATTCTAGTAAGGGCTCCGGGGGGTGATGCAAACTTGCTACCAGGGCAAAAAATGATGGCCCACATGAATGAAGCTGAAATGCCTGAATTGCCACGACATACATTAGAAAAAGATATTACCGTAAAGGGTTGAGAACAGTGGACAGGCTGGACATATAATATTGTATATATAAGGCCAGAAGACACATCAGAAGGGTATGTTTTATAGGGAGGCAAAGAGGACACATCGTTTCACCAAGGCTCTCAGGAATAAGCTGATGAAAGATCCACCAGTCAAGAGTTCAGTGACAGTTCTCTGTAAGCCAGTTCTGCAGATAGGAGAGGCTACCACAGAACTTTTCTCACTGGTGGTATTGGAAATGATAGTGCTCTGAAGCATAGAGGCCAGATGGTTGTGCTTAACTGCCAGAAATGAGGGGGTCATGATTATCAACACGATCAAGAAGCTTGAAGTAACAGCCTAGGGAGCTTGACCAGTTAAGAATTATGGAGACTATTACCATCATTAGATGTGAGCAAATAGAGTCCCCTGCCGTGGTCCCCATGCTTTGGTGTACCATCTTGGTAATTTTAAAAGTCTCTTTTTGGTACTGCGACCAGCTGAGATTGAGACTGCCATCCAGGTGGTATGCTCTAAGACTAGACCAAGACCTTTGTGAGTTCCGGTTCTCATTTCTCCCTTTTGACCTACTAAACTGCATGGGGAGTCAACCATATGCCAAGGCTTTGTTAGCATCATCATGATGTGCCATAATATCGTCCAAACAGATCTAGACCATCTGGATACCCTGGAAATCATCATACCAATCCATTACATCAGTGACATCCTGCTGATCAGGCAGGATGAACAAGAGGTAGCTAACATGCTAGAGGCCTTGGCAAAACACATATGTGATAATCCTTAAGAAGATTTAGGGACCTACGACTTAACACAATTAGGGGTTCAGTGGTAAAGATCATGCTGGGGCATCCCCTCCAAAGTAAAAGACAAATGTTTTATTGTGCATCTCTGCCTACAAAGAAGAAATCATAGTACCTAGGATATCTCTTTGAATTGCAGAGACGACATATTCTACACCTAGGAATACTGTTTCACCCCATGTTGTTGGTGATATGGAAGATGTCAGATTTGAGTTGGACTTGGAGCTGATAAGACCTTTTCAACAAGTCAAGCCTATGGTGAAAGTAGCCTGGCCACTTAAACTATATGTTTGGTAGAGCCTATGATGTTAGAGATGTCAAAGGTGGAAAAAGATGTAATATAGAATTTCTCCCTGTGGAGAAAACCCTTAGGTTTTGGAGTAGTCTTGCCATCTGCAGCACAGAATTAATTGCCTTCTGAAAAATAGCTGTTGGTGTGCTACTAGACCCCAAATAATCAAGAGATGGAGCACTTGATTATGGGACCCCCAATTATTATGCATCTTGAACTGGCCATCATCATCTGGATTCTGTTGGTCCTACTAGATTAAAAACTCAGACAGGCCCAGTGGCAATTCATTTTAAATTTAAAATAGGAAACTGGGGACTAGATATGAACAGGACAGAAGATAAAAGCAGGTTGAACGGGTGGTTAACCCATCCCCCTATGCTGTTCATCATATTGGCATCATCACCCCTCCCCCACTTCATACATGGGCGGTCTTACATGACCAGCTGAAGGTAAAGGAGAAAGCCTGGGCTTGCTTTATAAACAGGTGGCCTTATGTGGGTATAAGCTGGGTGTGGATAGCAGCTGAATTACTACTCCACTCAGGATGGTCTTGAAAGACAGTGGTGAAGGAAAATATTCCTAGTGGACAGAGTTTTGGGTGGTTTATTAGGCTATCCAGTTTGTATGGAAGGAGGTTATGCTGTATAAGGACTCATGGGCAATGAGGAGCTGGTCAGAGATGGAAGGAAAGAAGATGTGAAGATTAGTGACAAGATCTGGGAGAGAGACATATAGTTAGACACACGGGAGTAGGCACAAAATTTAAGGATCTTTCTGTCATACGCTAACATGCCCCAAACATGGAATCCACCATGGATGAGCCACTAAACAACTAAGTAGACAAAACAGCTTGGCCATTTCATGTTAGCCAGCTTTCATCAGTGGTCACCCCAGGGCTAACATGATGGGCGCATGCATGAAGTGGCCACGTTAGCAGGGATGGAGGCTATTTTTAGGCTCTATTTGAGTTTCTACCAAGCCTCATCTGCTGCCTCTGAAGCTCTGACCAGTCAACAACAGAAAGCAACGCTGAGCCCCTCATGAGACATGATTCCTCTTTCATAGGTGTTACTCCCTGATGAACTTTTGTACTCTCTACTCTCTTTCAGTCTCTGCTTCCCAGAGAACACCACCTGGGACAACACATTATTTCCCAAGAAGACATTATTTGCTGCGTTTTTCCCAAAAACATGTGATACTTCTAAAACCACTGTCTGACCCTTGTACCCCTCTTTCCCTTGCACTTGATCTTGCCTCTAATTTCACAATCAATTAAAATGTCCCACCGCATTCCGTCCTCAAAACTAAAAATATTATGGATCCTCCTAGTCTACTTTTCTTCAACCTCAGAAGTAAAAATGCTCTTTATCTCATTCAATACCAGTGATTTCCTTTATGTCCTCTCTTCTTTGTTCAATTAATTTCCTCTTAATAATGTTCCTCATAAGACAGGAAATGCACATGTCTCTTCTTATCTTAAAACAAACATGATAACAATAAATATTTTCCATTACCTGAACCCTTTCAACATCATAGCTGAAGTTCATGAAAACTCAGTGTACTCTTGGTATCTCCATTTTTTTTTATCTTCAGCTTTCATTTATTATGGTTTTACTGGGTTTTTTTTTTGGTCTGAACAAAATAATTCTCCACACAACTATTTTATATTTATTTATATTTATTCTAATGAGACCAGAGATTCTTTGTGTTAAAGATTTAATTTGTAAATCAATCAGTGGAAAATTCTTGATGAAATCTAAATGCAAATTTCTAAGCACTTGGAAAGAATTAATCTGTCCTTTAGTTAGGACAAGGCTGGTGATGTAGATCCAGATAGAAGGGCGGGCATATGGCATAGATATTCTTCTTGTGCTACTTCCACAGATATTCTTCTCTTCTCCATGAAGAAGGGAAATCTTTAGTATTCTCCAAGTCCCTGTAGTAAGAATGGAGGCCTAGTGGTGGGGTGGGGTGGGGCAACAAAGGGAAGAAGGGTTATGTGAATAGTCTGACCCATAATATTGACAGATATCACCTCTTCCCCCTACCTCCCTCCTCTCCAAATAATTTCCATTCACTGACATTGACCTCAAGTACATATTGATTTGAGGACTTGACACTAAGGCACATATAACCAATTGACTTAACCTTCTGTAAAACTCCATATGTCTTTCTGTTATTAAGATTCAGATGCTTTTTTAAATTCAGGTAAGCTTCCTATAGTCTCCTTGCTTGATGGCCTTAGGGACTTAGCATCCTCTTTTCTTTTCTTCTTCCTCTTCTCTTAAATAATATAACCTTTATTACCTCCCTCTCCCCCTTATCATTAAAAAAATGATGCTTGTTCACTGGAAAAAAATCAGAAACTACAGAGAAACCCAAAATTAAATTATTTATAACCCTATTTTCATTTTGGTATAAGTATTTTCCAACCTTTCATTATGCTGAGTATCTGTCTGTGTGTGAATGTACGTACATACATAAGTTTATTGCGTTAAGCCATGTCACAAATGAACCCACATACACATACAGATGTACACTAAAAAACTGACAACAGTTGTTTCACACCGTTTTTTTCTGCTTTTCAGAAAATGTTCATTTTTAATAGCTGCCTGAGTTTTATTATATGTTATACCATGATTAACTTTGGCAAGTGCCTATTCTGGACATTTTAGGTTTCCAGTTTTTATTCTTTTCCAGCATATTAACGCTGCTGTGAAAAACAGTATTATATTTAAATCTTTGTGCCCATTGTCAATTTCACTTCCTACAAGTGGAATTCTGGGTCAAATGATATGCATATTTTTGATATAGTTTGTTGTACTTACTTCTGAAAGACTTAAACAAATTTTTATTCTTATCTGAACTTTGAGAATCCTTGCTAACAGTAGCTAATCATCATTAAAAAAATACCTGCCCAGTGTGCTAAGCCACAAATGGTATCTCCTTCTTTTTTCCCTTTTTTTTTTGAGACAGTCTTGCTCTTTCACTCAGGCTGGAGTGCAGTGGCGCAGTCTCGGCTCACTATAACCTCTGCCTCCCAGGCTCAAGCAATTCTCATGCCTCAGCCTCCCTAGTAGCTGGGATCATAGGCGTGCGCCACCACACCCAACTAATTTTTTGTATTTTTAGTAGAGATGGGGTTTTATCATGTTAGCCAGGCTGATCTCAAACTCCTGGCCTCATGTTGATCTGCCTGCCTCGGCCTCTCAAAGTGTTGGGATTACAGGCATGAGCCACCGCGCCCGGCCAGGTATCACCTTTTCTTCGTTAAAGCTCTGGCCACCTGTATGGTGTGGAGATCAAATTCCTACAAACAGCTGCAGAGTAGAAGGCAGCCAATCTTCCTTATATACCCATGCCTTGCTGGGCACTGCTAGGTTCTGGGACTACTGAAATAAATACGGCACAGTTCAGTCTCTACCCTGCATTGGAGTTCTGGGGAGCTGGGGGTAGGGGGTTATAGAGAGACCAGTAAATGCATCATTACAATACAGGCAGTTAAGTGTAATAGTGTGGGAATGCTGTGGGACTACTCAGTCAGGGAGTGAGCCGAGTCATGAGTGTTAAATCCGAATTAAGACTAACCAAGATTAGGAGTTAACTAGGCATAAAAGTGGGTTTTCAGACAGGGATACAGCTTGTACCAATGCAAGGAAGTATGGAGTATACAGTGGCCTAGCTGGGAACAGCAAGGCCTGGTTTGACTACAGCAGCCTGTGTAAGTTGGGGGAACAGCAGTGAATGATCCTAGAAAGCAGCAGGAGTTGTATTATTAAGAGGTTGGCTGTCAGCGTTTAGTATTCTTTTCTTGTGGGTGTTAGGAAATGCTGGAAGATATTAAGCGGAAAGTCACATGATCCCATGTGCATTTTGGAGAAGTAACTGGTGCAGTGCGGAGGGTCAGTTGGAGGGACTCTGGACTGGAAGTAGGGGGGCTAGCTAGGAGTCTAGTGCATCAATCCATGCCAGAGATGAGGACTGCGGGGGCTCACACAGGAGGAGAGGACAGGAGGGCGAATTTAAAAGATAATACGAGGGAATGGTAACAGCATTTGGGCTACTTGGACTGTTGAATACAAGAGAGATAGAATGTCCTGGCTTGGGTCATCTGGCTAAATAGCGGGGCCATTACAGCCATAGATTCCTTTTGGTTCCACAGTCCAATCCTTTCCTGTCTTATGGTGCCACATTATATGACTGTATTACGTGACTTTGTCACATGCTGTAAGAAAAGTAACTGCCATGGAGTTGAGAAGGTAAGAGAAAGGTGAGTAGAATGCTCAAAAACATAAGAGTCAGAAATTATTATAAGATCAGTCAGGCAGGAAATATAATGGTAAAGGCCGACAGCGAGACTTTGTCTCGGAAAAAGATAAAATACTATAAAACCAAAAAGTCAAGAAATTATTAAGTATTTTTAGTGGAGACAGGGTTTCACCATGTTGGCCAGGATGGTCTCGATCTCTTGACCTCATGGTCCACCCGCCTTGGCCTCCCAAAGTGCTGGGATTAGAGGCGTGAGCCACCGCGTGGTGGTGGGCACCTGTAGTCCTAGCTGCTCAGGAGGCTGAGGCAGGAGAATCGCTTGAACCTGGGAGGTGGAGGTGGCAGTAAGTGGAGACCATGCCACTGTACTCCAGCCTGGTGACAAAGCGAGAGTCCGTGTCAAAAAAAAAAAAAAAAAAAAGAATCATTAAGCATTTGTACAAGGTGAATAAGAATTTGTTAATAAAGTCTTGAAATACCAAATTGGAAGCTAACCCTGAATATATAAAGGGAGAAATTTGGGACAGTGAAGCATAGAAATATTGAGACCTTGTAACAAGTGGGAGTAGAGTCTGAAAATATTAGAAGAGTCAAAAAAGTTTATATCACAAATGAGAAACCTCCTATCTGAAGCTTAGATATGGCCTTTAACTAAATTACACCTGGTTCAAGCATAGGGACGATACCCCCACAAATGCCTACAGGTGTGAAAAAACATCATCATTTGAGTATTTAGGGGCAATATCCTAAAAGACCACAAGGTGGTAATGTAATTTCACGTCTGTTTTTGAGTCTTTAAATTCGTGTTGCTTTCACTCTGATAGTACCCTCTTTTTCTGTTCGTGTTTATGCCTTTATCTCGCTGTGTTTTGTCTTTTACATTTTTTCTGCTTTTTTCTAATTTATCCCTCTTTTGAAATTTTTTCTCTCCGTCACTTCTCACGTTATCTCCTTAACTGGCCATCACTAGAACTAGTGGAATTTTTCCATTATTCACTGAATAGAATTTAGTTTTGTCACTACATTAAACAGAATTTATTATGGAAAAATTAAAACCTATACGAAAGTGCACAGAATAGTATAATAAATCTTATGAACCTATCATAGGAACTGATCACAGCCTTCACCATAGGTCAGTCATCCAGATTCAAGGTCATAAGTTCACGGCCCCTCTTATTTCACCTGTGTTCCACTCACTTTCCTGCTTCCTATTTTATTTGAAAGCAAATTTCAGTTCAGTAACAAGTCCATCTGTAAACATACCTTTATATGTCTATCATTCATGAGGACTCTTGAACCTAACCATGATGCCAGTATTGCTCCTAAAACTAGTAACAATTTCTCAGTATCAGAAAATCCAGTTAATGTTCAAATCTCCAACTGCCCTTTAATGTCAATTAAAAATAATTTTATAATATGTCCATTGGAATCAGCATTCAAATAAAGTTCAGTTCGTGACTGGTTGGTTTTTCTCTTAATGTTTTTTATTCTACAGGTTTCCACTTTCTGTCTCTTTTTTTCAACTTGCAATTTATTTGTTGAGGGAACAGTTATTTTTCTGTAGTTTCCTTCTGTCTGGATTTTTCTGATTGCTGTCAACTTTTAAAATGGGTAGTGAAGCATTTTGTAATTTTCCAAAAAAACTTAAGATGAAGCTAACAACTTGCTTTCTTTGTTCCTGTTGCTGGGCTTCTGAACATTGCAGAAAAAAAAAATTATATACCTGTACAATTTGCGACACTAGTATTTAGCCTCAGGTGAACTATCAATATGGGTTAGATCATCATTTTTCTTGCCTCTAATACATTTTTATTTTTTTCTGTTTCAAACATTTACCATGCTTTTTAAACTCTGAGGTGCATTTTATTTTTCTGTCTCCTCCTGCAACATACTCCATCTTTTCTCTTTATCTGAGGTTGACTTCCTCACTTATCCTGGCATTCTGGTCTCACTATTTTAAACGAATTCCTTGTCTAAATCCTAGCAAGGGCCACTGCGTGATGTTGGGCAGGCTGCATTCTGCACGAAGGAACTGAGCTCAAGAGGAGGGGGCGCTCCACCTGTCAGTCTCTGTGCTTTTGTTCCTCGCCAGGAAGGGGTGTTTTTCTCTAATTTGCACAAATGGGTTAGTGAGCTGGTGGTAGCCCTATTCCTGCCTTCTCTGGAACTTTCAACAATTCACATTCAGTCATCCCCTCCGTGCCCCACAATGTCCTCTATAAAGATTGTAATGATCATCTAGTTTCTAAACACAGATGGTCTATTTTCTATCTTCTTTCTCTCTTACCTGTGTATAGCCAATAGCACATCTGATTGTCCCCAAATGCACTGGGTTCTGCTTTTCAGGATGCTTTCCTCTGGTGTTTTCAGGAACACCCTTCTCTCCCAGTTCTTTTGTCTTTCTCACTGTTTCTTCCTTGCTTCTTTTGCTGGCTTCTCCTATCTCATAAATGTTGTGTTTGCTCATAGTTTTTTACTTCTTTCCCCTGTTCTCCTCGTAGGCTCTGTCTGGTTTTTTCTGCTTCCATAGCTTCAATACCATCTCTAACTCTATACTGATGATCCCCAAATCTCTGAAACCAGTCTCCACCTTTCTCTTGTGCTCCAGTCCCAAACTTCAAACAGCTTTCTGCATATGTCACTCTGGAATCCTGTAGATACTTCAAAATCTTTCTGTCTTGTATTCTTGATCTCTGGCATGATCCATCCAGTTTCCCAGGCTAGAAATTTTATCGTAATCTCTCAGTCACTCCACTCTCTCGTGTATTAAATTCAACCAACCCCTAAACTCCTTTTGGTTTACTTCATTTATGGAGGTTCTATAAGGCAGTGTCCTGAGCACTAAGAATTCAGCAAAAATCCCTGCTCTCATGGAACATATAATTTCGTGGGAGACAGAAAATAAATCAATCAATAAATATGTGGTATAAAATATGGTGGTAAGTCCATTGGAGACACTTTGACATGTACCTTGTCTGGTGTTTCCTTTCCACCTGCTTTCACTGTTGTCCTGGACTCTAAACAGGTGCTTCTGCTTCTGGCCTTTCTCTCTATCACACTTCCACTTGCTAAGTATTCCTTAAAAAAAAACCCCAAAAGTCAGGCTTCATAATGCAACGCTTTTGCTCAGAAACAATGGGTGCTCTTACCTGAAAAATAATATCTAGACTCTTAAGCATTGCCACTGGGGCCTAACCTAACCTTTTCCATTGCCTGTCACTCTCCTCCTCTTCCTCCCTTTCCTCTTCCTGCCTCTATTGCTGCTATTACAGTCAGGTCAAGCTTCTTGCCTTTCCTAGCACGTGCCCTTTTCTAACAGTGTGCTTTAGTACGGCACCTGTTCCGCTTTGAATACTCTCTACCACGTTCACGGCTTGAAGGTCACTCCTCTAGGGAATATTTCTTCAGTCTTCTAGGCTGAGTTCATATCTGCATCCTCCATGCTGGACTATGACTCTGTTCTTAACTCTGTAATAGGTTTTAACCTGTTTTTAGTGGAATATAAGCCCCAGGGGGTAGTGGAGCAGAAATATTGTCTTATGCATCCATGTGACTCATCAGCCACGTGACTCTAGGGCCTACCATGGACTTCACAGTGGTGAAAGAGAAGGCAGTCATCAGTAAGGACAGCCCAGGCTTTGGGGCCAGGCAGACCAGGGTCTGAGCTGCTCTTGGCACTCGCTAGCTTTGGGCAGGTTACTCACACTCTAGTGCCTCAGTCTCCTCATGTTTAAATGGATGTTGGTAAACGAACATATCTTAGAGAATTGTTGTAAAGACTGGTAGAAATAATGTATGTAAATTGCTTCACACAGTACATGGTAGCCATAAGTGCTCAGTAATCCTGGCTTTACCAGATGCTTATAAAGTAAATGGAATTAGTATGACCTGTATTCTTATGATCCCCTGCTAAATGATTATCCTGTAAGTGAGTAGTCCCCAAGGGAAAAAGAAAAGATTGCTCACCACTGGTTTACAAAATGCAGAGGGAGTAATTCCATGAAGTACAGTTAAAAGAATCTGGGAATACTTTGGTATTATATTAAATAAAATGGCTCATGTCATTTTTATTTTATTTTATTTTATTTTTTATTTATTGAGGCAGAGTTTTGCTCTTGTCACCCAGGCGGGAATGCAATGGTACCATCTCAGCTCACTGCAACCTCCACCTTCTGGGTTCAAGCAATTCTCTGCCTCAGCCTCCCAAGTAGCTGGGATTACAGATATGCACAACCATGCCCGGCTAATTTTTGTATTTTTAGTAGAGACGGGGTTTCACCATGTTAGCCAGGTTGGTCTTGAACTCCTGACCTCAGGTGATCTGCCCACCTCAGCCTCCCAAAGTTCTGGGATTACAGGCGCTAGTCGCCGTGCCTGGCCCTCATGCCATTTTATACCCCCATCTGAGTCTAACCTGTACCCTTTAGTGGGAGGCAAAGTCTCAGTGTCACTTTCTTTAGGGCATCATCAGGGCTGTTATGAACTGGGGCAAAGAGTTTGTTTTACAAGAATCATGGATGTAGAGGATCTGAGGGGACCATTAACTCGCCCAGTTGCCATTTCAGATGTAAGAAGGAGCAGGTTCACAGCACATGCCACTCAAGGAGGGAAGAGAAAATGTCAAGGATTGTCCTGGGAAGGTGTTGGAACATTTTGTGTGAATGTGGTTATTTGGATGAAATGCTTCTAAGGCCTCAAGATGACACCACAGGCTGTAAATAGACAAGGGAGAAAGACAACAGAGAGGGGTGCGCTCCTTTATGATGAGCACATAGGTTGTGTATGGCTCAAATGGTGTGAGGATCCCTGGTATAAAAAATGTTAGTGAAAGCTCTGTTTTCAAAACAGCATCACGGAACAGCTACAACTCTGGATTTGAGGTTTAATTCTGCCGCTGCTCCTGATGCTTCTAGAATGACTAAAAATGGCTGAGTCAATGAATTCTGTTTTACAATATTCAGGAGGTCTGATACACTTAAAACCTCTGGTTCTAGTGCAAAACAGAATTCCTGTGGATGTTCTAAATATTAATTGGAAATGCTTCATTAGTATGAAGAGTATCGGGATGTGTGTTTTCTTAGATTGATTAGTAGCTGACTTATGCCATCATTTGGGGGAATGTCTGTCAGCATCTCCCCCAGACCTTAGATACCTGCTATTAATCACTTGTGTTGATGTCACCCACTGGTGCGCAGCCTGGAAGGCTCTGCAAAAGGTTAATCTTTCATAGTTTCTTGGGATTTGGAGGGCAGCATTCTGAAAACCTAGTTTTAATTTTGATAAATGAATTTAGCAAGTAGTTAATCCCTGAAAAGATTCAAGATTTACAAGTCAGTCAAGAGATGAAGTTAGCAATTTATTATACATGTGGGGCTTTCCAATCACAAGATAACCCCTAAGCCCTTTGACAAATCAAATGAGAAAGAATCGAATGGTGTGTATAGAGATAAATTCATTACTAGGATTTGCCCCTCCTCTCTGCAGAGCTGTATTCTGTCTTCCCTTCATCAGGAGACCTTTTCCTGCAAACCCTGCTGCGCACGGTTCACTCCCTCATTTTGACCTCTTCCGGCTCTTAGTTTACTACTTAAAATAATGCAGATGATCCATGTGAAAAGTTTTGCTCAGTCTGACTCTCTGGAATGTTGGTTCTTCCTCCAAACAAGTTTATCCTGTAAACCCAATGTCTTTGTAATTGACCAAGTCTCTTGTACCCCTTTGACTTCAAAAAATTTAAGAATATTTTATCCTAAGTGAAAACCATAAATGAAGATACAGTATACATTTTGGTGTGCTAACCTTCTCCCCTAAATTTTATTCCCTTCCACATTTTGACCGTTGCCCTCTCTCAACTATTTTTTCAAAAGCCATACATGTACTTTTGTGGCATGTTAGAAGAAGACAGATATATGACTATTTTTCTGGTTATAAGCTTTGTCTCTGGGGATAGAATAGATGCCCAGCAATTGTTTTTCAAATTAAAGAGTTTCTAAGTGCATGGCATAGTATCTTGAGGGCAGCTTCTAGAGTTATTTTTGTCACATGCTCCCCTTCCATCCCACAAATACATGTTCAAGTGGAACCTCCCTCTTTCTCCTTCTAACAGCCCCCTGGAGCCATCTTTCTAAAGTGCAGATCTGACCGTTTGATTCTGACATTTTTGTTCTTAAAAACCTTCAAGTCCTTCATTGGTTTCTAACTGTTGCTGGGATGAAGGTCACATTCCATATGTGGTTTGTAAAGTCCTCTGTGACTTGGCCTTTATTTCTCTAGCTTTCTAAGTAAGTTGTGGTTTCTGGCTTAATTAAGGTCTCTAGTCAGTTGAATGTGTATTAATCAAAAGGGATCTCCTAGGAGGGCCTGCCCTAAGCAGGTGAGCTCTTAAATGAAGTTAGAGAGATTTGTAGCACGAGAGAGATTCTCCTGCTGTCTTTGAGGAAGTAAGTTGCACCTTGTAGGAGGGTCAAGTAGCTAGGACCTGAGGGCAGGCTCTAGGAGCTGAGAGTTACTCCTAGCCAACACCCAGCAAGCACATTGGACCCTTAGTCCTATCGGTGAAAGGTACTAAATTCTGACAACAATCTGAATAAGTTGGGAAGGGAACTCTGGGTCACAGATGAGGTCGCAGCACTGGCTGACAGCTTACTTTCAGCTTGGTGAGACCCTGAACAGAGGACCCAGTTAATCTGTTACTGGCCACCTGACTCACAGACATTGTGAAATAATAATTTATTTTTTGTATTGTTAAGGATTTTTGTTGTTGTTGTATTTTTAGGGATGGGGTCTTGCTACGTTGCCCAGGCTGGCCTCAAACTCCTGGGCTCTAATGATCCTCCCACCTCAGCCTTCTCAGTAGCTGTGACTAAAGATGTGCACCACTGCACCTAGATAAATATTTTGTAATTTGTTTTGCAGTATTAGAAAACTAGTACAGAAGGACAGAGAGAAAGGATAGAAGAAGGAGAGAAGGAAAATGAAACGAAAAGGAAAAGGAAGGAGCAGAGGGATGAAGGAAGAAAGGAAGGAAGGAAAGAAGAAACAAGATAAGGGAGAAATAAAGGATATTTGGTTATTATTTTGCCTCCCTTGCTGTCTTTCCGAGGACAGAAAGGCATACTTAGCCATAATTCATACTTTTTTTTTGGTAGAGTAATAAATAAGTCTTCATGAAGTCCTATGTGGTTTGTAAGCTTCTAGATTATAATTTATGGGAGGTTTGCAAATTTACCACAGTATATCATAAGCACGTGCCACTTTTGTTTTAGCTTGATTCTTTCAAAGTTGAGGGCCACTAAAAATATTAATTTTCCTAAAGGAGTTTGTGTATTTCTTTCCCCCAGGATAGGCTTTTTAGATTTTTACATCCTTTCATCCTTCTGCACTTGCCCAGTTTTTGCTGTAGGGTTGTTTGTCTTTTTCTCAAGGATTTATAAGAGTACTTTACAAAATATGGATATTAATCTGTTTTCAGTTATATGAGTTGAAAATAACTCTTTCCAGATTGTGGGATAATCTTTTACTCTCTTGATGTCATCTTTTGTGGAATAGCAGTTTTAAATTTTAATGTAATAAAATTGATCAGTCTTTTCCTTTATGAGTTATACCTTTTTGCTATTAAAAAACTTTCTATTTTATAAAGATATTTAAAAGACATTCTCTTACCTTTTTCTTAAAAGTTTTAAAGTTTTGTCTTCAATGTTTTCTTTTCCATATGGATAACTAGTTTTCCTCACACCATTTACTGAATAGTGTATCCTTTCTCCAGTGATCTCTAATGTCCGATCTGATATAAATTAGGTTTTCATAGATGCCTGGTCTCTATCACATTCTGTTGATTCAGTTGTCTGTTCTCACACCAATACCACACTGTCTTAATAACTTTCACTCAAAGTTTTCCCATGTGGTAAAGCACTTTGTTCTTCCTTTTTAGGAGCATCTGGGCTTTTCTTAGCTATTGGCTTTTCCAAATGATTTCCCCTCCACCAAACCATTTTCTTATTATAAGTCCAAAAGTAGAGTTAAAAGGATTTTACTGTAAACAAACACCCAGGAACCCACCACCTAGATTCTATAATTAACATTTTATTATTTTTCCTTGTCACATAACTATCCATCTTTCTATCTGTCCATGAATTCTACATGAGATTTTTAGAAATTAGCATGTAATGTCCCTTAAAAACCTTATTGGATTGTGACTGAAATTAAATTGAATGTAAAGAATAATTAGGGGTAATTGACATTGTTATAATACATACCCATTCATATAATTCATGAACATGGTATGTCTCTAATTTATGTAAGTTATCTTTCATACCTTCCAGTAAGGTATTATGTTTTTCTTCATAGAAATCTTGGAAAGCTTTTGTTAAGTTTATTCACACAACTTTCTTTTATTGTTGGATTTTAAGTGGTATTTTTAAAAGTTATTTACATATTATATTTTTGAGATGAAGTCTTACTCTGTTATCCAGGCTGGAGTGCAGTGGCATGACCTCAGCTCCCTGCAACCTCCACCTCTCAGGCTCAAGCAATTATCATGCCTCAGCCCCCTGAGTCCCTCATGGGACCACAGGAGTATGCCAGCGCACCTGTCTAATTTTTGTATTTTTAGTAGAGACAGTGTTTCACCATGTTGGCCAGGCTGGTCTTGAACTCCTGGCCTCAATTGATCTGCCTGCCTTGGCCTCCCAGAGTGCTGGGATTACACACATAAGTCACCACACCTGGCCCTAAAAGTTATGCATTCTAAAGGTGTATTTCTGGTATATAAAACTAGAATTGTGCTTCTTACCTGGGAAATAAAATAATCTGTACCCCAAACCCCCATGACACAAGTTTACCTATATAAGAAACCTGCTCATGTAGCCCTGAACCTAAAATAAAAGTTTGTTTAAAAAGTTAAAAAAATAAAAAAATAAAGTGCTGTTGGCTTTTTAATATTGATCTTCACACCAATAATCTTATAGCAGACTATTTAAAATTTTTTATGGTTTCAACATTATATATTCTTTCTAGTTTTCTATATATAAACCATATAGTCTGTAAATAATAGTAGTTGTTGGTTTTTCTTTTCCAGTTATCACACTTTTTTTTTTTTTTTTTGAGACGGAGTTTTGCTCTGTTGCCCAGGCTGGAGTGCAATGGCATGATCTCAGCTCACTGCAACCTCCACCTCCCGGGTTCAAGCGATTTTCCTGCCTCAGCCTCCTGAGTAGCTGGGATTACAGGCATACGCCACCAGGCCTGGATAATTTTGTATTTTTAGTAGAGATGGGATTTCACCATGTTGGTCAGGCTGGTCTCGAACTCCTGACCTCAGAAGATCTGCTCGCCTCGGCCTCCCAAAGTGCTGGGATTACAGGTGTGAGCCACTGCACCCAGCCCAGTTATCACACTTTTGACTTCTTTTTTCTTTGTTATTCTACTGGCTCTGATATCTTGTATAAAGTGAACATAAATAGTGATAGCAGGCATTTTTGTCTTATTTCTAATTTTAAAGTTAATGCTTTTACTTTTTTAGCATTGACTAAATGTTTGCCGTAGAATTTATTTTTGTGGGGGAGGGGGGGCGGTAGATGTTTTTGTTTGTTAGCCAATTTGACGTTTATTTTTGAAACAAATTATTAGTTCCCATGCAGATCTGAGTGTTCTGGAGTTTGAAACTATGAGTTTCTGTTCGAGTGAGAATAAAATTTATCAGGGAAAGGTCTCTGTCATGTTTTTATTTTTAGCCACCCCTCAAACCCCCACTCCCAAGCACCACCTTTCCCTCAGCCTAATATTGTATAAGCACTCAATAAACACCCATTGACTGATGCCTAGGTTTTTATATGCTTCTAGTCCTGGGAGTTGACGGTACATTTTGCATAAAAAACCCTTGTCAGTCAGCTTACTGTTGTTCATCCTGAAGCTGACCTATTATAGATGTCCATTTGTTTCTTTCCATCTCAGACGAAGCAAGCACCCACAAAAAGGTTCGTGTGTGTGTGTGTGTGTGTAAACTTTTGTAGTAATTGAGAGCTTCTGTGAGTTACTCTTATAACTCTTTTTCAGATAAAATTCTTAACTTCCAGCAATGAGCACAGGTTAGAGCTAAGGTATCTAAACTGAGACAAATAAGCAGTATGAAAGAAAACTGGGAATACGAAGATTTTTACATGTATTTCAGCCTTGGTGATAAGCAGACATTCTTTCTCTTTGTCTAGACCTTTGTATTAGTCAGCTATTGCTAAAATAATGCCATATACCAAACTGTCCAGAGCTCAGTGGCTTACCACACGCGTTAATTTTCTTGGTTCATGGGCCTGCAAGTTTTCTGGGGCAGATCTGCTTCAGGATGCCCACTGGTGAGCCTTGGCTCTAGGTTCCAGGTTGAGTTTAGCTTTGCTCCATATATTTCTTCATTCTCCTTGTCCGGCACCAATCTCGGGAATGCAAGATGGCAAGTCAAATGACACAATTTACAAATTTAGAAAGCAGACTTTACTCTTGTATTTGTGTGACATGTGTTAACATCCCATTAATCAATGCTAGTCACGTGGTGAAGCCCAACATCAATGGGGTGGTGAAATGTACTCTGCCCACTACACTGCATCAGAAAGTTACATGGCAGGAAAAGGGAGTGAGTGACGATCTGAGAGCAATAATCTAATCTACCACAGCCTTTCATATGTGATGATTAAATGAGATAACATTATTATAAAGTGCTTAAAACATAGCAAATGTGCAGTAGGGTTTTTTGTTACTGTTGTTATTATTTTATGTAAGATGAAGGTATTAAACTAGTTGATTTTTAGAATCCTCGATATATTTACATTTTTATGATTTTGTTATTCAGTTTACCATTTAAGATTTCTTTTCTTTTTCCTTCTTTGTCCCTCTTTTTCTTTTCTATTATAATATAAACACTAATAACTTCAGCTTATACTTCCAGATTTTGGCTTTAATTAGCAAATCTCTTTGGTATTTGTATGATTACATTCTCGTAATCTTTAATAACCTTAGAATCTTTAACTGCTGTAAAATACAGGGCTGTGCCTGGTTGAAGAAACATGGGTTGTTTATTTACTCTACCGTGTCTGCGCTCATTGAATGTTATCTTGTGCAGATAACTGCTTTTGATTCAAACAGGCAACATGATTTCAGACCTAATTACTACAGAAGTAATTGCTCCTTGGCAAATGGGGCCTGCCAGTCTGCCCAGACTTTAAATGTCAAAGAGCCAACTGGAATACAGGGCACGTTCGGATCCTCTAATGGAAATCCATTGACCGTCTTGGTGTGACAGTCCAAAGGACTAGGGCTTTAGCCATCAAAATGTAAAATGGGACTCTCCAAATCCCTGTTTCACCTAAGGCCTCATGACAATAGATACACCACATAACATTTTGAGAAGACGGTGTTACAAACTGATTTTGCAGATCACCTATCTTCAATCTATGAAAGAAATTGAAGAGATTAAAAGAAAGAAAAAATTTTAGAGAGAGTTTTTAGAATGCTGCTGATACCCTGTCTTCATGGCTATGGAGTAGGAGGAAGGGGCTTCCTCCTCACCTGAAGTCAAGGGAAATAGGCTTCACAGGGATAAATTGAGGTTTCTGATAGGATTCCCTGCTGTTTGGGGGATACAGTGGACTGGTATCTGACACATGGTTAAAGCACCTAAAAGCAAGATGCTCTGGCCAAAGTTTCCTGCTGTGTTGGTGCAACAGGGAATGACACGTGAGTCTTTCATGGATCAAATATAGACAACATGTGAGAGATAAAGCTAGCCCTTGAACTGCCTTAAGCCCTGCCCATGTACCTGGTAGAGGGAAGGCAAGGAGACCTCAGTAGAAAAGGCTGAAGGTATATGGTGAAAGTCAGGTGCTCAGGGAATTGTGAATTACCAGCTAGAGGAAATGAATTCACCTGGTTCTGCAGGTGAGACATCTCCAGCGATGACAGGAGCTCTTCAAAGAACGTTTAATGCATCTCGTGAGCAAGAATTAGCCAGCCAGGGGGAAGGAGGGTCAGGTTGCATCAATATTGGTCAGGTAAGACCTTTCTCTCTGTAACCTTACCTCTCTTCCTTGCCTACCCCAGCCCCTAGTCCCACCTGCAATCTTGCATAGGGGACAGGATGAGTGAGGGAGAGGAGGTGGAGAAGCAGGAAGGGAAACTAAGAAGAGATTGAATGTGCAGGCCCAAACTGGAGGAGCAGATCCCCAGTCAGGGAGGAGAGAAATTTTAACTTTAAACTCTATGGTTTTGACTTGACTTTTAATTATAACATGAGACTCTTTCAGGCAAAATGATTTTATTATCTGAAAATGCCAGGAAAAACCAGTTTCACCTTCTCAGAATTTCTTCCAGGAGCAGAGGAAGAACTTGCCCCATAGAATGAACCAGCGTTGAGGTGGGTGGTGATAACAGTTGTTTTATATTTGCACCCAACTAGTTTACACTATCGGAGCGAGAGGGTTTGGTTTTGTTTTGTTTCGTTTCTCTCCAGGCAGTTCCCTGACTCTCCATTCCAAAGACAATGCTTTTCAATTCTTACTCACCCTGTGTACTATATTCCCTCTCCACTAGGAAGCATGGAAGAAACTTGGAGGTAGGAGCAGAGGATGTATTAAAATTGGAAAGTTACCCAACCAATGACTTCCATTTCTAACACCAGCACCTCATTTGAAAATCTCTCCTACAGATAGACCATTAAAGATTCCTTTAAATGGTTCCCCAGTGTGACCATCAGAATCATTTGGAAAAAATTTTTTTAAATGACATATTTCCCTTTCTAGAAAGGGATGCAGAGCCCCAGGCACTTCATGGATATGAAATGCCCAGGGTGCTATAAAATCACCACGGTCTTTAGCCAGGCACAAACAGTAGTTTTGTGTGTTGGTAGCTCCACTGTTCTCTGCCTGCCTACAGGAGACAAGGCAAGGCTTACAGAAGAAGGTTCCTTCAGGAGGAAGCAGCATTAAAAGCACCTTCTATCAAGATGAATGGGAAATCATCCTGATAAGGATATTTTGGATTTAAAAAGAATTACAGATTACTATGCCCCACCCTGGATCCACTGACTGAGAATCTCTGGGAAGTTTAGGAAATGTCTTCTAAATCTTTTGAGCAATCCTGGTCAACTGGGCTACAGGGGCGGACATTTGGGAAGATGGGTGGAACATTTTGAGGGTGCTGGAATCTGTGGTAAATGTATTGCTCTGAAAAGACCATGTATTCAGGTAAAAGGAGTCAGGCTGAAAGAGTTTTTGCTCTGTTTTCTACTTTTTTCCCTTCATCTTTAGAACATTTAGATTGCTATTTTAAGTCACTGGATGGATGTTAGAGTGTTTACTGGATTGGTCTTTTTCCACTGTATTGGGACATTACTTCTGTTCTAGTGGCTTCTAGGCCATCTGGTAATTCTGTGGATGGGAGCAAAAATGGAAAACAGAGGGCACTATTAGCCTGCAACTCCAAAACATAACAGTTGTCTGACTTTCCACCAACCCTGCCAAAACTAGGCCAATGACAATATTGTTTCTAACCCACATGCCTCCCTCAGGCCAATTTGGAAACCCATCCCTTGTAGCAGAGCAAGTCTGTCACTAATGGAAAAGGATCAATAGGTTAAAAAATAAAGATTAGGTCCAGGAGTTTTGCCAGCATCAAGAAATATGCTCCATCAGGAAAGCTGGGTGTAGGATAATAATAATTCTAATTTTCTTTGTCTTTTTCTTTGGAACTCTTTGCAGTTGTTGAATAAGGACCAAATGAAATGAAATGCACTGCTTTATTAGTGTTCTCTTAGCCAGTATACTAATTATTTTTCCTGACAAATGTCTGTGAAGAGGGTGTTAGAGTAGCCTGATTTATGGCTACTTTGCTTTGCAAGTCATATGCTCATGTTAGGAAAGCACAAATAGAAGAATATTTTAAGTGCCAAAAATATGAAATGTTAAACTTTATTTTTGAGTGACTTTATTTTTGTTCTTGATTTAGAAGCATTAATATATTTTTTTTGACAACTAAACAGTAAGGGAGATCTTTTGGCTGGTGTGAATTCTTATAGGCTAGAGAGAAATACATTTATCTACTTCTTGAGTTTTGAGTAGGTTGTTGAGTTGAGAAATTTTAGATAAGCACCTTCTACACCCACTTAAACACTGGGAAATAGGGGGACTGGGGAATGGCATTTTATTGTACTCAGGTTGAAGGACAAGAATTGGTTTGTTTGAGGGGTGAAGGAAAGAAGGTGATAATCATTCTTAAATGACTAAAGGGTTGTCATAGGAAAGACTTTTGTAATGCTCCAGGCGACGGAACTACAACCTTCTCCTTCACTCCCCATACTGAGTTGATTACTAAATACTGATGAGAATCTTATTCATATCTCTCAGATCTGTTGATTCATTCACCTCCTCACTTCTGCTACCTTAGCCTAGATATATTTTCTCTTGCAGGAGGAGGCAACAGAGAGAGGGCAGGAGGAAGAGTGGGGAAGAAACTGTTTACAGGTATCCTCTTGTTCTTTCTTATGTTTTCTCTTTTCTCTGATTCATTCTCTTCAGTCAGAATAATTTTTCAAATCAGAAGGCAAATCATGTCACTTGCTCATATATTTTCTACTGATTCCCCATTGCCTGGAGAATAAAGTCTGAGCCCCTCATCGTGATGTACAAGTCTCTTCTTAATATGCGTCTTACAGATTTTTGCCAGTCTTAGCATCTACTCCACAACCTTTAATTTTGGACATACAGAGCTACTAGAGGTTTCCTAAATGTCCTGCTCTTCTATGCTTCTGTGCTTGTACCTATACTCTTCCTGGTACCCAGAATGTTGTTTCTCTTTTGATTCCTATTCATCTTTTAGGACATCCTCCTTTAGTTTCTCAAAGCATTCTGTACATCCATATATTGGCATTTATTAATTCTGTCATCAGACCCTCTGTCCCTACCTCCAGGACACTGTGAGTTCCCTGAAGGCAGTTGTATCTCTATCTCCAGCTCTTAGCACAGTGAGTTTCTGCAAGGAGCTCTGTTGAAGCTATTTACAGGAGGATTTCATCTTAATATGAGTTAGAACTTTTAAACAATTACGGCTGTTCAACAATTGAAGAGGCTGTCTGATACAGAGGAGGTGCTTAGCAAATAAGTAGAATATTGAATGAGCTGTGAACACTTGAATTTTCCTGTCACCAGGAAGTACTCCAGTCAACTTTGCCTGGCTTATTGAAGCACTGTAAGAAGTGTTTCATGATGAACCATTGAAAAATTTCCACCAAGAGTTATTGCACTGTACTTTTACTATATATATATGTGTAAAATACACACAAACATATATGTATTTTGAGCTATATAGATCAGATTATATAAAAAGTATAATATATATATTTTATGTTATATACAATTTTATATATAAAATAACTGGTTTCTTTCCAGGTCACAATTCTTTCTCTTTTTTCTTGCTTGAAGAACAGTCAACTGTGAATATTATTTAAGACATTATTTTTCTTACTTTCAGCATTAGGGCTGTTCATACCTTTTCAATTCCCCTGAACAAGTCTTCAAGGTAATTCTGGCTGCTATTGACAACTAAAGTACCTACATGATGGGAGCAGATTGGAAAAAGTAAATAGTTTGGAGAGGAAAAAAAATCCCATATTTTCTCCTCAAAGTTGGAGAAAAAGAGAATTATGCAAAAAGAGAAAATATGTAAGTCTCATAATTTTTAAGACTAACATATATGACAATTTATAAAATTTTCTCTTTGAATACAGCACATTATGTTGCTTTATTGTTTATCCAACTTCTCAAAACATCACAAGTTATATAGGAAAGATACTACCAGTTACGATGATGTATCCCTCAGTATAGGCAAATATAACCCTTGACATGTAGTGGTAATCTTGATACTATCTTTGAGATAAACCATATGTCCTGAAAGAAACTTATCTATACAAGGTCAGGATAATATCACGTAGAGGCACAATGGAGGTGTAGTTAGAGACAGATTAGGGGACAAAAATTACAAAGTCTCAAGCAAGACAAGTTTATTTCTCCATCATATAAGAGGGTGGAGATAGTCCTGGGAGAGTAGGTGACTGCTCCAAAAACATATTCAGCCAACCATGTTCCAACTGATACTTTGCAGTCTGTGCCTGGATCACCTGGAGGGTTTTTCTTTTAAAACAGAGTGCTGGGCCCCAACTCCAGAGTTTCTGATTGAATAGTTCAGGGAGTGAGAATTTGCATTCTCAAGTTTTCGGGGAAGCTGATGCTGCTCGTCAGGGAACTACACTTGAAAATGCACTACCCTATGGTGCTGTCCTCATCTGGACCAGCCCATGGGAAAAGAAAAACAGAGAAAAAGATATGACCCAGAGATGATACACACTTTTTTTGCTGGGATTCTTTTAGGCAGATCAGAGTCAAATGGCCTCACCTATCTCCAAGAAAAATAAAAATGCAGCAGCTTCCATTATTAAAGGGAAGAAGAAATCCTTCCAATATTGAGTCTTCTGACCTGTGAGCAAGATACAGCTCTCCAGTTATTCGGGTTTTCTGTAATTCTGTCAGCAATGTTTTGTGGTTTTGGGGTACAAGTCTTTCACATCTTTTATCGGAATTTTTTTAAGTATTTCATATTTTTGATGTTATAAGTGGTATTATTTTTACTTTTTGAATGTTTCTTATGCATATAGAAATACAGTTCAATTGTCATTCCTTCAAATTGATCTAAAGATTTAATAACAACTCAATAAAAGCTTAGCAGGTCTCTTTTTGGGTCAAAATTGACAAGCTGATTCTAAAATTCACATGGAAAGGCAAAGGACCTAGAATAATCAACACGAAGAAAATTGGAAGGCTAATATCACCTGATGTTGAGATTTATTGTAAAGTAATCAGTTATGGAGATGGAATATCTAGTAAAAGCACTGTTGGATTGAAGTAGCAATTATCACTATTACTACATCTTTCCTCCTTCTTACTCAACCCCCAGACTCTCAGGGCATGAATGCTATAGTTTTATGGACTGAATGTTTGTGTCCCCACCCACACTCCCCCATCTATATGTTGAGGCCCAAAGGATGGGGTCCTACGATGAGATTAGTGCTCTTGTAAGAAGAGGCACCAGAGAGCTTGTTCTCTCTCTCTCTCTCTGCCATGTGAGAACACCGTGAGAAGCTAGCTGTCTCCAAGTCTGGAAAAAAGACTTCACCAGAAACTGACCATGCTGGAACCCTCATCTCAGACTCTGGCCTCCAGAAATGTAAGAAAATAACTTTCTCTTGTTTACGCCACACAGTCTATGGTATTTTGTTATGGCAACCTGAGCTAACTAAGACAATGGTAAAGACATAAGAATAGAAAAATAGGTCAATGAAACAGAACACAGTCCAGAAATAGAACCACATATACATGGACAACTGATTTTTGACAAAGGTGCAGAGACGATTCAGTGGGGGAAAGGATAGTCTTTTCAACAAATGGTGCTGAAACAATTGGACATCTACATGCAAAAGAAACCAAACAAGCATCAATTCAAACCTTGAACTATATAAAAAAATTAACTCAGAATTCCAAATTGAATCATAAGCCTAATGTAAAACTTAAAACTCTAAAACTTGTAAAAGAAAACATAAGTAAAATCTTTGTGACCTTGGTTAGGCAAAGATTTCTTAGATATGACACCAAAGGTGTGGTCTATAAAACAAAAAGATGGATAAATTAGATCTCATCAAAATTAAAAACTTCTGCTCTCCAAAGGATGTTAAGAGAATGCAAAGACAAGCCACAGACTGAAAGAAAATATTTGCAAAGAATGTATCTGCTAGAGAACATGTATCCATTATATGCATAGAACTCTCAAAAGTCAATAATATAAAAATAACACAACAAAAAATGGACAGCAGATAGATTTAACCAAAGAAGATATGTGGATTTGAAAGAAGCACATGAACAGATGCTTAATATCATTATTCATTAGGAAATACAAATTAAAACCATAATGAGATAACACTACACACCTGTTAGCACTGCTAAAATTAAAAAGATTGCTATACCAAGTGTTGACCAGAATGTGAAGGAATGGGAATTCTCATACTATGTTGTTGGAAATGTAAATTGGCATAGCCAGGTTGGAAATGTTTGGCAGTTTCTTAAAAAGTAAAATTTACCTTCTCATAAGACCTAGCCATTCCGCTCTGAGATATTAAAATCATATGTCAGTAGACAGCCTTTCGCATGAGTGTTCACAATAGCTTTATTTATAACAGCCCCAGACTGGAAAAAATCAAAAGTCCATCAATAAGTGAATGAATAAGCAAACTGTGTCATATTCACATAATGAGATGCTACTCAGCAACACAATGAGAGGAACTATTGGTAATACAACAATATGGCAATAGCTTGAGATTATGCTGAATGAAAGAGGTCATAGAGTACATATTGTATGAGTCTACATTTATAAAACATTAAAAATGAACATTTAGTTCATTGACAGAAGATAGACCAGTTGTTTCCTGGGGTGAGTGTGGGTTGGAAGGGGTAGATGAGAGGAATTACAGAGGGCATGAGGAATTTTTGATGTGTTGGACACACAGTCGGCCCTCCACATCCGTGAGTTCTGTGTCAGTGAATTCAACCAACCGTGGGTTAAAAATATTCAGAAAAAAAATCGTGTCCATACTTAACACGTACAGACCTTTTTTGTCATTATTCCCTAAACAACATAGCATGACAATTATTGATATAGCATTTATATTGTATTAGGTATTATGAGTAATCCTGAGATGATTTAAAGTATATGGGAGGATGTGCGTGGGTTACATGCAAATACTACACCATTTTATATAAGGGAAAAGAGCATTTGAGGATTTTGGTACCTGAGGGAGATTCTGGAACCAATCCCCCAATGATACTGAGGGATGACTGTATTGACTTTCTTGTATGTGGTAATTATTTTATGGGTTTATACATACATCAAAACATCAGATTGTACACTTACTGTGTTTATTGTATGCCTATTATACCTCAGGAAAGCTGGAAAAAGAAAAAAAGATATAAGGAGATAATGGCATATGAAGTTATCACAGATTATAAATATATTTTTAATGCTAGAATTCACTTGAACTAAATGGATATTTGACTATTTTCAACGATTTTTTAAACAGATTCATGTGCATAAAATCCTAAGTATGGATGTGGCTCAAGGGATGTTTTAGTTATGTTATCTTCCTGTTGCCAAATGGGAAACACATATCTAGAGTAGAAGTGATTGAGAGGAAGATATCAGAAAACCAGGATTTTAGTTCTAATTTCCCCAAATGCACGGGGAAATTTATCTGACCATTCTAATTTTGCCACTTGTAAAAATGGCCAAAATAATACTTAGCACAGAAGCTATAATGGAAAAAGGAGAAGAAATATCTAGTAAAAGTACTGTCACATTGTTTGAAAAAGGAATTATTACTATCACTACATATTCTTTTCTCCTGCCTTCTCCTTAGTTTTACCACTCCCTGGAAATCTCTTTTACCATTCAGCTTCAGTTGGCATCTTTCCTATTTAAAGCAAAATGTGTTGAGTCGGCAGATTTGACTGACTTCTAAAGCCTCTAGTGACTTGAAGCTGACAAACTCTTAACTCTTTTTGGCCCAGAAACTGAAGCTAAGGGATTTGTCAGTTTCAAGTTGCGTTTGAGGCTATTGTGGCTTTTCCCCAAGCTTGGTCTTGCCATAGTGGCAGATTGATTGAAGAGTGAGTGAATTAGTGTTTATGTCTAAGCTGAAGCTTTGAGTAAAACTTCGCTACCGTAAGAAGATTAGCAGGGGAGGGCTGAAATGCATTCCTTCACAGATGGGGGTGTTAGGATTTTCCAGAGGTGTCTATTTAGGGCGAGCCATTTTGGCTGTCTATGTCAGTGCCCAGCACAGGGACTGCCCACCCATGAGACACTTGCATGGGTGCTTCAGAAAAATAGCATCGGCATGTCCATAAGTAACAAGATTACTGTAACATTATTACCAAGCATGAGGGTATAATGAGCAGCCTATGAGGCTGACAGAACATAGGGGATTATGGGCATTTGTAAAATGCCTCCCTGGTGACAACCTCTACCTTTCTTACAGGATCGGGGAGAGCTTCAACCAGTGGTATACTGGTAAATGTTTAACAACTGGCTCTGGGGAGTGGGGAGAGCCCTGATTTTTAGTGTTTGCCAATTTCCATGGTTTAAATATTATCGCTATGGCCAATTTTAAGCTTCCAACATATTGTCAGTTGGCTCACAAAATTCCTGAAGATTTAGATTGGCTCTCAAAAGCTGGTGAAAGCTGGCTCCAGAGCAATACTGGATCCAACAAACCAGCGGGCGAGGCCCACCCATTAAGTAAAGGATAGAGCCATTCGCTGTATCTTGTTCCCAGCTCTACCCTGGACACTCAGGGCATGAAGAAATGCCTGTTACAGTTCATGAATTGCCTAAGGTCACACAAGCTCGCAGAGATAGAAATGACACTTTAAAAATGAAAGCATGGATGCGATACTGTCTTTTTCCTTCTCATCCTTTTTGATTGGCCATCAGTGTGTCTTGTACAGTTTGAGTCATACCAAAGAAGATTTCTCAACTAGCAGGATCAAAGTTCTTTTTAAAGAGTTGATTTTTTTTTTTTTTTCCCAGAGCTAAAATGGTCTCCCCAGCTGCTATGAAAAGAGGAAACTGTGGTGTTTTCTCTGGAACTTTCCCTAAGCACTCTAGTTTTCAATGGGGTCAGAGTGATACCATTCCCTAGGAATGTTTTGGAATTTCACTGGGAAGGTGTTTAATCATCCCAGTGATTTAGGTTTCACAATGGTTTGGCTATTAACAACAGCCTGCGAGAAGGCAGGAATGCTAAGGACCTTATGGAGCACGGGACAGTTAAAGAAATGTCCTGTGTTCTGTACAACTTCAAATGTTCCCCCCAGCCATTCACGTAGGTGAAAAGAGCCACTTAACAATTTTCTAAGCTAGGACTTTAACTTCATTTTACATATGGACGTGAAGTAAGCTTGTACCGCCTAAACATATATGACATTTTCTAAGATGCAGCTGCCATGTAAACTGAAGGGAAACTACCTGACACTTTGTTGAGAACATTATTCAGCATGACATCATGTTTAAGGGTTAACCCCCAGTTTGGAAAAGCATATCATTGCCAATAAGATGACCCAGCATTGGTAGCTGTCACACATTCAAGGTGATTTTAAGTAATAGGAATATGGTTATTTACCCTTTGTTTACAAATGTCAAATACAAATTTAAAAATGTTTCTTAAATGCAAACATTTATTACAAATAAGTGCAAGCATGTGACTGCTTCCTGATGTCTTTGGATGTAATTGTGTTTGAATATTTTCCTTTTGAAATACATATAATGTTATTATATTTAATTGGTTTCCTATCTGCTCAAACTATCCAGGATATCCTCAACCTCTCTCTCCTTCTTACTCCTCAGGGTCATTCATTTAAGTTTGGTTGGTTCCATTTCCTAATTTCTCCTCCTGTTTATACCAATGCTACCTTAGTTCAGGATCATACTTTTTCTTGCTTGACTATTCCAAAGCCTACCCTCATTGTACAATCCATCATCGTGCAGTCTTTTATCACCCCAGCCCATTCTCCACATAAATGTTAAAGTGACCTTCCTAAAACACAAATCAGGGAGTGTCATCTCCTCGCTGAAAACATCACTGGGTCCTAGCTGAATAGAGGATGAAACCCAGACTTCTCAGAATGGCACATGTGACAATCACTGTTGATCTTCATCTGCCCTCAAGCCATATGCCAGCCACAGTGACCAGACCAGCCATGCCATTTCATTTGTCTAGGTTTCAGCATGCTGTTGTCTTTGTTTGAGGAATCTTTCTCCTCCCTCCTGCCAGCCTGGAGAATTTCATTCATTCTTTCTGACTCGATCCAAGTTCCTATTCCAAACCTCCGACTTGAATGGTTTCAAATGATCTGTGTAGTCATTTTTATTACGATGCTTAGTGTACTCTATTAGAACGGGCCTATGACCACCAGGCACCACCTGAGCCCATTCCCCACCCCGAATTTGTCTATATGAGAAGACTGGGGAGGCGAGGAAAGAAAGACACCAGGATACTTCGCCTCAAGGGGAGGGCTTGGAATGTAACTTCATTTTACTTATGGACATGATAGACCCTTGCTTTCCCAGCATGTCAAAGACAAATGAGGAGCATATTGCTGGTACACAATTTATGACCCACAGCAAAACTTGTGTGGTAGATATGATGTTCTGTTTTGTAGAGATGAGAAAGCTGATGCTTTGTGAAGCTAAGTTACTCCTGGTGACCAGCTTGTAAATGGCGAAGATCACTCTGTTCTAGGGCTGCTGTTGTAAACTTCATCCACTTTCTACTATGCCAGGCCACAGAGTTTAGAGGGTAGGAGGAAAAAGACCTGGTCATTTTTAAAGATATGCCAATTATATCAAAGTAATGAGACTAAAACTGAGACTAAAGAGGCAATCCAGAATTATTACCTTTTGCAATTTTTAAAGCCATTCTATAGCAGGTGCAGCAGTATTTCCGTTTCTAGTTTTAGAATAATATGTTGCTAATGTTGTCATTTTAGTTTGTTTTAAATATTTGATTTCTTTCTGGCATGTTATAAGAATTTTTAATTTCTCCACCATTTCTAGAAAACAGAATATTTGTGGTTTTGAACTAAAAATCATATTCCTCTTCATTTTTTTGTAGATTCAGGGCACATATACAAATATTTGCTAATTTGTTCCTCACAATCACACTATGCTGGAGAGAGGTGGCTATCAGTATCTCATTTCACACGTGATGAGATTCCGGGTGCAAATCAGAGATATTCAGCAACTCCCTCAAGGTCACACAGTGATCCAAAATAGAGTTGAGACTCATTCTTACATCTCCTCTCTCAAAACCTTCCTTGTCATGCCTCACTAGCAACACATATTTTTTACTTACTGAATAAGTATATTTCATGTAGCTATTTATCAGAATTTAGAAGCTGGAAGCTGAGGGTATGCACAAGTTATTTCTGAAATTCCACTTATAAAAATGAGTCTTAATATAAATTACAGTTGCATTACATGGTTGCCATAGCTAAAAGCGATGAGGTTTTCTTGTGTTTAAATTTTTGAATAATTAAATGAACAGCAGCATGTACAATGTAAATTCCTTAAATTTAATTAAATCATACCCCTATATAAAGGACTATTGTGAAATGTACATGTAATGATTAAAGGGTTTAGTACATATAGAGTAATTTTCCCTAGTGCTTAAAAGGTCACCAGAAAGAAAAAAGTGACAAATATGCTGTTTTAAGCTTTTTTTTTTTTTTTTTTTTTTTTTGCCACTTTAAAAATGTCACAGTGAGTGAAAGGAAAAAGCTGCCCGATAGCAGATGAATGGGTATTGACAGCTGCACCAGTGTTAAATGCTGCATGGCAGAAAAATCTAGTGAAGAAAAAACAAACTGTATTCACGTTTCCATATTGCTTTTTATTAAATTTAAGTAAAGCGACTTTAACTTTGATTTATATCTGAATTTGGTAATGAAGGCAATTTGTTAGACAAATCTATGTACACACAGAAAAGATAGGTATATAATATAGGACATTTTAATCATGCACTAAATATAAAATTATCTTGACAACACATGTGATATTTTATGGTGTCCATATGGTATTGCATATGCAGTTTATAATATACAACTGGTATCTGGATAACATATGATATAGATATAAAGCACACCCTACAAGCTTAGAATTCGATGATTACACGTACACACACACACATGCACACACATACATACGGAGACGCAATATTCATGGTTTCTCTCCTTTAAATATACATTTAACCTCTGCACCCATGTATTCATATTATGAAGGGCTCGAGTTACTTCTGGGGGTGTGTGAGATTTCTTTTGGCTTGAACAACTCTTTCCCCAGAAGCCTGGAAAATTCATCATAATGGATAGCCAGGTGTTCTCCATTTGCAAATATTATTACCTTATAGGATTAGAAAAAGGTTTAATTATGAGAAAGGGAAAATAAACAATGCAGCAGGCAGAAAATGTCATCATGCTCCACAGTCAGGCAGTGTCCTATAGATGGCATTGTCTTCGGGCATTCATAATGCACGGGGTAGGGGGTAACTTTTAAGCTGGAAACCACAGAGTTTCTGCTGGCAGTCTCTAATGCTGTCAGGCTGCTGCACAGGAGCCCTGAAACTAGACTTTTTGCCCTTTGTCATTCTTAAACATGACCATCTTCCTCTGAGGCAGGCCTGACTAATGTTTTTCCTGAATAACCATCATTCCCAGGAGAAGGTCATCTTCGACATGCAATCTTAATCACCACAAGCAAATTTCTTGTGTATCTGTCTACCCACTAGACGAGAGCAAAGACCCATCCTGTTCATTCTTGGATCCCTACCACTGCAGTACATTACCTGTCATCTAGTAGGTGCTCAATAAATTCATTCAATGAATAAATGAATGATTGCAATAGTATTTCTACCTAAAGTGGAATACCTTTCTGGAGTTCTTTAGTACTGGGGGTAATTTGTTGTACTTCTGTTGCCAGAATCACAAATAAATGAAGCCTGTCTTCAATTTTCATGAGTTTCTCAACTTTAGGAGTCTATTTTTGAAATAACTCTTTCATACTCTGCTGTCATAGTTGGCTCTGGTAACAATACTCCTGCAAAGATGATGTTTCTCCTTGTGCTTGGGGTGTCTGGTTAGGCAGATAAAGAAAAAGACTTGAAGAAGGAACAAACATCACCTTAAGCTACATAGTTATAATCCATAAGAAAATAGGGAATAGTACTAATGGAAAATACCTGGAGTTTTTCCATTAACTTTGGAGTTTTGATTTATTTTACCTTTGCAAACATCTGCAGTGTAAACTAATATCAAAAAAATTACATGAACACAATTACTTTGTTGTATAATTAGAATATTCTATCAGCATACATACATTTTGAAGTGAATGCTGTCATTTTTTTGTTTTTAAAAATATATCTTGTGATGGCTGAATAATAATCACACCTGGAAACAGTTTTATAAATAAAAAATTAAATTGCATAAAATTATATTCAAAGGTGCTAATAAGTGTCAGAATTGGTTAGAAAAGATTATTATTTAGACAAATACCTGTTTATGTGTTTACTAGATGCACTTATTTTTTCACAGCCAAATATGCTGTAATTTAAATGCGTAGAAATGGCATTAATGCATTCTGAGCTATGGTCATTTATATTGTTTTCCATGACAATAATGCCTCTAACCCTATTACCAAATAAATCTTCCCCTAGATTTCATAGATCTCTTGAGCTATGCGCTGACACCAAAACAAGCATATGAAAAACCAAAACCCTGTCAACCTATTAACGCCTATGTGATGTCAACCCATAGCCTCAACTCATTTTTCCTCCCTGAATCAACTGATTTTTCAAATGGAATCAAACAAATATCCAGCTATTTAGTTTCCTATTACACACTTGTAAGACCGAGGATGACTGAAAAATTATCTAGTCCATGGCTTCTCATTCCAAGTTTTAATGGGGACTGGTGGTCCACTACACGTATTTACCTTATTGGCCCAGCCACTTGATGTCATGTTGGTCTGCACCCTCGTAAAGAGTATCTACCCTCGATGTTCTTAGGAAAAAAGTAAAGATCATATTTCTGAGTTAGGTAAAATAACGAAATTGTTTGGTGTTTTCTAACCTCCACTTCTGGACCAGTAAGGCTAATGTCTGTTTCCAAGGGGAGTAAGAGCAAGGCTAATTATTTATTACCTCTTCTTCCAGAAGGAGTCGAAACTCAACAGCTTTGCTCCCTATACTTCTGCTTCTCTCTATCACAACTGCAAAATCTATAGAGAAATTAGACAGCTGTAAATGAACATCTGTCAATGTTCTGTTCATTTGATCCTGCAATGGACTAACTAAAGACACATCTCTTACTAAAAAAGATTAAAATATGATTTTACATTGTTGAGTGTATGATAGTTGAAGAGGCTTATTCAAACCCACAAAGACTTCTGTGTCGTTGAGTTAGACCAGAGAGAGTTTATTTTGGGGAGCTTTCCTGCAAGGGAAGCTTGTGGTTGGGAGAAGCATATTAGCACGGGGTGGTTGTCCTTTGGGAGTAGGCCACTTAATCCGAGGGAATTTGGGAAGGTTAGACTATAAATCCATAAATTAGAATTTGGCTGGAATACTAGGATCAATACCTCTCTTTTTAATAAAATTACCTAGGGACTGTTAATAACCCCAAGAAGTCTGACCAAGAGCCAGACTTATAGAGCACTTATTACTTGCTAAAACCCTGACTACATAAAACCAATACGTGAATCATTCTTTATTGAATTGGCTTTGCTTGCCAATCATAATGGCCATTTGGACTGGCCACATGGTCAACAGGTTCTATCTTTAATAGATCTGAATATTTTAGATTGACCCTTCTCCACTCTGTTATCTTTAAGCAAGTGAACGTAGTGGCCTAAGAGTGACTTTCACTTGTTTAGTTGGATTTTCCAGGTGGCCTAAATTATTTGTCAATAAGTTGATAAGCACTATTGGGTGTCACAGGAACTCTTGAGTGATCAGGAGACTCTATGGTTTCTGGAAGTCATAACCTGAGCCCAGGGAATAAATGAAGTTCTGAGAATAATTTAGGTGCTAAGAAAATTTAGTACATCAGGTACTAAACAGTACTCCGGAGGTTTGAAGAGTTAATGTAATTTCTGAACCTGTGTAAGTTATTGCCAGAGAGTAGCTTCACATGGATGGAAGAGAATTCAATGAACCATCACAGTCTTTTACAGTATCTGGGTTCACCTTTGACATCTATTTTGGACTTGTTTCATCTCTACTTTTAAGTTTATGAAATGTGAGCTTCTTGGTAGCATTTTTAATCACCTCACCACCTTAGAAATTCTTTCCCATTCATAGTATCTTCTCAAAATTTATAAAATAGATTTCAGAATTCACTATAATAAATTCCTTGCTCTAAATTTCATTTAGATTCTAATTATTTTCCAAGTAGAAATGGTCACTGGTTTTTAGTCATACCAACTGTCTCCGAAAAGTTTCCTTTAAAATATCTCATTGTTAGAAGCAATTTTAAGAATATATTTAAAAAGATATATGAGATACATGAGTCGCATGAGATATGAAAGTTTTGGTTGTTCTCAATCTGTATTTTAATACTACATATACTTCACATATATACTATGTGTGTATAATACTACATATTTTTATATTACACTCATATATAGTAGATGCAGTGTATGCCAAAACTTATAATAATGCTTTTTTTCTGGGGAGAAAGGAAGGAGAATTGGACTAGTATGGGAAATAGAAGGAATGTTAAGTATATGTGGAAGGTTTTATTTCTCTCAAAAAAGTATCAAATGTTAGCATTTATTAAAACTGTATAGTAGACATATATGTGTTTATAATATCATTCTTTGCGCTTCTCTATATTCTTAAGAACTTTTCAGTAGAAGAAAATGATTTAGAATGTTTTCCTTGATGGTGCATTCTTAAGGAACTCTTTCTTGGAATTAATTTTTGTTTAAATTCTTAAATTTTTGTACTTTTTTCTTCTTTAAAACCAGAAAGTTACTTTGGCATTGTTTAAAGAATGAGGAAAATCTCATTTAGATCTGGGTTGAAAAATCCTTTCTAATTCATCAAAGCATTTATATTTTTTTAAACATTAATTTAAGTCTGTCCCTCAGACTGTCACATCTTTCTTAAGGGGTTTCTCATAGTCTTTTGACTACTCCATCTGCTCTTCTAAAAGGAGAACATCAAACTAGTTTGTTTGACGTGACACAATTAGATCTCAGATGCTCAGTTGCCTGACCATTTGTAAAAGCATTTTCTGGAAATTAGGAATAGACCAAAGAACTTCTGACTTTCTCTAAGGCCTTTATTTAGTTGATTTTCCATCACTTTGCTTTGTATTTCTATTCAACATCTTCAGTTGAAAACAAGTAATTTTTGTTCAGAGTCGTTTTTCCCAAATAGCACTCCCATTGGTAATTAATCAGTGGTTATTTCTCCTCCTTTTCCGCCTTTTTCTTTATCTTTTTGTTGAATTGTGTACTTTAGAATTAATGGCATCTAGCCCATAGTCAAAAGATGTGCTTCCCGAGTTTTAAAAATTGTGTTGGCTTGGAAAAACAATGCATGAAAAAAATGAACACACATATATTTAGTTAGACACGCAATAGTTATGTCATCTAGAGATGTGAGGAGGTCAGCCACCTTCCCAAAAGAGTCTCAGGATGGCAATACTTTGGTGTGGTTACCACGTTTTAGGTCGAATAACTCAACTTTGACAGCTTAGTCATATGAACAGACTTGATTTATTCCAACTCACAAAACACTGATGTATAAGCCAGATGCCAATTTATTAATTTATTCTGAGAAAGCTATGCAGTGATGCCAATGGTTCCTTCATTCCCTTCTTGTAGGGGAAAAAAAAGGAAACATAAAAATTAAGACCATGGGCTAGGCGCGGTGGCTTACTCCTGTAATCCCAGCACTTTGGGAGGCCGAGGCAGGTGGATCACCTAGGTTAGGAGTTCAAGACCAGCTTGACCAATGTGGTAAAACCGTGTCTCTACTAAAAACACAAAACATTAGCTGGGCATGTGGCGAGTGCCTTAACTCCAGCTACTCGGGAGGCTGAGGCAGGAGAATTGCTTGAACCCGGGAGGTGGAGGTTGTAGTTTGCACTCTAGCCTGGGCAACAAGAGCGAAACTCCGTCTCAAAACAAACAAAAACAAATAAACAAACACAAAAAGAAATAAGACCATGACCAGGAAACTTGGTAATTATGGTATCAGAGCAAGAGGGGTTGGTTGCATGGCCTTGATCTGAAACATCCCTAAGACCAAGCGGTTTGGACTGCTCACACCATTTGGCCAGAGTGCTGTATCCTCTGGACGATCCTGAGTAAACCTTAAGAAATCCTTCCTCTTTGGATTCCCATTTTCTAGGCTTCTTGATGTTGTTGTTTTTCAGACTGGTTGGAGTAGAACTGAGCATGACCATTTATTTATGCTAATGGTTTAGATAATGGATATGAAACACTCAGCTTAGCATAAGGTATTGAGGAATAAATGTTGCTTGCTGGTGCTAGGGAGTCTACGTCTTAGTGGCAAAAGCTTGGGCTCTGCAGACAAAGCTCAAATTTGAATTCCACTTCTTCCCCTCCAAGTTGGATGGCCTCGAACAAGTTATTTATCCTGTTTATGCTTTACTTAGGGATAAAATACGGAAAATAATTGGACCAATCTTATAGGATTGTTGAGGATTAAAAGAGACGAAGCACAATGGCACTGAGCATGCATTTAATATTGCTAATTTTTCTTGAGATTACACTAGTCAGTCATGATTGATCTTTTGTTTCTTTCAAAACTCAGCTATCACTCATAGTTTTTCTCTTTGGTAATTATGCATCCATCTTGTCATGCATTTCTTGTTGATGCTTAAAATATTTTTTCCTCTGGATTGGTTAAATTCCGGTATGGGGACGTTAAAAAATAAACTTAGGCACATTAAAATCTTAACAGGTTTATTTGATCATTCAGTGACTTATGAACTGAGCAGTGCCAGATCACGAACAGTTCAGTGCTCCACTGGGCAGGTGGAGGTGGGCAAGAGAGAAAACTTTTACAAGACAAAAGAAAATACATTTATTGGTGAAAGTGGAAAGTCTCTAGTTGGTGGTTAGTTGTCAGTTTCTGGTTAGTTCGGCCTAAGTGTTGTTTTACTATTTACATTGGGGTTTGGTTTGCTCCTATAAGAACCCGAGGCATTGGAGCTGTCTCAGCCTAATGGCCTCCCAATTAATTTTTTTTTTTTTTAACAGCGGCACACCAACTACACATTCTATAGGTGATTGTAATAAAATAAGACTCCCATCAAGGTAACTTCACTCATTTAACGTTATGAATACTCCTTATTATAAAGCATGATAATTGGGGAAATGCTTAGAAGCTTACAACATGAGACAATCATTTAAGTTGTTTTTACAGAGCCAGGCAGATAACCTCATTTGTTCTCTAGCAGTTAATGACAGCATCGATATTTTCCTGAGGCAATGTATGTTTTCGCCATCATTGTTATTGTCTACATACCCACATAGATTTGAAAATAAACATTCTTTTCTTTCTTACTTTTTTTTAAGATGGAGTCTCACTCTGACTCCCAGTCTGGAGAGCAGTGTCACGATCTCGGCTCCCGGCAACCTCCACCTCTCAGGTTCAAGCGATTCTCCTACCTCAGCCTCCAGAGTAGCAGGGATTACAGGCATGCGCCACTACAGCCGGCTAATTTTTGTATTTTTGGTAGAGACGGGGTTTCATCATGTTGGCCAGGCTGGTCTTGAACTCCTAACCTCCAGTGATCTGCCTGCCTCAGCCTCCCAAAGTGCTGGGATTACAGGCCTGAGCCACTGCACCCGGCCTTAAAGATAAACATTCTAGATCAAACTGAGCTGGAATCCACTTGCCCTTTTTGACCTTCCTGCACTCTGCCTCCTGCACTCCTCTCCTGCAGGTCCTCTTCTCTCAAAGATCCCTTCCCAGACTGTAGAGTCGCACAGCCCCAGGGACACCTTTTACATTGCATTCCATGTTTATAATGCTCCCTGGAGCTGCTGTGCCTCGAGGTTGCCCTGAGGGTGGCAGCTCAGTGGCAAGCACACCCTGCTTTCCGCTTCCCATCTTTCTACCTACCTCTTGATTGGCGCCTCAGGCTTGTGGCCCAAGCCCCAGAGCTGTCGCTGACAATCTGAGTTACTGTAGGAAAAGGGGAGATATGAAGCAATTAAACATCACATCTCTGGTGGAGAGTGAGAAACCGGACATAGCCACAGTTTCTGCGTGCCTCACTGGACCCTCCCTGTCCCCAGCCCATACGTTGAACTCCGGTCTTTAAGTTTTTTGTGTTTGTGTAAATTTGAGCTCAAAAGATAATTTTGGGGGTTAAAATGAGAGATTTACCCAACCTCTCGGCCAGCAGCCTACTTGAATAGATTCAGTCACTCTGACCCTGAAACAATCTTTTCAAACAGGGGCAATCTATTTGACAGCATCTTGTGCTTCATTGGTATGACGGTTGTGTGAAGAATGATGAACCCAGGCACAGGGGAGGGGGCAGGCGAGGTGGGAACCATCTTTGTGTCTTCACTGTTTGCAAGTCTTGGAGCAGAGAGGGAGGGATTAGCCTTAAGGACTGGGTAGAATGAGGGAGAGCGAAAGGGGCAGCCAGTTGGTGCGATCTGTGATGCCTCAATCTGTAATGCTTGAACAATCTCTTTCAAACTCCTGAGTTCTTGGGGAGTTGGTCTCCTGTGGTTGTAGCCAAGGTCTCTCCTCCAGGACATGAGGATCCTCAAGAAGGTGCCAGAAAGGAGATATCTCATCCAGCCTCATAAAGCCATGAGGATGGCTATAACATGACATCAAGGGTAAGAAGACAGCCCTGTTCCCTACATATTTCTCCCGCTTGCTCACTGATTCTTGGATTTTTTTTTTTTTTTTTAACAGAAACAAAGGCTTTCACTTTCTAGAGTGAAAAGGGAAAGGGGCCATGGACATGCTCCTCGAATGGTTAATCACCTTGCGCCCCACTGATGCCTGCGTGGCCCAAGCTTTCCTCCTTCCTTGCTAGTCATTTGCCCCCCAGACTTCTACACATCAACTCCCCGCTCTGGAGTCTCCTCTGTTGTCACAAAGCATTGGGTTGCCCAGAATCTTGGTTCTCAAAATGTGGTCCATGAACTGGCAGTATTAGCATCACCTATGAATTTGTGTCCAACCTAGACTACTGAGTCAGAATCTTCATTGTAACATGATATGCAGATGATTTGTGATTTGTATGAACATTAGAACCTTAAAGTTTGAGAAGCTCTGGCCTGCAACACTTCTTCATATCTAGCCTTATCTGAAATCCGATTTATAATGGTAATCATGATATATAATGATAACATGATTTATAGTGGGGGTAATCATTACTATACTTTTAAACAGTACATGAGTTAGTTAATGTTATCATGTTTTCAGCAAGTGCCTTCTGTATTCCAGGTACTACAAGTGCTGGAAGTTGGGGATATAAGAATACTATCCCCACAGAGCTCACAGTGTAGCAAGCTTATAAAAACAAAACAAAACACTCAAACAAAAAAATCACAAAATTGTATTTCAAGCTGTACAAAGCTATGCCCTCTAATTAATGCTATATTTCTTTCTTTACATCTTTTACTTTTCTCCCAGATTCCATGTGCTCTGTAAGAAAAAAATCTGACTTGAAATGTTACCCTCTTTCCACTTCTTTTCCATTTCAATGCTGTTGTTGCATTGCTGGCACAAGCCTCTAGAAGTAGTACTCTCAGGCCCAATTGGAAAGGCAAATAAACAATGTTTTTAAAATTGGATTTTAGGAGAGTATTTGTGTTCCATTTTCTCAGGTGACTTTCTGGGTATGTAGCTCATGTTCAATCAGCAGTGCTTCTCCCATTATTACAGGGCATATTCTGGAATTTTTCTTGTTTTGGTTTTGTTTTTGTTGTGGGATCGGGAGAAAAGGAATGATTGAACATGTTTATTAAACCCAGCCAAGCCTGTTTAGGTTTTGGAGATACCAGAAGGTTATTTTTTTGTAAAATATAATTGACACTAGCATCACAGGGCATGGGTTCCAAGGATAACATTACATCAGGACCTTAGTGTGTTTACATGAGCATAAAAGAGCTGGTTCTGGTGAATCAGGAAATGATTTGGAATGAGTAGTGCACAGAGGCTAAATCTTCCATGGGAAGATGCTGCTGCTTCTGTTGCCAGGGCTGTTGCTGTTCTTTGAAGTCAAAATCTATAACTGATTAGAGTTTAGGTCTCTTGATCAATATCAGATGACATGAAAAACCTGATTTTCTTATCTTATAGGAATTTATGGCATCTCCCCTAGTCTTGAGATCACTTCCTAGCATGTATTTTAAGATAGTTTTTTGTATATGATCTTATACCATTGTGTCTATAATCTTATTCCACCATTTTGCTTTTCCCAGAACTGAACACTGATACAGTTACTAACACGACACTCAATGAAATCTCCAATATTTTGGCTTCTCTTCAGTAGTTTTTGCTTTCTTTGACTTTTACTGCCTTTGTTGGCTAGAGTTTTAGCTGGCACCGTGCTGACCCAGCAGGTCACTTCAGTTTGGAAAAGAGTGAGTAGCATTTGTGTTGCTTACTCAGCATGTTATTTCTCTTTGGAGCAAAGCGCAATGGCTTCTGGTCAATTTTTGAATTGATTTTAGGATGGTTTTAATGATTTATAAAGCAGCATTTAATCCTATACATCTAGGCTTTGTTTGCCTCATGAAATCAGCTACTACATGAAATTGTCTAAGGCTATATAGTTCATCCCCTAAAAAGAAACACACAAAATTACTCCTTGGAGAAGGGTTGGTGTCAATTTCTGCTTATAATCCAAGCTTCATATGTGGTCATTTGACTTTTCAAAAATTGAATTTCAGGCATTTCATCTTTCAAAAAATTATATATTTCAAAAGATGAAAAATATAACTTATGTAAGTACAAAATGAACATGCATCAAACAAATCATTTGTGTTTCTGCTGAATATAAATCTGTAAGTTAGCATGTAACTGCACGTGGGTTATAATCAAGGCAAATATTAAGTCAAGCGCAAATACATTCTTGCAGAAAATAAATAGGTTTTGGGTGGCCCTATTAGAGAATGCTATGGTATGACAGTAAAAAGATTAGCTGTCATTCTTTTGCTTTATTTTCAAGTTTTGGATAATTTTTCTTAACAATTCTCCTTTCTCCCAATTATAAATAATACCTGAAGATTATTCTTGATCACATGAAAGGTTAGTTACATTGTGCTTTGTCCCTTTTCATTTATACTGATGCAGCAAGATATGCGAATTTGCATATATAGGCCTCTTTGGAGTATAGTCAACAAATCTAGAGCCATGTGGTACTGAGAGAATTAACTTCTATCTGGTCACCTCTGTGTCTCCAGTTACACATATTTATACAATTCGATATTGTTCTACAAGTTCTTGAGACTTTGTTTACTTTTTTCCCCAATCTTTTATTCTCTTACTGCTTCAGATTGAGTAATTTCTATTGTCTGTCTTCTAAGTTTGCTGATTCTGTTTGTAAAAAATAGTTAAGGCTATAAAAATTCAGCACAAATTAGATAAAGTTATTTTGGTGAGATACAGAATCCTCTTACCTGGGCAGATAACAGAAAACATGAAGAATACTTTTTTACTATCTCTTATTAAGAGCCGACTAATTACTCTAAGAATAATTTTTCATTTTCAAAGTGAGAAACCTAATTCTTAACCTTTCACTAAAGCATTATATTTGGAGTTAGTGCATCAAACTAAGCACACTTTGCTGATTTTCTTTTTACATATGCATTTCTTCTTTTTCATTTACTTTTTTAAAACTATAGATTCAGCATGTACACATGCAGATTTGTCACATGGGTGTATTGTGTAATGGTGGGATTTGGTCCTCTAGTGAACTCATTGCCCAAATAGTGAACATGGTACCCAACAGGTAGTTTTTCAACCCTAACCTCTCTCCTTCCTCTCCCCATTTTGGATTCTCCTGTGTCTATTATTTCCATCGTCATGTCCATGTGTACCCAATGTTGAGCTCTCACTTATAAGCGAAAACATTTGGTATTTGATTTTTCGTTTCTGCCTTATTTCACTTAGGATAATGACCTTCAGCTTCATTCATGTTGTTGCAAAGGACATGATTTCATTCTTTTTTTTAATGGCTGTGTATATGTATACATATGTATGGTGCATATATACCACATTTTATTTATCCAATCCACTGTTGATGGACATGATTTTGATAGTGTGAATAGGGCTGTGATAAGCATATGAGTACAGATGTCTTTTTGATAAAATGATTTCTTTTCCTTTGGGTAGATACCCAGTAGTGGGATTGCTGGGGTCAACGGTGGTTCCGTTTTTAGTTCTTTGAGAAATCTCCATACCACAGTGGCTGAACTAATTTATGTTCCTACCAACAGTGTATAAGTGTTTCCTTTTCTCTTCATCCTTGCCAACATCTGTTAGTTTTTGACTTTTTAATAATAGCCATTCTGACTGGTGAGATGGTATCTCATTGTGGTTTTAATTTGCATTTTTCTGATGATTAGTGGTGTTGAGCATTTTTTCATGTTTGTTGGCCTTGTGTATGTCTTCTTTTGAGAAGTGTCTGTTAATTTTGTTTGTCTACTTTATAATGGGTTTTTTTTCTTGTTGATTTTTTTTATAGATTCTTAATATTAATTCTGTATCAGAGGCATAGCTTGAAAATATTTTCTCCCATTCTGTAGGCTGTCTGTTTATTCTGTTGATTGTTTCTTTTGCTGGCAGAAGCTCTTTAGTTTGATTAAGTCCTATTTGCCTATTTTTAATTTTGTTGCATTCGCATTGGTTGTCTTAGTCATAAATTCTTTGCCCAGGCCAATGTCCGGAAGAGTTTTTCCTAGGGTTTCTTCTAGGAAATTTTTTATAATTTCAGGTCTTAAACTTAAGTCTTTAATCTATCTCGAGTTAATTTTTGTGTTCAGTGACAGGTAGGAGTCCAGTTTCATTCTTCTGGATATGGCTAGCTAGTTTTTCCAATACCATTTATTGACTAGGGCGTCTTTTCCTCATTGTTTATTTTTGTCGACTTTGTTGAAGATCAGTTGGTTGTAGGTGTGCGGCTTATTTCTGAGTTTTCTGTCCTGTTCCATTGATCTGTGTATCTATTTTTGTACCGGTACAATGCTGTTTTTGCACTTCTTCTTTTTAGACATTGTTTGCAGGTATTCAAAACCAAAGCAAATAACATTCACTTTCTGTAGTCTTCTACAACTTTCTATATCCGTTTAAGTTTTGTCTTTCATTAATTCCTTCCAAATTCTCAAATCAGACACTTTACTTCAAAACAAAACCATTTTCCTTTTCTTTTGAAAAAAACTCTCTCTCTCTCACACATACATCTCATTTTCTTACGCATTTGTACTTCTCTTCCGTATTATTCTAGTATAGCATCAACAACTCAGCATTAACAAAGCAACTAACTCCTATTAATCAGAAAAACATTGAAGGTAGGTAAATGTTAACTGTCTGTTATATACAAGCACTATGGCAAACTACAAAATGCCTGAGTACATGCAACCTCTACAGCTACACACTCTCTTTTATACCTTTTAAAGTAGCACAAATGAATACATTTGTTGACAGAGCTCAGAGGCATAGATTTCTTAAAGTGTGTAAAAATAAGAAACAAGAGTGTATACTGTGTCTTAAAACTATGCTTACTTAGAAACTGTGTAGATATCCAAGAATTTTCCATTAATTAACTCAATTTAGTATTAGTTTTTTTGTCTAAAACTTAAAAAATGATCTTGGAAAATTAGTGTTAACTGACACAGTACAGGACATAATAACTCTTGATATAAAATGCTTATCAGAATTATAATTCTATTTCACTGAACATATAATTTTATATTTTCCTCAATTAAAAAAATGTATGAGAGAAATAGTAACTTATCTGAATGAATAAAGCAGTTAAAAAGTCTAGGAACTTCAGATTCCTAGTTTCTTAGTGAGCAGCAAATACAATTTAAAAAAGTATTTTTTTTGGCCGGGCGCGGTGGCTCAAGCCTGTAATCCCAGCACTTTGGGAGGCCGAGACGGGCGGATCACAAGGTCAGGAGATCGAGACCATCCTGGCGTACACGGTAAAACCCCGTCTCTATTAAGAAATACAAAAAACTAGCCGGGCGAGGTGGTGGGCGCCTGTAGTCCCAGCTAGTCGGGAGGCTGAGGCCGGAGAATGGCGTGAACCCGGGAGGCGGAGCTTGCAGTGAGCTGAGATCTGGCCACTGCACTCCAGCCTGGGTGACAGAGTGAGACTCCGTCTCAAAAAAATAAATAAATAAATAAAATAAAAAAGTATTTGTTTATTATACTCCACATTGATAAAATTAGGAAAAAGATGTAAAGCTCTTTTAAGCAAAATCATGGAAATTCATTTTGATTTGTCTAATGATATTCACATTTATTACATGAACTTGGATGCTTATATAAAAATGCTTCTGAGTTGGCAGTTTCTGTAAAAGGCTTTGTTTTTGTTTCTTAAAGGCTAACACACTCAACACTAGAAGTTCAGTTTCTTTATAAGAATTCTGGAAACATTAAATTTATGTGATTCTTATTGTTCTCTACTGCCCAAGCAGAACAGAGCTTCTTTAATTTAAGAGGTTTTATAACTTAATATATTAATGCCATCCAGAGGTAGGAAATATTTCATGCACACACAATAAAAAGGACATGCCTTTCTCAATTATTGACACAGAGACACACAGAGAGCTTGCCGCTTCCATTCTATAACTATAGACAAAGGTCTAAGGTAAACAGAAAAATGAAATTTACTAGTACAGATCTCAAAGAAATTTTCTCCTTTCCAGTGGGCATAAAGTTTTTCCTAACTAGGTTAAGATCACAAAAAGCCAAAGCAACAAACCAAAAAGTGGAACAATTTAGATGATCTTTCATCTCTTACCTGACCAAGAATGGGTTCTCACTAGATTGAAAAAGGTTGTCAAATAGTCATACCATAAAATCAGATTTCCAATCATTGTTTGTTCCAACGGGTAATAACTTATCAGCCATGTATAGACCAGACTCATGTGTACACAAGGTGTTCTATATACTACCTAAGGATTCATTATTTACTAATAATCCCTGGCCTCGATGGCAGAAAAAGTCACAGCTAAAACCATAAATTAGATGAAATACAAACACCAACAACCACAACAACAGCAACCAGACTTGGCCAAGAACCAAAAACAAAAATAAAAACATAAAATCAGAAGAAGAATAAAAAACAGAGATTTAATGAAAGAAAAGTTATATTGCTCTTGGGATTCACTCCACGATCCCCATGAAGATGTTCTCAAGAGGAAGCAGCTTATAATGTGTACTTCTTGGACAATACATTAGAATAGACTGCAGCAGACAAGTCTATCTTACTGGGAAAATCCCCTCAAAGCTGGGCCCAGGGGTTCATGCCTGTAATCCCAGCACTTTGGGAGGCTGAGGTGGGTAGATTCATTGAGGTCAAGAGTTCAAGACTAGCCTGGGCAACATGGAGAAACCTCATCTCTACCAAAAATACAAAAATTGGCTGAGTGTGGTAGCGTAATGCCTAGGGTCCCAGCTACTCTGGAGGCCAAGGTGGGAGGATTGCTGGAGCCTGGAAAGTCAAGGCTGAGTTGTGTTTGTGCCACTGCACTGCAGCCTGGATGACAGAGCAAGACCCTGTCTCAAAAAATAAAAATAAAATGACATTATTAAATGATTAAAGTATACTTTTCAAAAAATTATAAACATGGCATTATTCTCATACAAATACACAGTAAGATGTCAAAGATTTATTTACCTCATGAATGAGGGATGTAGCTGGAAGGTAAAGCTGGTCTAAAGAATAATTTGAGGGATGAAGATTTATATGGTCACCCATGAATAGTGTGATGAAATAAACTTATTAAATTGAGAAAAGACAAGTTATGGCTTATGCAGCAATAAAATTATAAGAGTTAGGATCATTTCTTCTATCGGAGAGAAATCATCACTTAAGACAAAAATCTGTAAATTAACATGTAGCTTCGTAGAGCCTGGGGTTGTAATGAACAGTAAATAATCAGTCAAACAAAGATATATTTCCCTAGAAAATTACACAAACCTTGGGAAGACCTATTAGACCAGTGGTCCCCAACCTTTCTGGCACCAAGCACTGGTTTTGTGGAAAACAGTTTTTCCACTGACAATTTTTTCGTGGTCTCCCCCATCCCCCAACATCCGTGGAAAAATTTGAGCCTGCAACCTAGATCCCTTGCATGCACAGTTTCTGATAGGTTTCGCAGTCCTGTGCAATTTTAATGCTGCCACTGATCTGACAGGAGGCAGAGCTCAGGCAGTAATGGGAGCGATGGGGAGTGGCTGTAAATACAGATGAAGCTTCATGCTTACCTGCCACTCACCTACTGCTGTGTGGCTTGGTTCCTAACAGGCCATGGACAGGTACTGGTTGGTCTGTGGCCTGGGGGTGTAGGACCTCAGTGTTAGACGATGCTCTAGTATAACATTGAAAAGTACTTCTGGCATCTTTTGTCTTATTTCCAAGTTTTGGATAATTTTTTCAAACAGTTCTAACTTCTGTGAGTCCTAATAACATTAGCCAGCATTTGTCAGTATCACAAAGGCTTATTAGAGAAATGTTTAAATAACATTCATTTGCTACATCATGAAATGTTTTCACATCTTTGAAATCATTTGTTAAATTAGTTTACAAAGAAAGTCTCAGAATTGGATAAGGCTTAATTTGGTTAAGCCTTATGTTGGTTAAGGGAGACCCGTTATTTATTTGTACTATTCAAAATTTCACTGGTGATTTTTGGAAATGTTCCCAAATTCTTTGTCACTTCTTTCACTCCAAGAAATGAAGGTAAATTCTTCTCCTCTTGTGGGTGGGCTGGACGTAGTAACTTGCTTCTAACAAATTGAATATGGCGGAAGTAATGGTATAGAGCAAATAAGATGAGATCATAGAAGACATTTGACTTCCTCCTTACTCTATTTTAAATCACTTGCTCTGAGAGAAGTCAGCAACCATGCTGTGAGGACACTCAAGCAGCCTAAATGGTGAGAAATGGAAGCCTCTTGCCAACAGCTAGTAAGGAACTGAGGCTTCTAGCCAACAGCCATTTAAGTCAGTCATCTTAGAAGGAGATACTCCAGCTCCAGTCAAGCTTTCAGATAATTACAGTTCCTACTGACATATTTTCTTGAATTTTCGCCAGAGACCTTACCATACCACTCAGCTAAGCTGCTACTGAATTCCTGAGCCATACAAAGTAGGAAATAATAGATTTTTGTTTTCTAAGCTGCTAAGTTTTGGAGTAATTTGTTGCATAGCAATTAGTATTTAATATAAGCCCTCATAAAAATTGTCCTCTCTTTTGGAAGGTGGAAAAGTAAATTTTTTTCCCAACTCTTAAATACACTGATTTTCTCATGTGCTAGAGATAAGGAGACTTATAATATTTTGTGTGGTTCCAAAATACTGTTTGGTTCTTAGGTGATCTTGAGTATGCCTTCCTCTTGGTTACCACTTGCTCACTGGACATTACTCAAAACATGTCTAAGATGGACTTCTGAGTCTACATCTAGAGAATATATAGGCTAAGAAGTTGAACACTATATTGAGAAAACGCTCTATAGTGATTACCTTCTATGGCATGGAACATAAAACCTAAACACCAAAGCTGGGTTTGATTCCCTTGTCTGCGGGTTGAGCCCTATATTTGTTTGGATAGCTTCTCTCTCCCCATCTCCCATGGCTAATAGGCTGGGACATGTATCCATTTATCCATTTATTATGTGTGATATGTGGACACTTGTAAGAAATACGTTTTTGGGCAAATTATAAACTTAGATTCAGATTTTTCATTTATTAGACTGGGAAAAATCTTTAATGTGGTAGAAAAATAAAGATACATTTCTGACAAGATAGTGAGCCAACACGCGTTGCTGTCTCCCCCCAGAGTTTAAACCTAGAGAGCCACATAAAGAAGAAACAGTGTCCAGATACCTAAAGTAATGACTGTAAGAAACATTCAAGAAGAGGTCCAGCGTGGTGTCTTATGTCCATAATCCTAACACTAAGGGAGGCCAAGGCAGGTGGATCACTTGAGGTCAGGAGTTTGAGACCAACCTGGCCAAGATGGTAAAACCCTGTCTCTACTAAAAATACAAAAGTTAGCTGAGTCGCAGCTACTCGGGAGACTGAGGCAGGAGAATCGCTTGAACCTAGGAGGCAGAGGTTGCACTGAGCTGAGATGGCGACACTGCACTCCAGCCTGGGTGACAGAGCGAGACTGTTGTCTCAAAAAGCAAACAAACAAAAAAAGAAACACTTAACACGATGAAACCCCGTCTCGACTAAAAATACAAAAAATTAGCTGGGCATGGTGGCGGGCGCCCGTAGTCCCAGCTACTCGGGAGACTGAGGCAGGAGAATCGCTTGAACCCGGGAGGCAGAGCTGGCAGTGAGCGGAGATGGCGCCACCGCACTCCAGCCTGGGCGACAGAGCGAGACTCCGTCCCCCTCCAAAAAAAAAGAGAGAGGGAAGTTTTGTGTGTGTGTGTGTGTGTGTGTGTGTGAGAGAGAGAGAGAGAGTGTGTGTGTGTGTGTGTGTGTCTGCACTGAACTGGGAAATGAGTTGGGAGAGAACTTCTGGGTTGTATACTTTTCCTTCTGGATATATTGCCCTGGATAGGTTATCGTTTGCTCACATGTAACTGTGGAAGAGAGAAAGTGGTGGAGCCAGCTTAGTGCCTTGAAAGCTTTTGAGGCAACAGAAGGGCAATTCCAGAGACTGGCCTGAGTGAGAAGCAAATAACAGCAGATAAAAAATGACTTGCTGCCCCCAAAGCATTTCCTTCTTTCCATACCACTTCGTGCCCCAAGTTATGCCAATATGTCAAGGAACAAAAGTCCTCTGAAGAGAGCAGTTTCAAAGTTAGAGGAATAAAAATATTCCCCGAGGAACAGGGTCAGCAGGAAAGAGGGCAATAAAAAGGACTGGGGAAGACCCTGGGCTCCCGGGCCTAGGGTTGATTACCCTCATAAACCTATGACAAGAGCAGAAGCTGTGTATGAGCTTTGCATAGTTCAGCTAAGACTGATAATTTTTTTTTTCTTTTTGAAGATGGAGTTTTGCTCTTGTTGCCCAGGCTGGAGTGCGATGGCGCAATCTCAGCTCACCGCAACCTTCGCCTCCCAGGTTCAAGCTATTCTCCTGCCTCAGCCTCCCAAGTAGCTGGGATTACAGGCATGCACCGCTATGACCAGCTAATTTTGTATTTTTAGTAGAGACAGGGTTTCTCCATGTTTGTCAGGCTGGTCTCAAACTCCCGACCTCAGGTGATCCGCCTGCCTCGGCCTCCCAAAGTGCTGAGATTACAGGTATGAGCCACCGTGCCCGGTCTGATAGTTCTTTTAGGGGAAAATAAGCTTCCATTGGCAGCAATAGCCAGATAGCCGAGAAGTACAACATGCATAAAAAGAGAACAAACTAGGCTGTCTGTAATAGGTAGATCAGAATTAATGAAACATACAGAGTTTAGAATAAATATAAATATAATACATGTCCTCAAAGAGATGAGAGAATTTTGGTTGTATGAAACATGAAGGAGCAGTTATAATGAAAAGTCAAATGGAAAAATGAGTATAAAAATTATAACAATTAAAATCAAGAATTTCAGTGAAGGATAAATAGCATGGAGGTTATAGGCAAAGAATAAACTAGTAAACTGTAAAACAAATCTGAGAATATTTTGCAGAAGACACAGAGAATGAGTAAAAAATAAAAAAAAAAAAAGAAAAAGTAATGGCAAGAAGGATAAATAAGAAGTGCTAGTAGAGCCGTGGTGTGGTCTCAAAAAGATAGAAAAAAGTATAATAGAGGTGAGGAAACAAAAAATAATAACCAAAGATTTTCCATAATTAAATAAAGATGAATGTCTTAATCTATTTTCTGTTGCCTATAACAGAACACCTGAAACTGGGTAATATATAAAGAAAAGACATATGCACATGAATGTTCATTGCAGCACTATTCACAACAGCAAAAACGTGGAATCAACCTAAATATTCATCAATGACAGATTGGAAAAAAAATTGGTACATATATACTATGGAATACTATGCAGTCACAAAAAAGAATGAGATCATGTGTTTTGTGGAAACACAGATGGAGCTGGAGGCTATTATCCTTAGCAAACTAACGCAGGAACAGAAAACCAAATACTGCATGTTCTCATTTATAAGAAGGAGCTAAATAATGAGAACTCATGAACATAAAGAAGGGAACAACAGACACTGGGGTCTACTTGAGAGTGGAGGGTGGGAGGAGGGAGAGGACCAGAAAAAATAACTTTTGGATACTAGGCTTAATACCTGGGTGATGAAATAATCTGTACAACAACCCAATGTGACACAAGTTTACCTATATAATAAACTTGAATATGTACCTGTGAACTTAATAAAAGTTAAAAAATAAAAAGAAAATAAACATATTTCTTACAATCCTGGAGCCTCGTAAGTCCAAGGGCATGGCTTGGTGTCTGATAAGAGCCGTCTTCCTTGTGCGGACTCTGTACAGAGTCCTGAGGCAGTGCAGGACATCACATGACAAAGGGGCTGAATATTGTACTTGGTTGCTCAGGTTTCTCTTCCTCTCCTTATAAAGTCACAAGTTTCACTCCCGTGATAACCTATTAATCCATTAATCCTTAAACTGTTAATCCACAAGTGGATTAATCCATTCATGAAGGCAGAGCTCTTATGATCCTCTTAAAGATTCCACCTTTCAATATTGCCACATTGGGGATTAGGCCAACAGATGAAATCTGAGGAACACGTTTACTCCATAACAGTGAGTAATAGTGATATGAAAGAGTTTATGGGGTACCAAATAGGATAAATAAGAAAAATCTCACACCTAGAGGTGGGAAATTTAAGAATATCAAAGGGAAAATTCTGAAAGCTTCCAGATATAAAGAGGTGATTCACAAAATTAAATAAATCAGATTGAAATTAAACTTCTCATTAGCAATACTGGAGGCAAAAAGACAATGGAGTAATAATGCCGACATGTTAAAGGAAAATAACTTTAAATTATAGTGTTTTATATTTTCTAGCAGCTCCATTTGTTGAGTACCTGCTACATTCTAACTACTTTGCATGCATCAACAATTGCCCTGGCAATGCTGCAAAGTAGATATTAGCATTCTTTCATTACAAATGAGAAAAGTGAGGCTCACAATGTTAAGCAACTTGTTCAAGGTAATACAGACAGTGGTAGAATGGGGACGAAAACCCAGATCTCTAATTCCAAAATCTGTTTAAAGTATAATTTTACGTTAGGTTAAATGATCTTTTCAATGGAGGATCCCAATAAAGATATTTTTGGTAATGATATGGTCTTAGAGTGTTGACACATAGAAACCGTATTTGAAAATTTTCTTGGAAGAAGTGCCCAGGAGGAAGAGAAATAAATCCAAGAGAATGCTTTAATTGATACATGAAGTACAGTTTATAAATAATGTAGAAATCTTATTATGATCCAAACAAGAAAAGTCTCCTCATAAGGAAACAGAAGTGTATTATTATATTTCAGAGCTAAACTATAGATACCAACGTGGCCACAGATGGGAGGTAGGGTTCAGCAACCACAGGCAGAGCATTATGAATTGAATATTTATGTTCCCCATCCCCCTAAATTTGTTTGTTGAAAATTAATCCTCAATGTGATGGTGTTTGGAGGAGGGGCTTTGGAGAGGTAATTAGTTTGTAAGGATAGAGCACTCAAGAATGAGATTAGTGCCTTTATAAGAAGAGGCCAGGCCAGGCGCAGTGGCTCACACCGGTAATCCCAGCACTTTGGGAGGCTGAGGCAGGTGGATCACCTGAGGTCAGGAGTTCAAGATCAGCCTGGTCAACATGTTAAACCTATATATAAAGTGTATTATTGGATATAAAGTTTTCTAGATGTCATATATTATTTATATGCTATAAATCTATATATCAACATAGATTTATTCAATTGCAGGAAATACACACTTTTTTTTTGGAGACAGTTTCACTATTGCCTAGGTTATAGTGCAGTGGTGCTCTCTCAGCTCACTTATCCCTCTACCTCCTGAGTTCAAGCAATTCTCATGCTTCAGTCTCCCGAGTATCTGGGATTCCAGGCGTGGACCACCACACCCAGCTAATTTTTGTATTTTTAGTAGAGACCAGGATTCAACATGTTGGCCAGGCTGGTCTCGAACTCCTGACCATAGGTGATTTGCCCACCTAAGCCTTCCGAAGTGTTAGGATTACAGGTGTGAGCCACTGTGCCTGGCTTAGGAAATATACATTTTTAAAAAGAATGCAAGAAACATACACAAAAACTGTGACTTGTAAAAGAAGTTCTAATAAATTCTAAAGAATCGAGATCATGCTGACCATATCTTCAGTCTGCCAGTCAATAATTAAATTATAACCTTAAAATGTCCTAAAGCTGGGCCAGGTGTTGTGGCTCACACCTGTAATCCTAGCACTTTGGGAGGTAGAGATGGGAGGATGACTTGAGCCCAGGAGTTCAAGACCAGCCTGGACAACATAGAGAGACTCCATCTCTTTTTAAAAAAAATCACCTAAATCTAGAAACCAATATTGCTATAAAAACCATTATAGTAAATATAAAATATTAAGTAAATTGAAAAAGAATTGGAGAATAGTGAAAAATTACATGAGATAATGTGTGTAACAGTTAAAGTACTTATACTTTTTTTATACTGAGCTAAACACTCAGTTCAAGAAGTTCAAAAGATACTAATAGAAAAGGCCTAAAGGAATAAGAGAGTATAAAATAAAAAGCATAATGACAGAAATCAATGAAATAGATGAAAGGAAATAGAGATTAATAGAACTCAAAGTTTTTCTATGAAAAGACTGATAAGGTACGTAAGTCTTTGGCAAGACTAATCAAGAAAATTAAAGTGAAACTGCAAATAAATAAAGAAATAAAAATGAAGACATTGTTCTAGATATGGGATTTAAAATATATGAGCAACTATATGCCAATAAATTCAATGACAATGTAGATACATTTCTGAAAAAATATAAAATGACAAAAATGAAGACGAAGAAGAAAAAGTAAATAACTGGAAAATTGAAATTGAAACATGTATCTTCTCTCTCAAAATCTTTTGGCTCAGACAATTTTTCAGATAAGTTTTATCAAAATTTGAAGTATCTGATAATCTCTCTCTTATTGTTCCATAACAGAAAACAATTTAGAGCTGCCATGCTTCCTTTACACAACTAGAATAACCTTAATTTCAAAACTGCATAGTGAAGTACTCTCACTCACTACATATATAGATATGTTGTGTGTGTATACATGTGTGTGTATATATGTGTGTGTATGTATGTGTGTGTATATATGTGTGTATACATGTATATATACACACAGTGTGTATGTGTGAATATATATATATACACAATTATATATATGTGTACATGTGTATGTGTATATATACACACACACCCATTTAGTGTATGCACATAGATGTAAAAATCCTAAATAATATACTAGCTAGTTGAATCTAATGATTCATTATTAATATTTTATCTCAGGAATGCCAGAATGATTTACTAATGGAAAAACAATCAGTATAATTTACCAGATGTATGAAACAAAGAAGAAAAATTTTAATAGATGCAGAAAAAGCATTTAACTATGTTCAGTATCAATATATAATTTTTAGAAATCTTATAAACCAGTAATGGAAGATATTTTCTTAGCTTTATGAATAATACATACTGAAAAACTTTAATAATATTATATATAGTGGAGAAAATTTAGCTATGTGTCCATTAAGGTCAAGAACAAGATAAAGATAACCAGTATCACTACAACTGTGTAACATGTTTTTAGAAGTCATGTTTAATGTGATAAGACAAGACAAATGTACGCTATATAAGATTTGAAAGGAAATTATTATTATTTGCATATGGTATGATGATCTTCATAGAAATCCAGCATGACTAACAAAAAATGCTACTAGAAATAATGCTAATAACAGTTCAGCAAATTTATCAGATAAAAGATTTAAGGGAAAATCAGTAGTGTTTCTCTATATTAGCAAAAATCAACTAAAAATGTTATAGAATATAAAATAACATACACATCACAACAAAGTCTATACTGTAGGAATCAAACTCTTAAGAACGCATAATAATTTAGTATAGATAATTTTATAATCTTATTAAAGGCGTGGAACAATGCATGGAACAATATTTCATAATTGGTGGATGAGAGAATTCAAAGTAAAGGTGTCAATTCTCCCCCAGTTAATCAGCAAACTTAATGCTGGACTCCAACTGAATTTTTGAGAAACTTGTGAAACACATCCTAAGATATATAATAAAGTTAAAAAATGGCTACATCAAATTTGAAAAAGAACAAAATGAAGATTCCTGTCCTACATAAGATTTGAGAAATACTAGACGAAAGATAAATGTGATTCAATAGGTGTAAAGACTAAAAAGAAAGTTGTTTGAAAAAGATGAGAAGTCTAAAACATGACAGTTAGGTAGTGCAATGTCAGGTAAAAATCAATGAGGGAGGAAAGGAGTATCTTAAATCCAAAGTAGCATAAGAGTGCCTAAATTCTCCAAGTTTTAAAGAACTTATATAAGTGAAAAAACAAGAAACAGAAAAATAATGTTGGCTGGCATGAACCTAGGAGAAGAAACAGAATAGCCTGTCACTCAATGTGGTGACATCCTCTTCCTGAAGAGCTTTTTAGTTTGGGAGGAATGCTGGACTACATTACTTTAGTGTCAGTCAGAATACCAGCAGCAGTAGATGGTATGCTCAACTAGATAAAGGAGAAGAGATTAATAAGGAAACTCTCGCAACCATTTAGGAAAGAAGCAGGAAAGGTATAGGCCCCCAAAGTTAGTAACAGTAGCAGGTTGTTATTATTCCCAGGTCTGGAGAGGCAAGAGATGGAATGAACACTAAGCCCAGAGGGACATGGTATGGAAAAGACTGCGTGGCAGGAAATGTGGCCTTTTCTAAAGGGACGAATAGCACATGACCCAGCAATGAGGAATCCAGGAAAATCAACACCCCATTTCATTTTCCTCCCTTCTTCTTATCTCCTGCTGGTGACTCCCATTGACCAAATCACACTGGAAGCTAGAAGGCAGGGAAATCTGTGGATGTAGCTTGGAGTGTCAGCCTCATGGGGAGCAGATAAGGATGGCAGATAGATCTGGAGGGAAAAAATGGAAGATATGTCCCCTTCAACTCAGAGGTTCCACTACTTCATGATGCTATTTAGTATCACCCATTCTCAACCTGGCAAAGCAGATCAGGCCGTGCTAAACACGAAGCTGCAACAGCTTTATAGCTGTAATTACTACCTAATTTCCCTTTTCCACATGGACACACCTTGTTTTCTTTCACTCTCCTGTCTCTAATCTTCACGGCTTTGACTTTATCAGAGAGCTATTCTCCCTGATCTATTTGCATGAAGATTCTTCCTCCTGGCTCAGATTTTGGTAGAGCTGCACTCTGCTAATGGATCCCTCTTAGCCCAACGTTCACGTTTTAGAACTTCTCATTTCTTTCAAACAATTTTCCCTTTAGTGCTTATGCCCATTGAATCACATTTATCATTCTTCTGACATTTCTCAAATCTGCTTTTCTCAAGTATGCTGTACTGAAAAAGGAAAAAGCAGCTTCTGACAGCTAGGAATTGACCTGGCACTCTCAACTAGGCCACAGTGTTCTCTTGTAAAATGTAAACAATCCTACAGAACAGTAACATTAGACACCTCTACTCTGTGGCCGTGATGGATCAAGCCAAAAATAAGACCACTCCACAATCACGTCCAAACATAGCAAAAACATGAACATTTTCCAAAGTCACAAAAATGCCCAAACATCTCTTAACTCTGGCTAGTATGAGTGACAACTGCTTCTTTCTGAATCACAACTTTAGACTCACTTTGTTCTTTTCATCTTATAGGTTCAGATTATTAAGGTACCCAATCACAAGAGTTACCTTTACATACTGAGAGAATTGAATTCAGAGAAAAGCCTCACTTCCTTGAATCCTCCCCAAAGCACCGAAGACAAGCTCAAATTCTATAACACACTCAAACACCTTCTTACTGAGATGCCCCACAGTCCTCTATGGGGTGTGTGTGTTCTCCTACATTGTAATATGTCAATAAACTCAACTTTGTTTACCCTCAAGTGTGTTTCTGGTGGTCTGAGGGTAGAATGGTAGCCAACCTGAATAGAGATGACCTTAGGCCTATTCTACCCAGGAAGGATAATCCAAAAAGATAGACCATAGACAGTACATATCTGACTATTCCTAGTATTCATTCTTTTTTATTTTCTGGATTCTAAGAAGACATATCATTTTCCTATAATATTTCCATTATTAATTCACGGATGGGAATTAAGCCTAGAAAGATGTTCCCTTTATTGCATCCTTAACATGTGAGTGAAAATCCTTCTAAGTGATAAAGTGGCAAGATTAAGCTCAAACAATCAATGTTGTAGAACTTAGGCTGCTAATGTTTTCAGCTTTGTGTAAGGGGACCCTTTCCAAAGCTTTTCTCTCTTTACTAACTCTTCCCCAAAGCTATTCCCTAGCTTTCAACCCTCCTTGACATCTCCCAATAAGTGTGCTGTACTGAGGGAGACTTGTGTTTACGAGGTAATTACAGCCAAAACTCTGTATTAAACACCAAAAGAAGAAAAAGGTAAAGGAAGGTTGGAATGTGGGTAGAGGTGAGGGCTGAAAGGTGATAATGAGGTCAACAGCCTCATGCTGAACTTCATACACAGAGCTAGTCATCTCTGTGCTTTACCACAAGGAAATTTGTTTAATTGGAACCTTATCCCATTGAGACTCCAAATCATCTTGCTAATCAGATGAATGTATCTGTTCCAATCAACTAATAGGAAGGTGCTGTACTTGTTTTAGGTAACATTCATTTGGTTTCAATGTCTGTACTATGTTTCTCACTTAATATCTCTAAAGGTAAAATTTTGGGCCAGGAATGGTGGCTCATGGCTGTAATCTCAACACTTTGGAAGGGTGAGGCAGAAGGATCACTCAAGGCCAGGAGTTCAAGACTAGCCTGGGCAACATGGCAAGACCCAATCCCTACTTCTAAAAAGGTAGAATTTTAGACCATGGGGGAGATTTGGAAAAATATCAAAAACATAAAGCTACCTTATCACCCCATAGTTAGGGCAGACCCAGATTATTGGCTACTTGAAGATATGGAGAAGGAATAGTGAAGAGAGGCAGCACTGACAACCCTCACCTCTGCTCTTATCCCCCAGTCTTGGCTTTCCTTAATTTCTCTTCAAACATTTATGCATGTTTACTCCAAGGGACCTCAGGTGTTTCCCACTCACTCTACCCAAGAAAGTGCTGACAAGAGATGTGACCAAAGATATGATTAGTCCCTGGTGCCAAGCGATGGAGGTATCCATGTGTTCAGGAAATAAATAAAAACCTTTTGTTTTTGTTTGGTGTAATCTCTTGACCTTTCTCATCTCTCCATTCTTCAGTTCCTCTTTTTGGATTCTCCTTTCTGGGTAGAATAGGCCTAATGTCATCTCTACTCAGGTTGGCTATCACTGTACTTTAGCATCCCAGTCACCAAGAGATTAAGGGTAAATGCTGGTGTAGGATCTATGATAATATCTCCTTGTCTAGACCAGGGTTTGGATCCTGACCCAAGAGCCAAATCTGGCCTAATATTTGTTTTTATAACTAAAGTTTTATTGGAAAACAGTCATTGCCCTTCACTTACATATTGTTTATGACTGATTTTGTGCTACAATAGTAGAGTTGATTAATTGTGACAGAAATTGTACAGTCTGCAAAACCTTCGATGTTTACTATCTGGCCATGCTATGTTCTAAATGTTTGTTTCCCCCCAAGATTCCTATGTGAAAATTTTAATCCTCAAGGTGATGATATTAGGAGGTGTGGCCTTTGTGAGGTGATTAGGTCTTGGGGGCTGAGACCTCATGAATAGCATTAGTGCCCTGATAAAAGGGACCCAAGAGAGACCCCTCACCACTTCCACCATGTGACGACATAGCCAGCGGGAAAGGGGAGCACTGTCTATGAGGAAGTGGGCTCTCACCAGACTCCAAATCTGTCAGCTCCTTGACCTTGGACTTCCCAGTCTCCAGAACTATGAGAAATAAACACAATGTTTGTTTTTTCTACATAATCCAGTTTGTGGTATTGTTTTTTCTAGCAGCACGAACAGATTAAGACAAGTCCTTTACAAAATAAGTTTTCTGACACCAAGTCTAAAACACCGTTTCATGAAGTAAAATGCGTTGAAGACACAGTAAAGATTATTACACAAAAATGAGTTCTATAGTTAAGTAAGTTTGGGAAATACTATGATCATAAAATTCAAACACATTTCTTAATTGTAAATCTTTGGTGCCTTGAATATATATAATCAATATATACTTATTTACATGAATTGATACAGACATTTACATAACTATATACATATACATAATAACAATAGTAATTATTTAATAATTTAAATAAAGTAAACATATAAAGTATGATTTATGATTCTCTGAGAGATGGTAACAGTATTCAAAGTTTCCCAAAGGCACTTGCCCATATGATCCTTTTTGATATGGATTATTCTATAAGACTAGTGATCCATAGAATACACTTTAGCAAATGTTAATCTAGATTGCTTAGACTTCTTGTCATCAAAGAAAAAGTATTCCTCCCTGCTTACATGAGGTCACCAGGATCAAGGTTTCCATGCACTTGTTTAGGACTGAATCCCTAGCTAGTAATGAATAAGTAATATATTTTCCTGATTTCCTCTATGTATGCTTTTTTTTCCCTCGGATGTAGTAGGTGTGGCTGTGGATGCTATAGTGTTAAATACGGGTCTCCTGCATTGTTCCCAGGTTCTCCTTTACAGCAGAAAAGACCCTGGGTCTGGCCTCAGCTTAAACATAAGTTTCTCTAGGGAGATTCTTCCCGACATCCTCTCCTCCACAGCTCAGACTAGGCTAGTGACTATTCCATAATATTATATTATAGCACTTTTTATACTTTAGCTAGTTACTTTTCTTGTTTTCTTCACTCATCTATGAACTCTATGATGGCTAAAACCCTACTTTTTGCACTGTACATTGTGTACTTATTAAATGGCTGTTGAGTGGTTGTTGATTATACCTCTGCAGGCCAGTTGGTCCCTGAGATCCTCCTGCAAATTTTTTTTTTTTTGAGACGGAGTCTCGCTCTTGTCATGCAGGCTGGAGTGCAATGGCACAATCTTGGCTCACTGCAATCTTCGCCTCCCAGGTTCAAATGATTCTTTTGCCTCAGCCTCCTGAGTAGCTAGGATTATAGGCACCTGCCACCATGTCCAGCTAATTTTTGTATGCAATTTACTTTTCTCCTGTATGTTCCAGCACCCAGGCCTAGGCTAATGCTTTTTTTTTTTTTTACTTTGAAATCTTATCTTACAGCCTCTTCGGGGTTCTGAGTCCTGCTTTAGAACCTCAGGAAGGTAATAAGTGTAATAAGGCTATGCTGTTTTTGCTATGTATGGACTTCTTTCCTCCCTCCCAGTAGCTGCAACTTAAATAGATAGATGGTCTTACATGAGAAATGGTTGCAGTTGAAACTTCCAAATATCAATGGTCTTTTGGAATCCATGTCTCTGTGCTGGGACCTTGCTACCATCTGTTGCAACCCTTGTGCTGACAGTTTCCTAAATCAAGACGGAATTTGCCACTCTTTCTGGACATTTGCCTTGCTTGACTGCTGGAGCCCCTGCTGTTGGCTGGGTTCGTGTCTTGGCCCTGGTAGGTTGGTGTTGTACAAAGTCCTGGCTTTTTGACTCTCCTATTTTACTCAAGAAACCACTGTTTGTCCATCTGTAGTTTACCCCTAAAAGGATTCAGACTTTCTAAATTTCTTGCTGCTACCTTAATAGAATTTTCTTTACTGCTCACTCCTCAAGGTCATGACTCTGAGGATCAGCTACTGTTATTTACTATTATTATTCATGTAATTCTTATGAATTCAGTAAAAGCAAGTTTTAAAAAAATCCTGCTTTATCATTAAGAAATTGAATCACAAAGATGCAGTCTTGGGTTAGAAACACAGAGAGACTGTAATTTCAGAAACAAATGAACAGGGAGCCTGAGAAGGGTTAGATTAGAGGCTGGGAGGGATTAGATTAACTTTTATTTTCTATGAAATAGCTGTAAAACAAACAAGTGAAGTGTAGAATTAGAGAAAAATTGGAGTCCTTCAATTAAACTGTGTGTTATTGAAAAAGAAGAAAGGAAGAGGGGTACTATTGTGAATGACTTTATTGTTAGACATTCTGCTAAATGTTTAATATGTATCTTCTTTTTTCCTGTATAAACTCAACCAATGTCATCATGGAGTCCAACTTAAAGATACTATCTTCTTTATAACTTGTCACAGAAATTTTTTTCTGAGTTTTTTTTTCTTCTTTTTTAGGAAGTATAATTCAGGCAAATAAGAATGTAGACTTAGGAATGTATATTAGAAGTCCGTGGTACTTTATCTGAACTCAAACAGCTTATTCTTAATTCTTACCAGGAGTCGAGACTACATAATAAAACAAACAAAAAAATTTATAAAACTGTAAAAGGCTAGATCAAGGTCAACAGTCCTATATTAAGTCCTACTGCTGCCCCCAGTCTCAGTCACTATTATGGTGCCAGAACTATTTAGAAGACCAAGAAAGAACTACATGTTTTAATTAAATAACACATGGCAGAAAGCACAAGATACCAGCTTGGGTTTATCAGGCAGAACAGGAGCTATCCTTGTGCTAAACAGACAGGCACCAAGGAAAAGAGAGAACCCGAGAGACAAGTCTAAAAAAGCTTGGGAGCTATTTAATACAAGATCCTAGGACAAAATCTAACGCTCCCCGTCGACGCGAGGGGAGCCACATTTAAGGAAGGCAGCCTGGTGTAGAATAACGATGGAGTAAAGTAAATGACACGAAACTATGACAAATTCAAAACCCAACTGGAAAATTAGGAAAGAGAATGAAGTGTCCTGTCTAATGACACCCTGACAATTACCCTCGAGCAGTGGGGCATGTCCTGCCGCATTTACCTATCCTGGTGCTCGTGAGCTTTGGTGTGTGGGTTTTCTGTTTGAACAAAGGGGCTTTGTGGCCCATTTTCCATCTCTGTGTCTCTGTCACGCATGGGGCTTAGAAGGGCTGGCTTCTGCTGCTTGTTAAAAGGAGTTCAGGAGAACACGCAGTGTCGGGCCTGGAGGTCAGCCGTATTCAGATCTTTTTAAATGAAGACAGGGTTTAAAAAAAAAAAAATGGAGATGGCTAATGCTAAAAGCCATTTATGAAATTCTACAAGTAAAAAAACCCCGAAAAAGAAACTGACTTCTAGACCTAGACGAGGTGTCAAAATTGAAGATTATTTTATCCTCCTGTATACAAAATCGCAGAGAAAAACAAAGCAGCAGGAGGTCCAAGCATATCAATCAAAGAGGAGACAGCACATTCTAGACTGGGAATATAATTAAGTAGAAGATATAAAAATAGGATTTCCCAACCTGGCAAGTGGAAATATAAACCAACTGGCAGAGGAAGGGTGGAGAGGATAATCCTACCCTTTTGGAATAACTATAGAAAAATATGAGGAAACAGAAAATGGAAATCGGTGAAGGAGTGAAGAAAGGGGAGGCGGATGAAGAAACCTATTAAGTGTGCGGAAGTGATGAGTTTGCCAAGACCTGATTTTAGCCTCTAGCTAACAAATTTAGGGGCGAAGATATTGACTTTTTTGTGTGTGTGTGAAAGATTCATAAGCGATCATCTTCAGAGTTTACTGATATAAATTTAGCCGCTAATCAAATTAGCCCCTTTGCTCGACAGAGAATGAAATAGAATCATATCTTGAAAAAAATATTTTTTTTTCCTTCACCGTAACCATTAGTATGAAACGTTAGTCACTTTTAATGTAAACTGCGGGAATCAGCAACACATACTCTGCCTGCTTTCACCGAGACCTGTGTTCCACACTGCGGTTTGTTCTATTAATGGTATTGAATGCACTTTACTCCCCACTCCCTTATATTAATTGCATTAAAAAATAAGTAAGTACAGATATCTGCATTGTGTTTCATAAAAGAGGCTGCGATGAAATGAAAAAGCTGTTTAATAAAATATAATAAAAGTATTTCACATTCATTTCTCCCACGTAATAAGTGGAATTATAGGAGGAGGAGGAGACCTCTCACAGCTGGGCAAGCCCTAAGAATCCTTCCCTTATTCTCGACTTAAAAGCTATCAATTTAGACCTGTCCTATGTATTGCCCTGTGAATTGAACAAGCCTTTTCAGTCTTTAATTAAGGGTGAAAAACTCTTTGAACATCACAGCATTCATCTGTTCATGTGTGGAAAGCCTGGTGTAACAAAAGAATTTAATCAAACTACAAGCCTAATAAAGACTACATTGCCTGAACTAAATGATGTTATTGCAGTAGTGGCTCATAGTTTTACATTTAAAAAAGCGGGTCAGAGTGTTCATTCATCTTGATTAGCAATGCCAACCTAATTACTTCTGGAGGAAACAGTAATTAGCTGGAGTCTCACCTCATTAATCATGACATTCTTGTAGCAGACTATTTTTATCTGATAAATGGCTTGGATTGGAACAAGGTGTATATTTGAATTCTAGTTAATTGTACACAGCTTGCTGCATAACATTTCACATTTTTATCATTTAACTACTTCCTTTCTGTGAACCTCTTGAGCTTTTTTGGTTACTTGGATTCTTACAGTGAAAAAAATCTGACTTAAGAAGATCAGTTGTTCTTGTTAGTTAACATATCAGAAATGGAGTCTCGAGGAATTGGAGGAAAGGAAGAAAGATCTCCACGTGTAGATGAAGTCACTCAAATTACTGTGGGACAGGTACTTATAAGGTTTCTGCAGGGAATTCGAAATGAATGATAGCATTGTATAACTTGGCACAGTTACATCCATGTGATCAATAACAATCATGGACAACAAGTGATATTATGTTTTAGTCAGGATATCTTAATAAATTCAGTCAGATTCTCAGTGTTCCTAAACCAGTGCCCAAGTATGGACCATGTTTAAAAAGACACAGTGATTGGATTCTACAGTCTGTACTCGGCTATGGCTAGGGCCACTCTTTTCTGGAGTCACATGACTCTGACCATTTCTTATTTGTTCTTCTCAGTTTTGTATTTTCTAGCATTAAAACACCTAGTTAATCTGTATAGCATATGTGTTGCTTTCCTCTGGTTCCTCTCCAACGCATGGGTCTTCCGGTGGAGCCCAAGATGACCACCATTGAGTACAGAGAGAATTATTGAATTACTCCTTATAGAAATGTAGAATGCTTGCCTGCTGCTAATAGTGATATCAGGGTAGGTCAGCAGGGATTGCATGGTGGCCTTAGTTACCTGGGCCCAAAGTCAGCTCTTCAGTTGGTATAAGAAGAGAAGATCCATCTCTTAGGAGCTGACTCACATTAACCAACTTTAGGAAGACTGATGTCTAAAATAATGCCAGGTTTTCAAATTTCAATGAAAAATGACCTCAGATGTATGGATCAATATGGATTTTCTCTGTTGTCAAATTAGACGGAAAGCAAAATAATACTCAGCCAATTTAATTATATATAATATGAAATTATGCTTATAAGGACCAGAATGTTTATCATGTGCTTCATCAACATAGCATTATGTCTCTGTAGGTATATCTACATAGGAAGGCAGCTCATAATCTGAAGGTTGCTTATTGATTGAATAAATAGAATGAGAAGAGTTAGATGAATTGCATGTTTAATGGAATCAGCCTGACATAATAAGATGTATCTGTCTTTCCATTAGAGTTGGCCTTACCTACAAGGCTAGCATGTTCAAAATCCATTAGCCTTATCTCCTCTCTCGGACAACACTAGGATAAACTGCCAGCCTTTGCCTCAATAATTCTTCTATTAATATTTCTAGACTTCCATCTTGGATTAGCAATCCTTTTGCTTAATTTGTTCTTTATTTGGATGAGTTAAAAACAATTAATATATTTATATTTGGTCTTGCTGTCCCAGGAACCCTTCTGCCTCCTTCAGGTGACTTTGCATATCTGTGCATGATGCCTTCATTGGGTGGTTTTATTTTTCCTTTTTCCAAGTTTTCTGGGGACCTCACTGAAGCTAAGAACACAAGGCCTCTCTACTTATAAAAAAAGTTGTTCCTAAGTCCATTTGCACATAAATCAGAATGACACAATACCACATGAAAAGTATAACACAGGCTTTAGGAATAGCTTTATAATGAACAGAAAGGCCATAGTAATATTCTTGAGAGGGGCTTAAACTTGCATTTTTCTCAGCACCTTCTCACAAAATATGTTTGAAGATTTGAAAGAAGGCATGCAATTCTCCCTATTGGTAGGCAGTCTATCAGACACTTTTGCTCAAAATAGATGGTTTTGTCTCCACTGCAAATCTATTGAGGCTGTTAAAGCTTCCTCTCTGACTCTCCATAAGCATCGTGGGGGACCTCCTTAGTGCTTCTGGTGAAATTGCTACCACATTTCCACTCCACAGGAAATTGGACTGATTCAAAGGAGGCCTTGACCAACAGATTCATTCATGGTTTGTAACAAAGGTCTAATCTGCAGCACGCTTACCACACTTAACATTTAAATTCTCCAATAACCAATCTTGATGAATTGGGTTGCCTGACGCTAAGCTTTGATGCTCCTCTTCTGGCCATGTCCTCAAAATTTCCTGCCTCTTTTCTGTGTCCAAACCTGTCCTCATCTGCTGCTAATGTCTGTTAATCAAATAGATCTGGCATTTTTCAAATGTCACATGATTTGCTCTTTTACCTAAATAATTTTTCTTATGGCCCAATGGTTCATCTCACCTGTTAATATAATACTTCATCATCTTTCCACTACTTTAACTTTTAAAAATAATTTTCTGTGTTCCCCTCCATCATAATCATATACTTTTTAGAACTATACTTTAAAGTTGTTGCTTTTTGACTGGAAATGATAGGGCTAATAATAGCTGTATGACTACAAAATGCCTCAATACCAGACACAGACACAACAAACAGGTGTGCTCTGAGACAAAAATAACTGTGTGTGGCCACCTACGTCATCTCTTGGTAACATAATGGATTTCTTTTCTTATTTGAAGTGGAATGTTGTTTTTTACTTTTCTCTGAAAATTCATAAATGTACAGGTTAAAAGTTGTGGATTTTATATTCTGAAAAAACTGGCTGATGACAAATTTTTGTTATTGTTGTGAATTTGTTTAATATTATAAGCAGTACAAATAGTTACTAATTCTTTTTAATGTTTACCAGGGTCCAGGTGCTATTCTAAGTGCTTTACATCGATTAATACATTTAATTTCCACATCAACTCTACGAGGGTTTTTAATTCCCATTTTACAGATAAGAAAATTAAGTAAATTACTCAAAGTCACCCAGAGAGTAACAGCAGAGCTGAGATTTGAACCCTAATGTGTTGGCTCCAGAGACTATACTTAATCACAGTGTTATGTCACTTCTCCTGTAACTGGCCCTTTGTCACAATATCTGAAAACACAGAAATCTCCAAAAAAAGAAAATAATGTTGACTGACAATCCCACTATTCAGATAAACGACATGATTCATCTTCATATTTTGAAATATGCATCTTCAAATTTTTTTTTCAGAACGAATTTGCTTTGTGTTTCACTCAGAAAATATTGGGAGTATTGTTAAATGTGTGTAAATATATTGACTGCATCATTTTTAGGGATTATATTGCATTTTGGCATTTTTAGCTTTCATATTTTACTGAAACAATTTGCTTCTCATTATAAGCAATGACACAATGCATGATCTTATGGAGAATCCTCTGTTCACAGTTATTTTCTTTTTTCTTTAGGAGAATTTCCAGTAATGGAATTACTGGATTGAAGAAGAAACTGGTTATTTTTAAGGCTTCTTATATCTATTGCCAAACTCCTTTCCAGAAATGCTATATCAGTTTATACTCCCACCATCAGCATAGGAGATACTGCTTTTCTGTACCCTGCAAATCTCGGGGTCCTAGCATTCTTTATCTTTTTCTTTTTTAATATGTGCCCCATTTTGAATTTGTGTTTTTTATATTTTTTTGCTTAGGGATATGACCCTTTGGTTGTATTTACTGTGGTTACTTTACCTTTCTGTTTCTCAGATTTCCCACTGTAGAAATGAGGATAATAATAGTAGGTACATTAGGGTTGTTGTGTGAGTAAAAGTTTACCACCGTATCTACTTCATAGAGAAGTGCCTGCTGCAGAGTGCTTGCTATCATTATTATTAGTATTATTATTTATTACTTTTGTTATTATGGCTTTTCTTATTTTTATGTGTTATATAATTTAGCTTTTCTTGGCTATTTTGAATTTTAATGCAGTTCTCCGTGGTATAGTCATCCCCTTAAGTTCAATCCACTTATTCTCTTTTATAGTTGACTGATCCATGATTTTTAAAATGAATTCATATGTGAATTTATTTGTGTACCCAAATAGGGAACCATTTTTTTTTTCCATTTTAAGTCTAATGTTGAAATAAAATCTCTGCTGTTTAATTTAAAATTGTAACATTAGAGATAATCTTCTGCAAGGTCCAAGATCTATCATAAGGTAATGGACTTTTTCTCAAGCATCTGCTACCCTTTTTTTCCTCACTGTTGGGAAGATTCAGTACCTCTCCTAACCCATACATCCCCAGAGGCTCAGTTTTGTTTCACTTGCTGGGCTAGTTCTGGTGTTAGCAATAGATATGGCAGGTCAACAGCCTCAAACTCAAACTCTTTGATAGGGTTTAAGATCTGGGACCCTGACATAAGGCTGTGGCACCATCTTGCTTTTAGCGTGGCCTGGCTGCCCTCAGGCCAGAGACTAGGGCCAAGAGACTAAGATTTTAGACCCTATGTTTCCCTTGAGTTTTGTTCTAGTGTACAGGGTCTGGATTTGGTTTTGACTTCTTCATTCTCTCTAAGAACTCTGGGCCATCAAGTGAGGACCACCATGCCTTTGTCTGTAGCCCAAACCGTAAATCTTAAGATTTAAAAAAAAGTACTAAAAACCATATAGCCCATTTCTCTCTGTTCCACGAAAGGGCCATATATTCAAAGTGGCTCACAAACACAGAAGGAACCAAGAAACCAAAGGATGCAGCAGATAAATCTGGTTTGGTCGTATAGGGTGATTTATTAGGGGAATTTATAGACAGAAGCATAGTCTTGGGTGGCTGTAAGACAGGTATATTTTTACACTGCAAACTCCCTGACCCCTGACTGAGAGCTTCTATCTTGGGGAAGAAGTATATGTGCTCTGGAAGGAATGTGGAGGTGGCTATAGCCTATGATGTATGCAACATCAAGTACTGTTTTGGAGAAAAGGCAAAACTTACAGTGAATAGGTGTTTCTACATAAAGAGTAATACATCAACTAGACATCTTGGAGACATTCCCGGACTTGGGGTCACATGGTGGATTAGCACTTAAAATAAAGTCACTCTTGTCCCTACACTCTCCCATATGAGTCCCCTGTACTATATTTCCATTAAGCATTTGTCACACTTCTTTTGGGACACACCAGCAACAGGCAATTCACAAATGTCAGTAGCAGCCCAGCTTTAAACAACTCTGTGTTCAGGCAAAGCCATACTTCCTGGAGCCTTCACTCAACCCAGTTCTGTTCTGTAGAAGTTTATTGCTCCTTCCACAGGACAATCCTCCAAATATGCGAAGACCACTATTGTGTCTTCTCAGTGCACCCTCTGTAGACAAAGTAGTCTTAGTTTCTGCCTCATTTCTTAATGCCTCATACACAATTTCATGCCCCTTTACCCTACTGGTGACCATCCTATCCAACTTGGTAGTGTGTCTTTGAAGCATGGCCCTTAAGGCAGAACACAATTAGTAGAGCAGATATAGCCTATTGCTTCCGCTGTCCTGTATTCTGTAATTCGATTAATGTCTAAGAGCATATTAGGACTTTTTTTTTGTAGCTACATTGTGCTGTTGATTTATAATGAGATTTTTTTCCAGATCTGAAATTTCTGCACATACAGGTCACTGCTACTAACTCTTCTTCTCCCTCAACCTACCTTCATTTTGCATTTGTACCTCACCCCAACCATATGTAGAATTTTACATGTATTATTCAACTTAGAATCAACTCATGGTTGCATCCAGTTGAAATCTTTTTGGATTTTGATTCTATAAGGTGACATATTGATAACCACTTTCCATTTCATAGTATCCATAGTTTTGAAAATGAGCACCCATTTTTCAGACAAGTCAATGATGCTTTAAGGACAGAACCTTGCGTCACCCCGTTGGAGACCTCTCTTCAAGTCAGAACTCTGTTATAGGTATGGTGGATCTAATATCAATATACTTTCTACTGTTGATTTTATTCAGCACATATTTCTTGTTCCAATAAAACATTTTCTAAATTTTATTTCAAGATGATATTAATAGATTTACCTAAGCAGAAATGGGGGCTATATTAGAAAAAAGTTTGGGAGATGGTGCACCCTATATTCTCTTCTTGAAGAGCTACAATGCCTGTTATCATATACAGTGTATTACTCTTCGAAATACTGAAAATTATATTTTGTTTAACTCATATTTTCCAAATGTATTTGTGTACACTCCCTACATACCTATGAATATCCTATGGAAGTCTGTTCTTTGCAGATACCATTTTGGGAACTACTCCCTGCAAGGGTAAAATAAGAGAGCCTGTCAAATGCCTAACTGAAATTCAGACACATATGTCTTCAGCATTTTCCTTGTCTCCCGCTCTAGTAATTTTATCAAAAGAGAAAATGAGTTAGGTCTGGCTTGAATTGTTCATCCCACATCCATGCTGGCTCCATATTGATCTCATTTGATTTTCTCAATTCCTGCTTTGCCCACAATCAACACAGAATTTAAAAGACTTTAATTAATGAAATCCACCCTCTCCTGCTTCTCATCTTTTAAGTATATTAACTCAACATTAGCTCGTCTCCACTTTCTAATGCCTTTCCTTTTCTCCAGTTTTCCTCAATGCAAAATTCTCATGGGTTCAGCCACTTCATTTTGTGATTTCTTTTGGAAGCCTGAGATGGAATTCACCTGGTCAGAAGCACTTTGCTTGTTTAATATAGTTGGCTGCCATTTTTGAGCATGATTCTGCCCCATCTTGGTCTTTAATACTACCTTAGAGGTTCATTCTTGCCTTTCAGGGCTTTTTGGCATTTCCCTTTACAGAAGATACACACAAAACAGAAACTGATATTCTAGACTTTATCATTTCTCTACTTTCAGCAGCTCCAAACCACGTACCCTTCTTTGTATTTCCTTCATCTGCTTCAAACTGAAAAAAAAAAAAAGCCCTTTTTGTTGATTGTTAGCATTTTTGAAAGCTTTTTCTTATTCTTGTTTTTAGCCTATTAGACTGTTTTTCTTTTTTCAGTTCCGTGACACTTGTCTGCGGCTCACCTACATTTGATTGCCATGTCTTTTTCTTTCTTTTCCTTAGTAGGATTGTTTGACATTGTGTTGTCAGAATTGTATTTCTGTGAGTTTTTCTTCCCTCTTGAGTCATCTCCCTTCTCAGAGTTTCTGTCTAAGGAATCCTACCCAACTAATCTTTAAAAATCTATTTTCTTAGAGCTCTGGTCTTCCCATCGCTGGCTGTAACATATTCTAAGATGAAAACAATTGCTTTCTTTCACAGGTCCTTATTCTCCACTCAGGTTTACTTCTTAAACGTAATTATATTCAGACTTTCCTTGTCTCTTTCACTACTTCTTCCTTCAGAGAGATCAAATGATTGGTGGCGCAAGTCAAGAATCAATTTTATCAACAGAAAATGGCATCGTATTTATGTTGGTAGAAGAAATTCCTCAGCAATTGTCCAGCAAGAATTTACTCTTGGCAGACAAGCTTATAGTTTATCTTACCATACAGTGCTAGAAAGGTGTGAGTCGTGTAAAGGAAATGCAATTAAAGGAGGCACATAAATAAATAAAATTAATTAAAACTGGTTTGTTATGATAATTAGCTTTGTTGACAAAAGGGTATTTGGATATTAACAGGCCTTAGAATGCTTTGGGGCAGTATGTTCTTCTTCTTCTTTTTTTTTTTTTTTTACTGTAGCTCTTGAGGCCTTCTGTAAATATATTTAATGAATGAGTTTTACTACTTGATTTTTAAAAAACATTACACAGTCTTGGAAAACACAAGAATGAGTTTAATTTACAAAATATATTAATTCTTTTAGTTCTCCTTGTTGATGAAGCATTGAACAATGGTGGTTAATGACTTAGCCAATGAGAGGCATGGAGAATGTCTGATGTTACCAAGAACAAGTAAAAGGGTTCAGCCAAGAAATCGTAGGCCATAGGACCCTCCTTGCAGAGACATGGAATTTTGGCAATGGGGAGGGTTACCGAGAAAGTGTTATGATTTAATACAATTCTAACTCCCACATAAACAAGATAGGCTAATGTTTTCCAAAATTCTGCCAACAAAAAATACTTTATTTTTTCTCTCATAGATTTCTTATTTTGAAACATTGTCTTAGAAACTGTTGTTAAAATGGTTTCCCATTATTTTGCACGCGCGCGTGCGCGCGCGCGAGAGAGAGAGAGAGAGAGAGAGAGAGAGAGAGAGAAAGAGAAAGTGCCATTCGAAACTTCTGACCAGCATGAGAGAATTCACGATGGCTGACTCAGTTGATATATTTCTAATCAGAAACAATTAACTTTGATGTTTTATTTAACCTTTCAGCTTTATTATGAGTAAACTGATCATGAAGCTATTTATATTTATGAATTACTTAGAACAAGTTCATGGGCGCTCGAGGATCCTAACCTGGAAGAATTATATTTTCACTGTTCCCTGGGCACGCAGCTTTGTCTTGTGATACAGAGTATGTCCATCATCAGCGACTTTCAACAGTTTTAGTCAACACATGATAATGTAAGGGGAATTTGGAAAACCAAAAATAGACAATGAAGGAGCCTTAATTTTCCAAACAGTCCCTCATGGTGAAAGTATTGAAGAGGAGAAAAACATAGAAAACACATTTAGTAAGAGGCAGAGGAAGGGGAAGGGGAAGCGGAAGGGAGGCAAGGAGCTGAGAAAGCCAGAGAGTGAGGCACTGAGTAACAGACTTGGTTCATCCGTCTTCTAGGACAGGCTCAGTGTGACTGGGGATCTTCCAGGAGGAATCGAGTTAGGTCCCTAATTGTGTATTTTTAAGTATATGGGAGAGGAAAGCTTATATATCTGAAAAACGGAGCTATTTTATCCCAGGCTATCATTATTAACCAGATTTTTAAAGTAGTTGTTTTATTGGTGTGTAATTACCCAAGTAGTAGTTAATAACTGAATTTCTAGAAGTAATTGAGCTAGGAATAATGCAAGTATAGCTACCATTTATAAAGTATTCATACATGTGAGGCACATCACAAACATTTTTCTAGTCCTTACAGTCACAGGGTAAAGCAGTTTTATGTACAATTAAACACTAGGAAATGAAATTTTGGAACCTTCAGCAACTTGCCCTAACATCACATTGCAAAAAAGTTTAGAGTTTAAATTCAACCTCAGTTCTGTTTGCTTCAAGGCCCATCTTCTTTTCTTTCAATATTCTGTCTCTCTTTGTAACAGATAGCTGTGTAACTCTGGCTCTTGGTAAGCCTTTTGTTTAAACTTAGGTGTGGTTTCTTCAATAAAACATTTTAAATCCCCAAGGATGTTTCTGAGGTCTTTTGATTTTGAAGTACCTAGAACTAGCTATTATCTCTAGCACCTTAAGAAAAATGCCATTGCATTTATAAATTTCGATCTCAGAATTAAAATGTTCTTGGGTACACTTTTGAAAGGAATCTCAAAGGAATTTGACTTGAAAAGAAAAAGACAAGCAAGTAGTAAAAATAGATTTTTTTAAAAAAGCCTACAGAAGAGCATCGCAGTGTTAAGGGATTCCTGAGACAGAGCTCTGGAGGTTATCGGGGAGAAGTAGGCCAGCCTTTTTAAAATCATATCTGAGTTTTCCACTAGACTGTGAGTTTTTGGGGGAGAGAGGCATGTCTTTAAAAAAAAAAACCTCTGAATACCCAGGGCTTCACACAGGCGCGCAAACAGATTTAATGAATGCATCAAGCATTTACTAGATGTTTCTGATGTGATCAGTTCAAAAGTCAGTTGTTTTAAAGAATGGGGGTATAAAACTTTAAGATTCTTCTTTGCAGGAAATGAACAGGTTTTAGCTGCGAGAGTCAGTAGTCAGTAGTCATGTCAATTATGGGCAAGACCCCCAATTTTTCTAGACTGACAGAAGATAGCAGATTCAGTGTTTGTAATTTATGGGGATGATACCTAACGCAACTCATCCATCACAAGCACCCTGATGACACGATTTTCCTCTCTCCTCCATATACACAGACACACCCCCAATTTCTGGTAACACATCACGGGTTGGAAAGACCGTTTTCTTCTACAAAGCTTCTCTACTCAGCAAAATGGCACAAAACTGTAAGGAATATCTCCTGGCCACGTGTCAACAAAAATCATACCGGTAGCATAAAGCACATTCCTAAACAGGAATGCCATGCATTTTAAATAAGTTTTCTCATGCTTTGTTTTGTTTGATTTTTATTTTAAGCAATTCACTATTTGATTAACATGATTGAGGCTGTAAGAAGTTAGGCAGAACTAGAACCACAGACATGAAAGGGCCAGAGGCACAGGTGAGGGGAGAGAGTAGCACCTGCCTGAAGAATACACTTGAGAAATTGGCTACTTGCACAAGCCTTGTTCTTACACAGTGTGGGGCTAAGATCTGCCAGAGATAGCAGCTTACTTGTTTGGGGACTGATGCTCACAGTAGCATGTTTATATAAAGTCTGCTGTGGCCAAATACTGAAGTGAAGAGTCAAGAGGAAATGACAATTTTTTTCCTTTACTAGACCCTGCGGTTAATGACAATACAATGAAGGCATTATATACAACATTTAACTTGTGTTTCCATCCCCGTTTTGGAAAAATGTATTTCTCCTCCTCACACCTAAAGACCTGCAGCACGAGAGATAATTGACTATCCTAGAATGCATTTTGTGAAGTAGAAAATCCAACACATTGTTTTGGAGGAATATTATTTCTCACACAAGTCATTAAAATATTTCAGAGTCCTCTTTCTGCTTCTGGTAGCTGACATCCTAGGCTAGTGTTTCTCAAACTTTGGTATCAGAATCACCTGAGAAACTTGGTAAAAAAAATACACAGGCCCAGATCCTCTCCTACTTCCAGGGCCAGCTTCTTTGTCTTTTGGAGATGGCCTCTCTGTATTTTATTAGACTTCCAATTGATCCCGTTAATTCATCCAAGTTTGAGAGCCAGTGCTCTAGGCCACTGTGTGGGATTCCCTTCCGTCTCTTCGCTTTTGTCTGTGTGTGTGTGTGTGTGTGTGTGTGTGTGTGTGAACATTCCTTATTTCTGCACAATTTTGTTTTCTGTTTCTTAGTCCTAGGTTCTTCATTTTGTCTTTACATATTGACTCCAAATTCTGCTGACTCTTTTTAATCTGACCCCATCCTGACTCCCTTGGCATCTCCCATGTGCTTTCTGTTTTCATGTCCCTTGGACTCTAGCTTCTTCCTGACTACCTTGCTCACCTGTTTCCTAAGACTCAAAGGACCTTGCACCTACTCCTTGTAAGGAGGGTGAGGTGAGGGGAGCATTCAGATATTCAGCACATTTATTTTATGCACTTGTGTTCTGTATTGACCCACAACAAATTCATGACTTTCTCTTGTTTTAAAACTGTATCAAACAGGGTATTAATGAAATGGGAGAGTTCCCTGACCCCCCTCTCAGGACATGTGACAGGGGTGTGGCTCATCTGTTTGGCTGCCGTGCTCAAACCCCTTATGTGAGAGAAGGCATGCAAACAGGCAGGTGCAGGAGGTGGGATGAGTGCTTTTGGGCTCTGGCCCCACAGTGTCATCTAGGGGTGGGTGCCTGTGACTCCCAAAGCCCCAGTGAACATGTTACAGTGCTCCTTTAGCTCTGCTGTCTGCAGACGGCTTAAGTGTTAACCAGCTCAGTGTCCTTTTGGTACCTGGATTCCTGGATTCCTGTCCATTGTCCAGGAAGAAGCAGGTCACACGGACAAATTGAAGGAAGTAAATGCAGGGATTTTATTGCTGGATAGAGGTGGCTGTCAAAGGGATGGATGGGGAGCTGGAAAGGGGATGGAGTGGGAAGATGATCTTCCCCTGGAGTTTGGCCATCCCATGGCCGATCTCCCTTCTGACCATCCCCAGCCAAACTCCTCTCAACATTCAGACACTCCTTCTCTTCTCTCCCTCCCTGCTGTGTCACTCTTCTGCTCCTCTGCTCTTCTGTTTGCGGAGCCTAGGGTTTGGGGTTTACATGGGTACAGGATACGGGGGCATGGCAGGCCAAAAGGCAACATTTGGGTGCGAAAATAGGAATGCCTGTTCCCATGTAGGGCCATGGGTTTCCAGGCTTGAAGGTGGGGCCTTTGCCAGGCAACTGCCCTCTTCCACCCATTATTTCCCTGCCTCCTGACTGTATCATTAACACAATACCTTAAAATACAATTCTCCCTCTAATTTTAATAGAAATTCATTTATGAGTAAATCATTTACAAAATACTCAGTAGATTCATTATTAATTGATATAATGTGTCATAACTGGGTAAATTTCAAAAAAAGCAGGTGGGCAAATACCCATAAAGGGGAGAGAGAAGCATATTTCTCCAAAGTGACTGCTCATGGCTCCTTTTTGTTGACTTTTTGGAAAGAGTGATACAGCCTTATATCCAGTCAATGAGTATTTATTGATTGCCCATATAATGCATAATGGATCATTGAGAATTTGAAGTTAAAAGAAAATGTTAGACAGATGTAGGACTAACTTCCAAGTAACTAGGAGAACCTGTTGAAACAATGCTGAGAAAAGTGCCATCTAGGATTTATGTTTAGGAACCATAAATACTGTCAAACAATGTTTGAAATATTCTTTTATCTGTAATAAATAATTATTCATCATAATGTAAAGTTTTAGATTTTCTTCTTTTACTGAGCTATCATACGCCCAGGAAGGTTCTTTAGCTGTGGTGTATTCAGAATACATTTCAGTGTCTATCCAGAATACATCTTTTGGCACATCCTCTGAGAAAACATCACTGCATACAAAAACGGAAGGAGCAAGAGTGAAGTTATTACGAGCTAAGTCAGGAGACATGAGGAGCTGGGTTTTTCCTTCGTGAAAAATTGGAAATCTTCACTTTGTCTTCATCTCTGTGCTTACAGTTTTAGCAGGGCCATAGAAGACAGGAAAAAGAAATCACCCTTCTTAGAAGATTTTGATTCAAAAAGATTTCCTATGTCCACTGCTATGTCCCATATTCAAGGGATGTTTTGTTTTGTTTTCTTTTGTTTTCGAGATGGCATCTCACTCTGTTGCATAGGCTGGAGTGCCGTGGCACTATCTCAGCTCACTGCAACCTCCACCTCCCAGATTCAAGTGATTCTCCTGCCTTAGCCTCTCAAGTAGCTGGGATTACAGGTATGCGCCACCACGCCCAGCTAATTTTTGTATTTTTAGTAGAGATGGCATTTCACCATGTTGGCCAGGGTAGTCTAGAACTCCTGACCTCAAGTGATCTGCCTGCCTTGGCCTCCCAAAGTGCTGGAATTACAGGCATGAGCCACTACACCTAGCCTCAAGGGACATTTTAAATTTATATTTCTAAAGAAGAGAAGAGCAATTGTTGTAGTAAATAGTTGTTTACTCTTTTTGGCTACCTACAATCTCGACTGCCTTTCCAATATCTGGAAATTTCCCACATTATGAGTCAGAAACTCCTTCCTATTATACAGCTGGATATGTCAGATTGTCTCATTTCCAATGGTCCTTGCAGGAAGAGTAATGAGCATATGACCTAAAATTTCCACCATGCACACACACTTCTGCCCAGATTTGTGTGGGAAGCTGATGAAGAGGAGAAGAAACTGTCCAGATTCTCATTTGAGAGAAGTGATGATAGGGAGGGCAATTGCATCCTGTTCCTAAAGGTGGGCGGCGGGAGAGCATTAATGTGTGTCCTGGTCCAGTGCCTGATAACAGTAATGTCTGGCAGTGGTGCCATCTGTAGGCTCTTGGGGGTAGCATTGAGGGTGGGTGAGAAGTAGACAGATGGCAGCCCAGGTCTAAGGGAGATGGATGCTCTTCCATGGGTCAGGGTGGCAGCCTGTGGTTTGGACTTTTGAGGCAAAAATGGGAATTCCCAGTGGCAGCGGTGGTTTTAGGATTTTTGGACTCTGTTTTGGACTGATAGTCTCCCAGGCTTGATTCTCCAGTTTTCTTATCTGTGAATGCCCAATATCCTTCAAAAAAAAATCTCCTTTCCACTTAAATGAGTCAAGATTAGTACCTAATGCTTATAAATACGAGGCTTGACCAACACAGTTACTTTTCTTTACAGGTTTTCCTGGAATAACGATCAGAACTCATATCTTAGCTTTTACTTCCTAACCTTCAGAAAACATAGCTTCCCAACTTCAAAATATTTAAGACAAGTTTTAGGGGTAAACTTCTACTTTTTAGACCAAAATGATCTTTCCAAAAGGCAACTGTTTCCATTTGTATTGTAATGTTGGCACAAAACCTATTTCCAGTTTTAATTAACACACATGAAATGGAGCAAAAGTGAGAACAGATGAACTGCATAGTTGAACAGGTCCTTCTCTGCCTGCTTGCTCCATGAAAGACTCAGAGTGAAGAGAAGATTTCGGCTGCGAAGCTAGGCTTTCTGGTTGGAGATTGCATTTTTAGGATTTTAGAAGTTCCATTCTTGAGCCATCCAGTAGCTGAGGGCATGGGAGGAAATTGTCTTCTCTAAGTCCTCGTACAAGTGACATCCTAGAAAGTGGTGGCCATGAAGCTGCTCAAGGCACACACATGCATTCTGTGGTGCTGTGTCTTACACTGTGGCATGACCTGAAAGATGTGGCCCAAAAGAGCTATATGAGGGGCCTAAACATCCAGGTGAGTAGCCCATGGGTACCTGGTTTTACTTAAGGGTGAAGGTTAGAGCGTTTTGAGAAACAGACCGACAGCTCATACTTTAGCCAAGCCTCCTACAGTATTATAATGGAAAATTAGGTTGTGATGAATAGTTTAAGATTAACTTTCTGAAAAATACATGAGAGTTGAATGTTCTTTTCTGAAAATTAATGAATAATTACTCTACGGAGGTATGCTTGACATCTGGGTAAAGAAAGAAGTCTGACTATGTCACTTGCCTGAAGACATGACTGCACCATCTCAGGAAAGAGAAGCCAAGTGGATGTGGGGTCAGGGTCAACAGCAGGCTGTGACTTCCAGACCAAAACTTTATTCCCTGGAGGGTGAGTTGCTAAGACAACATGTTCTATGGCTATCGTAACATTGGTGATGTGCCTGTAATTATTTGTGTAATAATAAAGGAGAAGAATGGAGTGGTAAACAATTGAGACTATAAACTAGTTTAGAATGTATTTGTGAGGCCGGGTGAGGTGGCTCATGTCTGTAATCCCAGCACTTTGGGTGGCCAAGGTGGGTGGATCACCTGGGGTCAGGAGTTCGAGACTAGCCTGGCCAACATGGTGAAACCCTATTTTACTAAAAATACAAAATTAGCCGGGTGTGGTGGCACATGCCTGTAGTCCCAGCTACTCGGGAGGCTGAGACAGGAGAATCACTTGAACGTGGCGGGTGGAGGCTGCAGTGAGCTGAGATCACGCCATTGGGCTCCAGCCTGGGTGAGACAGAGTGAGACTCTGTCTCAAAAAAAAAAAAAAAAAAAGAATATATTTGTGAGAATACATTTAATTATATTTATATTTAGCTCAAATATAATGTAATATATATTTAGTTTGAAATATATTTGTAAGAATGAAAATAGAAACCTCAAAAGATTTGCCTCCTCTCATTTTTATGTGGACATGCACGTGTCTATTAGAAATTGAAATACAGTCTTCACAGCTCACATTTGTTGAGTTTCTACAGTGCTCAAAGGCAATGGGCTGGGTACTTTTTCTATGTGATTGCACTTAGTTCTCGCAGAAACTCCATGAGGAAGGTACTGTTGCTTTCACATATAATTCTGTAGAGTTAGTGTGAAGACCCTGCCCAGGAATGTCATCCAGCATCCCCAGTAAACCACAAAATCAAATAGAAGAAGCAAAGAAGGCACAAAAATTAAAGATAAAATTTTTCCAATTACTTACTAATTAGTGCGCTCACAGATTTATTTGTTACCATTAACACTGTAGATAATCAGCTCATGGTTATTTGAAGATTTCTTTCTACTGAATGTTTCCGTAGGAAATTTCACGATGACTGAAGAGGAAAACAATCAAAGCAAACATTTCAGAGAGTACTACCTTGATTGTGTTTAGCTGTGCAGAAACAAAAATTATAACCAGATATACCTGTTCAATAATTTTTTTTTCTAAACCACATTGGCCCTGGGCTGGGAGTATTTACATGGACACCATCTTTTATGCCCTTTAACATGTCTAGGTATCATGTCAACATGGTAATGATCCTAATTTTTAAGTTAGTGGTGATCAAACTTTCATATGCACAAAAATCAGCCAACGTGCTTGTTAACAAGGTATATTTATGGGTTCCACCCCAAAGTTTGTGATTCATCACTCCTGTTTCTGATGCAGGTTGTTCTGGGCCCAGTTTCTGGAAAATTCTTCCCAGGTGAGAAATAATAGTGTCAAAGACTGGGGCAGTATCTCAGGGAATAGGTCAGGTATTGGTGGGATATTCATAAGGCATCATGTTTCTTTGAAGCCTTTTCCTTTTTCCTATTTCCTCCCCAACCTCTAGTTCCATCATCTCAACCCAAGTTTCCAATGGACTCTTCTCCCTCACCATCAAATCTGTTTATGATACCAAGAAGCGATGTCTTGCTGGTTGACTGTCCAGACTCAGCCTCTCAGTGAAGGCTAAAAACTTTGTGCAAGTATTTCACCCATATCTGGGACTTCCAATCAGAAATCTCTGAATGAGTAAACTCATTCTGAATTAGTAAATGATTCTCCTTCTGCTTTAGGCCTTTTTAGGTAGTGCGTGTTCTACTCTGTGAGCAGGGACCTGTACTGGGGACTATAAAACCCTGAGTTTGAATCAGGCCTTGATCACTTACAAATTGCACAATTTTGAGCAAGTAGTAATTCATGTTTTTAGACAATCAGTTTTGTCAACTGTGAATGGAAATAATCTCTATTTTGCTTGGTTGTTCAGATAACCCAATATTACTCCTTCATTCAACAAAGATTTATTTTGCACCGACCATGTGTCAGATTCTAGTGGGGATATAGTTTTAAATCATATGAAGTCCCTGCCCTTGTGGAGTTTATATTATAGAGGTAAAGACAGACAATAGTAAATGGTTAATATAAGAGTGTGTCAGAATTAAGTACTGTGAAGACAAATAAAGCAGAGTTGTTGGATAGAGAGGGGTTGCCGTGGGTGATGGGGTGAGTTATTTTAGGTTGGGAAGCATTTGTGAGATAATGTGTCTAAAAGCAAAAGTAAATACTTGTGAAAATGTTCAGGTAATTTTGGTTAAATTTGAACTCACCCAAGTTTTCCCTGTTTCTTGTTCATGTTTTCCCAGTCTGTGGAGGTTAAGCATATTTATTACCTTTCAATTATTTAGTTTCCTGTCAAATGTGACATTCCTGTTTGTGTGTAATTAGCATTTATAGAAGTTTTTAGTAACATAAACTATACATGAGATATCTCTTGTCTATAGCCAAAAAGAACATATACATTAATTTATTTAATTCATTAATATTCATTAATTACCTATGACGTATCAGACAGTTTATAGAAATTGCAGACATGGAGGTAAACAAGACAAATAGGTACAAATTGTCATTGAGCTTACATTCTAGCAGGGGTGACAGACATTCAACTACCAGGAAAGATGGATATTAAATACCAGTTGCACAATTTACATTCTATAAAAATTAATAGTGATCTATAAATAACAGAAATATCTGACCTAGTTGGGGGTAGTGGTGACAAAAAATATATGTCTTTGGGGAAGCAAAATTTGAGCAATGCTTCAAAAGCAGAATGGGAATTAAATAGGCCCAAGTGAAGAAGAGTGGGTTGGCAAGGGGCGAGGTTTCAGAGAGGTTAGCATATGTCTCCCTGAGCAGGAAGGAACATGACACTTCTAAATGACCTGAGAAAACTTAAAACAAAAATTAGCCTGCATGTTGGTGGGAATGGACTGGAAGAGGCAAGTGTGAAATGGAAGAACTGGGAGTTTGGACTAGGGTTTAGAAGTATTGTTTACGAGATGAAATGAACAAGTCTTATGATTGATTAGATATGTCAGGGGGAGGTGTGGATCCTCTAGCTTGTGTCTGGCTCTCCATGTACACTTGGGGAAAGGGACTGTTCATCACAACATGGCTGATCTTGTCTTGTTGCTCTTAGACAGTAGGAACAATACTTCCTATGGCTTTGTACTATTTAGCATAGTGTCACTAAAAGAGCAGTGAATGGGAAGTCAAGGAAATCCGTGTTATAATACCAACTCTCACTAACTAGTCTAACAAGTTTCCTAACTACTGGCATGGATTTGGTGTTATCCTTTGTAAGATATGGGATCATAAAGTATCTAAAATTCTAGGTCTAATGAGTTTAAGTAAATTAAAATTTAAACAATTATGTTTTAAAAACACATATTAAGTCATAGTAAATGTCGGTCAGGCTAAAACTCTAGGCATTATTCTTGAATCCTTCCAATCGTATAATGAGTTCTACCTACAAAACATATCTTGATTTTATCCATTTCTCTTTAATGCTGCTACTATTGCACTAGTCCAAGTCCCTATTCATTCTTTCCTGGACTACTGTGATATTATCCTAACTGATCTCCTTCCCTCTACTCTTGCCTCCCCCATAGCCCACTTTCCAGGTAGTAGCCAGAGGGACCATTAAAAATGATACATCAGATCATGCAACTCTAATGCCCAAACCCTCCACTGACTTCCTGTTACACTTGGAATAAAATCTGAGCGCCTTACTCTTTCTTACAAATCCCTCCTCACTTGGCTCCTGTGTACCTCTTATTCCTCATTGTCCACTGCTCCTCCTCTGTTCCACATCCAGGCTCTAGCTACACTGTATTTCTTTTACTAGAACATGCCAGCCTCCTCTGTGCCTTATCAGGCCGTTACTTTTGTCTAGAAGGTGCATTTTTGGCTCATGGCATGACTGGTTTCTCCTTGTCATTCGGTTCTTATCTTAGATGTTACTTCTTCAAACAAAGCTTTCCTGATCATCCAACTAGTGGCCATCTGATAACTCTCAATTACAACGCCCTAGTTTAAATCTCTGAAGAGCATTTATCACTCTCTGCTGTGTATATTGATTGGTTATCTTCTCCTACAAGGATGTAAGTTCAGTGAGAGAAGGGGACTTCAGTTGTCATTATGTCCCAGGTGCAAAACAGTCTTTCATATATCAAACACACAAAGAATATATGATAAATGAATGAATGAGGCTAAAGCAGGAAATAACAGATCTTTACATTCATGGGTTTTACAATCTAGCAAAAAATGTACGTATTTTGTTATACTCTCAGGGATTCTGAGTGGTCAAGGAGTTAACATTTCTTAACTTCAACCTCAAAGGCCTTTCCCACAGTCTGCGAAGCCTATTTAGTTGCTGCTACATTAAACACACATTCTGTTTCTTTTGAATTAGGTTAGATCAGCCTATTAAAAAAAATAAATAGCTCTTAAACTAACACACTGGTGAAAATATGATTGTACTCTCTATTATATCCAAATAAGCAATCTGTGTCCCCAAACTATTAGTATTGCTTTTTTAAAACACAAAAACTTTGGTTGGATGTCAAATATTTTTCCAGTGTTTAATAAAATAGTAAAGAAACATTTTCTTAAAAAACTCTGTAAGAGATTCTGGCCTGGGCTCAGGGGAGTTAGAATATTTAACATCTGTTTTGCCTCTAAATTATTGTGACTTCTGGATCCCTTTGTCCCTCAGTTTTCATATCTATTAAAAAAAAATTGCTACAAAAATCTCTTATTTTCAGGTAACACAGGAGGCAACAAGTCAGATTCTTCAAGTCTCATAGCTACTCTCTAGGGATCACTGGGGAACTTGGCAAAAATCTATTGGGGAACTTGGCAAAAATCTATTGGCTCAGCTAGTGAGAGATCACTCCCTGTACCACTGTTCTTAGAGTGGACTTCCAGTTCAGGATCATGCGAGGGCATTGTAAGGTCTTATTTGTCTTAATGTTATTTTCCCCACCAGCCTGCCAGAATGTCTTAAACGTCTACCACAAGAATCGTTCCGTTGGGTTAAGAGGTTATCTCCAGGGAGACATGTTTAAAATGAGCTCCTTGTGTAGATAACACATGAGTGCTGTTCAGCACATCTGCACGAACTGGAGTATTAGAATAGAGGTTGCCTTTCAGAAGAAAACTTGAGCTGAGGGAATGGAATATGTTATTTTCTGTTTCTTCCTTCTGTGGGGCTATTCACCCTTGAAGCATTTAAAGAGTACTTCCATGACCAAAAGCTCTGCTAGGCCTTAGGTAGAATTAACAACAACAAAAAGTAACAGCCTCTCTCTCAAGGAACTTTCGGTGTGATGGGGATGATGAGTACATAAAAATTAACTGGGCCTGGCATGGTGGCTCATGACTGTAATCCCAGCACTCTGAGAAGTTGGATCCCTTGAGCTCAGTTGCCATCCTGGGCAACACAGAGAGATACCTTCTCTACAAAATTACAAAAATTAGCCAAGTGTGGTGGCATGCTTGTAGTCCCAGCTACTTGGGAGGCTGAGGCTGGAGGATCGCTTGAGCCTGTGAGGTGGAGTTTGCAGTGAGCTGAGATCATGCTACTGCACTCCAGCCTGGAAAAAAGAGCCAGACCCTGTCTCAAAAAGAAAAGTTATATGGATTACAAAGACAAAATGAAATAACCAGGTGAGATTATAAGGACAGGAGCAACTCATGTAGACATGGAATAGTCGGAAGGGCTTTTGAAAGAGATGGCATTTTCCTTGAGCTTGACTCAGACTTTGGGGAGCAAGAAGAATTTTAATAGACAGGTGGGATGATAGGAATAAGTGTAGGAAAGGAGAGAGAGCTTCCTAACCTGAGAGAACAGCAAAAGCAAAGGCAGAGTGAATTTTGGTGAAAATTAGAATTTGGGAAATATTTGGAGAGTGAGATGTTCCCTGTAAATTTTTTTTTCATTACTGAGATGTGATTGACATACAATAAACTGCACATATTTAGTGCATGCAATTTGATTAGTTATATTTATGCACCTGTGAAATCTTCACCATAGAACATTCCATTACTTCTAAAAGTTTCCCCTTAGTAATTCCTTCCTCTGACCCCTTCAGGCAACCACTGATCTGCTTTCTGCCACTATAGGTTAATTTGCATTTTATAGAGCTTTCTTTAAGTGGAGTGATACAGTATACTCTTTTTGTGGTTATGATTTCTTTAACTTAGCATAATTATTTTGAGATTCATTTATGTCATCTGTATCAATAATTCATTCCTTGGTACTGCTCAATAGTATTCCATTGTCTGGATATACCACAATTTATCTATTCACCTATTAGTGGGAATTTGAGTTGTTTCCAGCTTATGGCCATGATAATTAAAGCTGTATGAACATCCATGCACAAACTTTTACATGGATGTATGCAACTGTACCATTTCACATTCCCATTAGCAGTGATGTTGCGTGTTTTTTCACACCTGCTGGCCATTTGTATGTCGTCTTTGGAGATGTCTATTCAAGTTCCATTTTTAAATTGGATTTTGAAATGTTATTTTATTTTTACTATTGAGTTGTAGGCATTCCTTATATAGTCTGGATATTAACCCCTTATCCAGAGGTTGCCTTTTCACTTTGTTGATTATTTCCTTTGCTGTACAGAAGCTGTTTAGTATGATGTAGTCCCACTTGTTTATTTTTGTTTTTGTTGCCTGTGCTTTTGATTTCATATTCATGACACCGTTGTCAAGCCCAATATTGTAAAACTTTTCCCTTCATTTTCTTCTAAGTTTTGTGATCTCTTGTCTTACATTTGTCTTTAATGCAGTCTGAGGTTGATTTCTGTGTATGGTGTTAGATAAGGGTATGATTTCATTCCTTTGCATATGGCTATTCCGTTTTCCCAAACCCATTTGTTGAAGACACTATTCTCTCTTCATTGTGTATTATTAACATCTTTGTCAAAGGTCAGATGACCATATATATGTGGATTTATTTCTGTCTTTTGACCATTTTTAAATTGGATTTTTAAAAAATGGAGTTTTGAGAGTTCTTTGGATACAAGTCTTTTGTTGACGATGGGATTTACAGTGTTTTCCTCCAGGCTGTGGCTTGTCTTTTAATTGTTTAAACAATGTTTTTGAGGTGCATGCATTTCTAATTTCGATAAATTCTAGTTTATTAATTTTTTATGGATAGTCATATCTATATATATTTTTTGTATCTAAGAAATCTTTGCCAAATCCAAAGTCACAAAGATTTTCATTTTTTTAAAGAAGGTTTATGGTTTTTGATTTTACATTGAGGTCTATAATTCATTTTGAGTTTATTTTTGTATATGGTATGAGGTTTGAATTAAAATTTATTTCTTTTAATGTTCTATTTGTTGAAAATGGTACCATTTGTTGAAAGACTATCTTGTCTTCACTGAATTGCCTTTGCATATTTCTCAAAAATCAGTTGTCCACATATGGGTAGAAGTAATCATGGTTTTTTGTTCTGTTTCATTGGTCTATTTAAGTATCTTTAGTAAATAAAGACAGCTTTGTTTTTATGTTTTGAAATCAGAGTTATTTAGTCAACTTTGTTCTTCCTTTTCAATTTATTTTGGCTACTCTAGGCACTTTGCATTTTCAGAATGGGATCAAGTTTGTCAGTTTCTACAGAAAAGCCAGCTGAATTTTCACTGGGATTGACTTGAATCTATAGATTAATTTAAGAGGAGTTGACATCCTGACAATATTGGTCTCTAATCAATAAAAAATTTATATATAACCATTTATTTGGATTTTCTTTAAGTTCCCTTAGCAATGTTTTGTTGTTTTCATTGGACAGATCTTGCACAAATTGTATGAGATTTATCCCTAAGTATTTCATGGCTTTTGATCCTGGTATAAATTGTATTTTTTAAGTTTCAAAATTGTATTTTTGTATATTAAAAGTACAATCCTAAATTGTATTTTTTGGTTGTTCATTAGCTGTACATATACATTCAATTGAATTTTCCTTTCCTATTTAAATATCTCCTATTTATTTTTTCCTGCCTTACTGAAATGACTAGAACCTCTAGTACAATGTTGAATAAAGTAGTGAGAGCAAACATTCTTGCCTTGTCCTACCCTTAAGGGAAAGCATTGTCTTTCACCATTGTTATGGGATGAGTTTTGTTCCTCTTCACCAAATTCACGTATTTAAGTCCTAACCCCCAGTACCTCAAGGTGTGACTATTTGTAGAGACAGCTCTTAAGAATGCAAATAAGGTAAAATTAGGACATGGGTGAGCCCTAATCCAATGTAACTGGGGTCTTTATAAGAAGACATCAGGAGCTAGGTATGTGTAAGTGCAGAAGAAAGACAATGTGAAGACAGAGAAGAGAGCCATCTGCAAGTCACAGAGAGAAGCCTCAGAATGAAACCAGCCATAATCTTGGACCCTGATCTTGGACTTCCAGCCTTCAGAACTGTGAGAAAATTAACTTTTGTTGTTTAAGCCACCCAGTCTGATGTATTGTAATATGGCAGCCCTAAAAAATGAATATAACCATTAAGTATGATGTTAGCTGTAGGTTTTTTTGTAGATGCCTGTTATCCGGTTTAGACAGTTCTATTTTATTCCTAGTTTGCTGAAAGTTTTTTTTTTTAATATATATATATATCAGGAATGTACGCAGGATTTGTCAATGCTTTTCTGAATATATTGAGAAGACCATATGGTTTTTATTTTTTAGTTTGTTAATATGGTGAATCAAATGGATTGCAACAGTGATTTAATATGCTATAAAAATTCTTATGTTCAGGAATTAATGATATTTTCAGCTCTTCCTATGGTATAAACGAAGACAAAAATGTAATTAGCCACAACTCAGCCTATGTAGATTGGTAAAACTCTCAGCAGGGTTTCATAAACTAAAAAGGAAGCAGTGAGATTGGACAATGAATACTTATACCCAAAATGGATTATAATCTGAACCCTCAATTTATTAAAAACTTTCTGAACTTGGCTTTAAAATAGAAAGAGGATAACAGGAAAACGAGGAATGTAGCAAAAGCAAATAAAACCTGCATATTTAAAATATGGTCTAGAGCTTAGTTTGCTTTTTGTTAAATTTCTTATATACACCTATATCCTTAATAGGCATGTGAAGAAAGGTACTTGTGCAGGAGATAGTAAGGAGCCTCTGGAAAATGTCTTCCTCCTCTACCAGAATACCCACAATGCTTTATTAGCCGTTTATTTCTTTGGTTTAGCTTTGTCTCTTTTAAAATTATGTTTCATTTGGAGAGCCAACACTTTGGGCTGTTGAGTGTTCACTAATAGTTTCAGTTGATTTTCTTTTCCTCAGGGCTATTTGGCTATTTGGCTGAGGTCAGAGCACTAAGGATCTGACTATTTTAGGGAAGGATAATTTTGAAGCATAGAATAATCTGATTATAGGACACATCTGGCTAAGGGGTGGGGCTAGGAGCTGGTAGGAAGAAGAAAATGACTCATTCTAGGAGATAGGCTGATGTGTAGAAAGGGAAATGGGAAATCACTTAAGGTGTTATTGAATGAAACACTTATGTGTGATGACTCGTTTGCCAGGCTTATGTCTGGACATAGGTATGAATAAGACAGTACCTTTGTATGAAATTGAGGATGGAAGTGGAGGTGAGAAAGGGTGTGAGAGAGAAGCAGCGAGATTGAGTGGAAACAAGAGAGTAATGTTAAGTGTCAAGACTGGTTACAGAGGTGTATTCAAACTCAGGCTGGAGCATAGTGGAGGCAGTTGCTGAGAGGTTGGTAGAAAGAGGGAGTCAGTTGAGAAAGCCCTGGAGAAGAGGAAACAGATGAATAGTAGTAGTACAGCTTTAAGGATGACCTGATCTTTCTATAGGATATTTATTTATTTATTTATTTTGAATTTACTTTTAATTTTAAAAAAATTTGTGTGTACATAGTAAGTGTATATATTTATAGGGTAACTGGGATGTTTTGATAAGGCATGCAGTGTGAAAGAAGCACATCGCACCATAGGATATTTCATCATAAAGGAAGATCAAATTATTTTCTGTGTCCTGTGTTTACTAGGTCAAGATGCTAAAAATAAAAGAGTTTGTAGGAAGAGTGGAATATCCTTGTAACACTTGGGAGATCAGTCTATTGGCCCCAGTCTCTGAGCATTTTGGTTAATTGGAGGTTCATTAATATTGGATCTACTTTAACACATTAATGGTGTTTATTGCCAACCATGTGCACAAGAGCAAGGGTACTGAGATATGTCATCTAGGTTCAAATTCTGATACCACCTGTTATTGCTTGTATGACTTTGGGAAAATTATCCTTTCTTTGCTCAGTTTCCCATCTGGGAAATGAGGTTAATAGAATTTTTCTTTTTTCTTTTTGTTTTTAAATGAGGATCATGCCAGGTATGGTGGCTCACTCCTGTAATCTGAGCACTTTGGGAGGCTGAGGCGGGAGGATCACTTGAGTCCGGGAGTTCTAGACCAGCCTTGACAACATAGTGAGACTTTGTCTCTACAAAAAATAAAAACAAAATTAGCTGGGCATGGTGGTACACAGCTATAGTCCTAGCTTCTTGGGAGGCTGAGATGGGAGGATGGCTTGAGCCCAGAAGGTCAAGGCTGCAGTGAGCCAAGATCGCATCACTGCACTCCAGGCTGGGTGACAGAGTAAGGCACTGTCTCAAAAAAAAAAAAAAAAAAATGGCCAAGGTGGGTAGATCACTTGAGGTCAGGAGTTCCAAACCAGCCTGACCAACAGGGTAAAATCCCATCTCTACTAAACATAAAAAATTAGTCGGGCATGGTGGCATACGCCTGTAATCCAAGCTACTTGGGAGGCTGAGGCACGAGAATTGCTTGAACCCACGAGGCAGAGGTTGCAGTCAGCCGAGACTGTGCCATTGCAACAAGAGCAAAACTCCGTCTCAAAAAACAAACAAGCAAAAAAAGAGGATCAATTGAATTAAATGTGCAAAGTGCTTAACATAATGCCTAGCACGTACAGACACTCAATAAGTATGTATTTTTTTATTATAGTTTGCCTATGGAATACATATATATAAACCATATATAAAATAAATATATGTATTTATACTTACGTGTGTGTGTGTATATATATATACACATATGTTATGTTTGTCTATATAGACACACACAGAGAGAGAGAGAGAGAGGAAGAGAGCAAGAGAGAACAAGACAGAAAGAGAGAATGAGTATCAGTAGAGAATGTGGGTTTGCAGGAAAGGCAGACCTAAGTTAAAATCTTGATTCTGTTAGGTACTTACTGAGCCTAAGTTGTTTTCTGATTGATATAATAAACTTTGTGAGGTTATTGTGAGAATTAAGTGACAAAATATACAAAATTGCATGATCAATTATCTGGTGATTAGTGGGCACTTAATGGCTGTCTATCGTTATTACATATTTTAAAATAGTCATCTCTAATCATATTTTCGTTAGAATGATCCTCATAAAACTATTGCCAGGTAACAATAAAGAAGTATTCTGGCTGGGCCCTGTGGCTCACGCTTGTGATCCCAGTGCTTTGGGAGGCTGAGGTGGGAGGATTACTTGAAGCCTGGAGTTAGAGACCAGCTTGGGCAGCATAGTGATGCCTCATCTCCACAAAACATAAAACTTTTGCTGGGCTTGGTGGCTCGTGCCTGTAGTCCCAGCTACTCAGAGGCTGAGGTGGGATATTGCTTGAGCTCAGGAATTTGAGGCTGCAGTGAGCTATGACTGTGCCACTGCACTCCAGTCTGGGTGACAGAGCAAGACCCGGTCTCTAAAAATAAATAAATAAATAAAATATTTCTATGTATTTAGTAATTTCCTTTATATCCTATAGACTGGGCTAAAATTAACTTTAAAAAAATGTTCATTTTTATCTATGTTTCAAGGAAAAGAGAATTGAAAGCATGATGTATGGTAATATGATTGAAGCACTTGGCTACAAACTAGGCTTTTATTGACTGAATCTTACAAATACATTTATTTGTTTTTTAAAACATTTATGTGGATCTCTAATCAATGGGGAGAAGATGGAGTAAGTTTCATTAAACAGTATCGATATTGGGATGATAAAACAGTTTACTGGGAAAAAATAAAGTTTAATCCATAGCTTGTATAGTATATTGTGAAAAACTTCAAATGTATTAAAGGTATAAATGTAATATATGAAACCGTAAAAGTAATACAGTAGAAGAAAAAAATGGGTGAATTACTTTTTAGCCTTGGAGTAGGGAAGCATTTCTAATATGATCAAGAATTCAGAAATCATAAAAGAAGAAACTAATAAATTTGACCACATTAAAACTATATATATATAGTTTGTATATGTAGTTTAATATATATATAGTTTATATATAGTTATATATAGTTTATATAGTTTTTGATTATACATATTTGATTATACATATATAATCAAAAACTTCTGTGGAATGAAAACTATCATAAGCAAATTAAAAGATGAATAACACATTGGGGAAAATTCAACTGAAAATTTACAATAAGATTTGCAACTCTTGTAATTTTTATTATGAATTAAAAATTAATCTCCCTAATATTTGCAGAGATCCTAGAGGTGATAAGACAAAGACTAGATGTGTTTTCTTAAAGTGGATAAATAATATAAACAGACTCTTCACAGGAAAGGAAATATAACTTGGCCTTACAGACATAAAAAATGTTCAAACTCACTCAGAATAAGATAAATGCAAATTAAAGTGAAAAGCATTTTTTTTTAACTTATCAGTTTAAAATGGCACAATAACTATAAAATACAATTTGGCATTACCTATCAAAATTACCAATGCATTTTCCCTTGGACCCAGAAATTTTGCTCATGAAATTTATCCTATGGATAAAACTTCACACAGAAAGAATGAGTTATATGAAAGCTTATTTGTTGTAACCTTCTTTGTAATACAAAAGGTTGATAATAACCTAAATGTCCATCAATAGAAGACTGATTAAATAAATGGTGGTCCCTTCCCTACAATGTAATACAAAGTAGCTCTAAAAAAGAAAAAGAAGTTCCCTATATACTGAGATGGAAAGCTTTTCCCTTCTATTGGGTGGTAAAAACAAAAAAGATCTGAAAGAGTATATATCATATTCTATATTTTGTATAAGACAGTGGGAAGAATGTGAATATAAATAGGAAGAATATGAATATATATTTACATTTGATTATAATTGCATAAAGAAACTCTGAACAGATACACAAGAAACTAATAAAATTGGTTACCTTTGGAGGTGGCAGGTGGTGAACAGTGCAGATAAAAGCAGGCGTGGGAGTGAGGCCTTTTACTGCATTGTTTTTAATGTTTTAATTTATAACCAGGTACATTTATTTTCTACTCAAAAGTAAAATAAAATAAACTTATTTTGTCTTTTGAATCAATAGTTGTAATCTTTCCACAGTCATGGGAAACTACAGATAATCAGTTATTTTTCTTGAATTAGTTTAGTTTTGCCACCTCCCATTTCCTCTTATTATTAATTTTCCACAGTCTCAGGAAACATAATGAATTCAGACCCCATCAGGAGATGATGAAGTGGTCCAGTCGGCCACAGGCAAACTTGGACCAATTTAAAAATTTTCCTTCATATCTCTTAATAATTTCAATTTCCTTTGTTAATCCTATTTCTCTAAAAAAACAAATCACTCAGATGGTGCTAATTTAGCATCGGTCGTAGACAGGCACACTGGATGGGCAATTGTGTTAGAGTAAGTTCTAGTGTAAGCCGTCTTATGACAAACTAGATCGTTTCTTACATGATTATTCATTTACGATTGGAAATAGTGCTCCATGTCATGTATGGAGTTCAAGAATTGGCAAAGGGAAAAGAGATTTCACTATGAGATATTTTACTGGAAAAGGCCAAGTGTTTGATATTTTTGGCCTACGAAGCTGATTAGCTCAGTAGAGTCAAACAACAGATTTAATTTTATCAAATTAATCTATGTTAAATGTACAGAATTAAAAATGATTTTTTTTCTATTTATTAATGTCTTAAATGTTACCCCTTGTACTTTAAAATAAAATGCAAGGCTCAACCTTATGATTGAAAGATTAGATGAGGCTTGAACCAGTAAAAATAGATTTTTTAAAGGAAAAGTTATTTTGAGTGGAGTGCTAGCTGTACTAGACAAATTCAGTCGGGCCTCCTCTTCAGTCTTGTCAAAGCTTAGCACAGTCCAGAAGGCACTAGTGTGTATGCCAAAAAATCAGAGCAGCAGCAGTTAAAAAAAATAAGTGCACTAAGAAATATTAAATGGAAAGCCAATGCCTATAAATAAAGAGGCAAGCGAGCACTAATCAATCATAAGTAACTGAACAGAAAATAGGAGTTGGAAGGGTGAGAGAGATTTCACATACAACATATGAGACTAGATACAAATGATTTAATTAAACTGTGTTCCTTCTACACAAGACTCAAAATCTCTAAATGTTAAGAAAAACTGGAGTATAGAAATGCAACGTCTTGCTTTGCAATCTATAGCGGATGAGTAGCAAGGCATATGCCAACAGCAGAAATAGAAGCAGTTGATGAATCCTGGGTGAGTGGAGTGTTTCATTATCTGTGTCTGTTTCTTGCTATTCGTCTCAGATTTATTGCTCTCTCTAAGGGACCAAACCCTGTCCACTAGGAACAGCAGCACCCTCCACACACTTGGAGGTTGGGGTAAAAATCATTCAACAGAATACAAAACTAACTCGAATGAATATTGAATAAATGCAACTCAAAGTTAAAATAATTTAACTAATAAATAAAATAAATGTTACAGCAACCAGAGGGAAGGTAGGAGGAAGGAGAGAGGAAGAAGGTTGGTCAGTACAAGTGTGAGGAGAGAAAAAAAGGCGTTCATGGATGTCTACCCACCAGCCTCAAAAAAAAAAAAAAAAAAAAAAAGGAAGTTAACGCTAGACATTGTCTAGTTGACCTTAAAGGCAAGTCTTGTCTTAAGCAATTACTTATGCTGCTCAGCAGAATTGGACCATATGGCCTTCTCTCTAGAAGGGAACATGAATCTTTTCAAGTAAGAGGCCCACTCAGCCCTACGACATTTAGATTCCAAGAAATAGATAAGGTTTATAAAAATAAGCTCTACTGGCTTCTTGGATATCCATGATTTTATGTCTTGAATTAAGTCAGAAAAAAATGGAATTATTCTCTCTCATATACACTTGGGTTTTAAAATAAAGGGGATTTGAAATTCTGGAATTAAAATCTGAGAGATTTTCTAAGATCTATATCTATATTTATGTCCATGTCTATGTCTACATCTATGTCTATGTCTACGTCTATGTCTAGGTCTGTCTATGTCTCTCTATATCACTGCTATTGTTCATTCTCAATTCTATGAAATGAGAGAATGTGGTGACATACCAGAGACCGGAATGAGTTTTACTCTATCACAAACACAGGAAAGCATAAGGCAAAATCCATATATCAAAAGCAAAAATCAGTTTTCCAACCTAATAAATGACAGCCAACACGCTGAAGGAAAGAGGGTTATTTTTAAAAGCAAAGATGATTTTGATGGTGAGTAGCTCTGATAATGGTTAGCAAAAATGGCTCATGGGAAAGGCGCACATACTGCTAATAGATTGACTGAAAAGAAAAACATTATTATTGGTATTTTTCCCCCCACCAGATCCAGTGATATCACTACTGCAATCTGTTATTTATGTAGAATGGCAGTAAACAGTGGAAAGGAGAGTATCTGTACGGGAACATCTTCTCTGAGAAGTTGCTTGAAAAATAAGCATGTGATGAACATGTGAAAAGCATTTATGCAGTTGGCAGCATATAAATTCTCAGAACAGTAGGGGATAAAAATGGGGCAGATAAAGAAAACTAAGGATTAGATCCAGATAAACAATGGGACGTTTGTAACATATTTGTTTAACAAAAGACTGAGGATATAAGCATACACCTTAAATGAAACCTAGCCTGAAATAAAAATTTAAAAATTAGATTTAGACTGAAAATGTTAAGACTCTAAAATTTTACTTTAGCTTATATTGTAATTTACAACTAACAGGAGGGTATGGCTGTATCTTGTTTCTATGCCTCAAAACAACTAAACAAACCCTCCTTGGAAGATCAGTTTATATTCAGACTTTTCGACTTTGGCACTATTGACATTGTGTTCCAGATACGGCTTAGTTGTGGAGGGCTGAGCTGTCCATTTTAGGATGTTTAGCAGCATCCCTGGCCTCTACACACTATGTGCCCATAGTACCACTACAGTTATGACAACTAATAATATCTCCCGATATTGCCAAGTGTCCCCTGTGTAGCAAAATCTCCCTTAGTTGAGAACCATTGCTCTGTATCTATCATTTATTAGAAAATAAAGCAAATCTAAAAGTTGTAAAATGGCCTTTCGGATGAACATGTACTTTAAAAATCATGAATTTAGGTTTAAAATGAATTGGTAGGAGCAGCGTGAGTGATCATACAAGTTAATATGGTTGGAAACATTTTTTTAGTGAAGAAAAATACTCAGATGAAATCTTCAACACAAATGCATCACTCTAAACATATTTTGTTTTCCAATTGTTCCTTTTCCTTATTGGTTTATTATATAGGCAAAATTTTCTCTTCCTGATCCCCAGGTGTAGCTAAGTGCCTTCTAAATGAGAAAGTCTTGAGTATTTGTTATTTTATTCCCAGAGGAAAGCTAGATTTTCACCTTCCCCTCTCACTTCCTCCTTGGGCTAATTAATACATTTCAGAAGTACTGGGGCAAGTGGATGTCATCAGAAAACCTCTCAATTCCTTTGCCTCATTGCCTGGCAAACCTGCTCTCTAGGACAAGTGACATTCTTTCTGGTCACTGTTGTTAATAAAAGTTGTTCTGATCACCGTATTCTCAGTTTAGTAATTGATACTGTCAGTTCAGCGTCATAATCAAAATGTGTAATTTGATTGAAATTTCCTTCTATCACACTTTGTGTCTGAGAGTTGGCTTCCTGTAGTTAGAATAGCATGGTCAGTTTCTTTTCTATTTCTGCCTAGAGCTTCTATTCCACTCACTAAGCTGATTTCTGGACTCTCTTAGAATTGCAGCAGGAAAATGAGTAGCCAAAGGCAGCAGAAAGGTTTGACTTGACATACGATTATTGGTAGTGTCAACAGCATCTGAGCTTCTTTCTCTTAGAATGCTTTTTTGTGAGTTCTTTGGGAATCACCCTCTCCCCTCCCAAACCCTTGACTCTGGCTGGCTCCTTGCTAACTCCTTAGCCCCTGGGTATATAGTGGTGCCCTGTGTCTCCAGACAACTTGCTTTAGCAGACTCTGAGACAACTCCAAGATAGCTCCCCTTGCATAGCCCACGTGTGGAAAGCAGGAAATACTCAAGCATTTATTGCCTGACAAGTCTTGAATGGATAGGGCACTCATAGTGCCACTCACTCTCTTTATTTCAACAGTGGAGCCACCAGCAAGCCACAGTCACTCACCCTTCAGAGTTTACATCCCAGAGTATCCCCCATACTGTCAGAGACACACATCAAAACTCTAAGGGATCCTATGAAGCCTATTCCTTAGGCTTGAGGGGAGGAGCAAACTTAGGCACCTTTCCCAAGGAGGTGCATGGTATGACTCACACGCTAGCTTTCTTCAAAGAAATCCTTCTCCAGGTTCCTACTTTACCCTTTTATACCTGTCAAAATACACTTTTCAAAAATGTTAAAAGCCTAATTCTCATACAAATATGCAGTGAGCACATGCCAAAGATTTATGTTACTCATAACTGAGTGATGAAAATGAGGGATGGTTCAATTGAGGATAAGAGATACCGAAGTATGTAAGTATAATAAGGTTGGTGAAAGAAAGAATGCTGAAACAAGATACAAAAGTTACATACAAAACTGGCTAATGTCTTATGGAGCAATGAAATGGTATCCTTTGGCATTATTTTTTTCTATCCGGCAGAAATCTTTTTCATCTCTACCGAGCAAAAATAATTTGTAATTTGTTAATCATCTTCAACTGGGTATCTAATATGCCACAGATCCCGGGCACCAAGCTACGGTAAAGAGGAAAGGTATCTTTCTGTAGAGCAGGCGTAGGCAAACTACAGGCTACAGGCTGAATGAAACCAGGCCTATTTTTGCAAATAAAGTTTTATTGGAACACAGCCACTCCCATTCTTTGATGTATTGCATATAGCTGTTTCACACCACAATGACAGAGTAGTTGAGATAGAGACCATATCTTGCAAAGTCTCAAATATTTACTATAAGACCCTTTGCAGAAAAAGCTTGCTGACTTCTACTTCAGAGCATCAGGAAACCCACAGGTGGTATCAATAGGCCATGTTTCTGCATGACTTTGAAAGAGCACGCAGTCATCTTTTTGCTGCATTTCCAAATTTTGAATAGTTTTTCTTAACATAACTATGTTGTAAGTAAAAGGCTAAGAGTTGCAAACAGGTTTTTGGCCATCTTTATTGCATGCTGGTCTTGTCCCTCACTTTAGAATTTGAAAGTAGTTGGAATTCTCAGCTGAAACTGATATTGAAATAGTTCCATATAGATATTATATTAAAATATTATCCCAAATAACTTATGACTTGGTTTTGGAGATCATGCTTTTGTGTTTCATTAAATTAAAAATTCTCACAACTTAAAAAAATTATCATTTTTTTTTTCTTGGAATTGGCAATCAGTGAAAATTGAAGGCGGCAGTAACAGCATCTGATTCAAGACAATTGTTGAAAATAATTTAGCTTCAAATTTTTTGTCATTTTGATTTTAGCTTTCATTGGGAAAGCGGTTACAATTTGGTATTAATTAAATTTAATATTATTGAATCTAGTCTTCTACTGCTCATTTTTAGATAGTTTCATCAGATGGCTATGGTGTTTATTGGCAAGAAACTGAATACCATTTTTTGGTGATTTTTTTAAGAGATATGTATTTGTTTTTAAGTCATACTTTAGTTTCTAATGATACATTTAAGTTGTGTCTCTTTCCTTAGGAAGTAGCTTGACAATGGGGAATTTGCTGATGGAATATATTTACTTAGCTACATATGTATTTTCTTGGGCAGCTCATTTAACTTATCTGCTCTTTTTCATAAGTGTTCGATAGGGAAAATAACAAGAGATGGGGTCTCACTTAACCTCCACTGTATTTGAGACATGCTTCATCAACTGTGAGTTTCTGAGCCAATGTTAGTTGTGTTATTATTGGTGACAGCAGAAATGTGAGAATTGTTCCAACTGTCTTTTACCCAGTTAGATCGATTGGTACTTCTCAGGCTCTGTTGGTTGTACAGCTTGGTTATCACTTTCTCCAGTGTCCCTTCTCAGATCTCCTAGGATTGCGGTTAGGAATTGGCCTGTGTGCTTATCTCTACCATACTTCAAAGCACCATGCGTCTTTTTCTGGCTTTTCCAAAAGATTGTCAACTCCTTAAGGACACAATTCTACCTGTTATAAATACCTGGAATTTGTGTCTAGTATTGGTTTATGGGTTAATAGTTTGTATTAGATAGAAATCTAAAAATGCAGGCAACATGAATTAGGCAAAGATATCCAATTGCAAAGCAAAAGATACTTGGACTTATAAAAAGTCCTTCCCTATCAAAACAAAACAGAACAACAAAAACCTGACAGCTACAATGGTAGATAAATGCTATTAAAGTACTTATCAGAACTCAATGAAACCGAGCGGGCTGAATGGGTGGGGTGTGGGCAGAGGCATACCATGAAATAGCATACAAAGTGCTTGGGGATTGCCTTAACGTTCATGCCAAGACTTCTGTTTCTTTTGGTGGCCTTTCATTTAATATAATACTATTATACTATTATGAAAGAGTTAAGTGTGCCACAAGGGACATGTGCTGTGGAGGCATCTGACTGAAGACCTAAATCACACCATAGTTCCAGCAGAGGGATTTAGAGATCTGGGAGTTTTAAAGGCTTTCTGATTAGCTTCTTGGGAAGTACTATAAACCCTACCTACCTTGGTCATAGCAGGACAAATGAAAATAAAGTCACTTAGGATATACATTTAAAAATTATTGATGCTTTGTTAAAACATGTAAAGTTCATGTGGAATGCTGTAGTGGTTCCTGTTGCTGCTGTAACAATTACCACAAACGTAGTGGCTTAAAACAACACTAGTGTATTATCTTACAGTTTTGGATATCAGAAGTCCAAAATAAGTCTTATGAAACTGAAATCAAGGCAGTGTTCCATCTAGAGGCTCTAGGAGATAATTTGTTCCTCGTCTTTTTCAGTCTCTAGAGGCTCTCACTCTGATGTCTGCTCTGACCTCACATCTTCTTTTCTGACTTTGACCCTTGTGCCTTCCTCTTACAAAGATCCTCATGATGACATTGGGCCCACCCAGACAGTCCAAGATACACTGCCCATCTTAAGATACTTAATAACATCTACAAAGTCCCTTTTGCCATGAAAAGTAACATATTTACAAAATTCGGGGATTAGGGCATGGACATCTTGGTGGTTGGGGGGCCTTATTCTGCCTGTCACAAATGTTTAGAATGCAAAACTTCTCTGTAATTCTACCACTCCAAGGGTAAACATTGTTGGAATTTTAAGTATGTCTTCTTCAGTATTTAATGACCTATGTATTTATATATTATATATTCTTTTTTAAAGTATGTTTTACTTTTATACTTTTTATAAATTATTATAAAATTATAAAAATTTATAATATGTCATACATTTTTCTTTATGAGATATCTTTTATTGTATCCTTTAAAAGTGAGACAAGATTGTTCCCTTGACGTAGACCGCCTTCGTGGGCAGGAACTGGAGTGGCTCATTTCACTCAGCCTGCTGCTGGCCACTCCTCACAAGAGGGAGCGTGTGAGCAAGTGAGTGCAGGAACCAGAGCAAATGAATGCTAGAACTGGCCAGTCACTCCTCTTCGGCGGGAGCAGGCTCTGTGTAGGCCCCCTAGCAACATCCAAATGTGTTACAACCAATGCTCTTTCAGCTCTGCTGTCCGAGGTTGGGCAAGTGCCAGCCAGCTCAGCGGAGAGTCATGGCAGCAGCCCCTGCTGTCTTGGCACCAAGGTTCTTGTATGGCATCCAGGAAGAATCAGATCACACAAACAAATTGAAGGGTAGTGTATGTGAAGGGTTTAACTGGGTGATGGAAGTGGCTCTCAGCAGGATGGGGAGTTGGAAAGGGGATGGTGCAGGAAGAAGATGATCTTTCCCTGAAGCCGCACCAACTGAAGCTAGCTGTGTCTATCCACAGTCTCTGACACTCTGCTTCTCTGCTTGCTACTCAGCCGCTTGAATCCCCGCCACTCAGCAGCTTGTATCCCTGATGTCCAGCTGCTTTTATCCCTGATGCTCAGTTGCTTGTGTTGCTCTGCCAGCTGAATTCTTTTTATGGGCACAGGATAGGGGCATAGCAGGCCAAAAAGGCAACATATGGGCAGAAAAATGGGATTAGCGGTTTTCACTCAGGGCTGCGGTTCCAGGCTTAAGGGTGGGGTTTAGCCGGGAGCCCAGCCCTTCTGTATCAAAGGCTTTATAGTATTCAACTGTATAGATTGAAGATAATTTAACTAATCTACCATTGATAAATATCCGCAATGATCTAGTGTTTGTTATTCAACATGCCCTTACTTGTGTTGATTTTACCATGTTTTTATGACTACAAGAGGCCTCAACAACTGGAAAGTGTCCAAATACAAATACAGACTATGGAGACAATAACTACTTGCTGAATGAATGAGTGAATGAGCATATATCAGGTGTTGTTGACAACTCAAGAGGATCAAAGAGTTGGTTTTCAAGTGACACGGGCTAGTTCTTGGCACTAGGCTCCATCTCCTCCTTTCCCATTACAGTGTACTTGCACCCACTTCCACCTCTCTCACCTCTTCCACTGGCCATGAGAACCAAAGACCCCTTAGTCATGCTGGTGGGCGACACAGCTTCACAACTCCCTGCTGCTAATGTTATTCTCTTCCAATTCCCTCGAAGTTCCACTACAAACATATCAAAATGAATATAATCAAAATCTGCACCAAACCTTTCTAAATTCTAGCAATCCCTGCTTTAGAAATACAATCAGTTGGGTTCATGGTAAATTATAGGAGGCAAAATTCTTAACCATTCTTCCATAGAATAATTTTATCATTTCAGAATTGTACTTTTGCAGCTAAAACAGGACAGAACATATTCTTTAGATTTTATCACACACTTTCAACATTTTGAGACATACGTAATAATGAAGTACCTGATGTTACTCATCAATGTGGCTAATAAGAGCAAAAATGAATTGCTCTTCTAATTTTTTTTTTTTTTTTTTTTTTTTTTTTTTTTGAGACAGCGTCTCACTCTTTCATCCAGGATGAAGTGCACTAGCACAGTTACAGTTCACTGCAACTTCTGCTTCCCGGCCTCAAGGGATCCTCTCACCTCAGCCTCCTGAGTAGCTGGGACCACAGGCATGTGTCACCATGCCTGGCTAATTTTTTTTGTAGACATGGGGTTTCACCATGTTGCCCAGCCTGGTCTTGAAGTGGGCTTACCTGATCCTCCCACCTCAGCCTCCCAAAGTGCTGAGATTACAGGCATAAGCCGTTGTGCCCGACCTGCTCTTCTAATTCTTTATATGGTAGAGTATTGAGTATCGAGGGACAGAGAGATCACAGATACAGACCACTTGGAAATTGAAAAACAAAACAAAACAAAATAAACTTTTGATTAATGTTTTATTTTGTGGCAGCAATGTTTTTTTTCTGTAGCAAACTTTCGTATTAACTGCTAATAAGTATCTACATTGTTTTGCTTGAGATTCATTTATATCCCCATGTCCCTTCTACCCTTTGACCAGGAATTCATAGTTATCATTATGATTAATAAGCAGGAGAAGCAAAGGGTCTAGGTAAATGGGATAAATTGCCTTTGAATAACCAAGAGTTCATTTAAATCATTATTTTGATGGATGGGTGGAGACTAATCTGTTAAATTCTAACAAAGAATCATGGTACTTTTTTTTAATAACCACAAAATCTGCATTGCAATGTATAAATACTGAGTTTCATATGGTCTACCTTTAAATGGTATTCGAAACAGCATGGCCTTGTTACTTAAACTGAATCAACACAGCTGTCTTCTTGTTACTTCCTTTGCATTTTTAGGAAAAGATACTTTTCTGAGTCAGAAGTTTTAGCCCTTGTAGGTTGTCTGACCAGACTGTAGGTATTTACTGTGAAAATTTCATCATTCTATCTAATTGAACTTCCCAGACATTTGCAGAAGTGGATAACTAGTTTCTTAGTACTATATAATGAATTGGATTCAGCCTAGTTCTTCAGCCCAGGTTTGTCGCAGGATGTTTCGCTTTCCACTCAACAAGTCATCGCCCATTTATACAAAGCATAGGAAATGTCTAGCACTGTGCTACATGTTGCAAAGATACCAAGAAGGAAAATGGGTCTGCTTAACTGGAGGGGGTTTCCATGTTGAAAATATACTCTTCAACCTTGAAGGAAGGATTAAGATGAATTTAGTTGTTAGAAAGACCTAGGTTTGTATCCTGATGTTGTCATTTATAAAACGTAGATAACACCTCCATTATAGTGTGGCTGTGAGAGTTATATACAATATTAAAAACCCTCCTGGTTTAGAACCTGGTAAGTAATAGATTCTTAAAGATGCAAGTTAAAATCACTAGATTATAGGAGACCTCGGGCTATTTCCAAAATGCCCTCGGGTAGCATGTAGCAAACTTAGAAGTCTAGGCAGGTTTTTCCTGAATTATTCTACCAGCCTAGTTCTGACTGTGGGCATCACATTCTTATTATTTATTTTACAACCGTCTCTGCTAGGACTGGGGAAAGTTGGGCAATTTGGAAGATAAAAAATGATTTGTTGAAAATGACTAAAAATGAACTTTATAAGGTGTATTACAAATGGTATTTGGCAAATTGCCTGTGATAGTAAATTTTAAATATCAGTCTCTAATTTCTCTTTATTAAATAAGTGATGAAAACACTTAATCTAGTATTTCTAAGAGGTAGGTCTCCATTCAGGTCTATGCTAAACTCCTCATTTTGTTTTGTCTAAGTTCCACTGATTTTCTTCTTCATATTCTATTTTGCTCTATTCTAAGCTAGTCTACTCTGAACTGTCAGTTACTTGTTTTGAGGTACTTAGTGGATTGAATGGTGTTCCCCCATCCGCCAAATGGTGCATCTACCAGAAACGTCACACTGTAACCCTATTTGGAATAAGGGATTTTGCAAATGTAATTGTTAAGGATCTTGAGAAGAGATCATCCTGAATTAGGTTGGGCCCTAAATCCAATGATGGGTGTCTTTATCAGAAACAGAAAAGAAGCCACAGAAACACAAGAAAGATGGCCACGTGAAGGCAGAGACAAAGATTAGAGTCATGCATCTATTGGCCAAAGAACATCAGTTGCTGGTGATATGGTTTGTCTGTGTCCTCACCCAAATCTCATCTCGAATTGTAATCCCCACGTGTTTAGATTGGATCATGGGGGCAGTTTCCCCCATGCTGTTCTCCTGAGAGTGAACGAGTTCTCATGAGATGTGGTGGTTTTATAAGTGTCTGGTATTTCACCTGCTTGCACTTCTTTCTCCTGCTGCCATATGAAGAAGGTCCTTGTGAGATGGGGGAGGACCCTGGACCCCTTTGCGGGACTTACAACAGGGGTGTGGCTTGCTTACTTGGCCTCCGTGTTCAAACCCCTTGCAGGAGGGGAACATACAAGCAAGTGGGTGGTAGGACCAGAGTGAGGGCTTCTAGGCTTCAGCCCCATTGTAGCATTCAGGGATATATTACAATTAATGCTCTTTTAGTAGTTGCTGTCCATGACAACTAAGTGTTAACCAGCTCAGTGGAGAGTCAGGGCAACAGCCCTTTACACCCTACCCTTTTGGTACTTGGGTCTTTGTCCGATGCCCAGGAAGAATCAAGTCACATGGACTTGAAGGTTGGTGAATGTGGAGGTTTTGAGTGATGGAGGTGGCTCTCAGTGGGACGGGGAGCTAGAAAGAGGATGGAGTGGTAAGATCATCGTTCCCAGAAAGAGGCAAACTCCTTTCTGACCATCCAGTTGCCCCTTAGATGTTCAGGCACTTCTTCTCTTCTGTCCTTCTCTGCCACGCTGCTCTACTCCTCTGCCAATGGAGTTTGTGATTTTTATGGGTACAGGATGTCGGGGTGTGATGGGCCAGGGTGGTTTTGGGAAAAGCAACATTCGGGTTAGAAAACAGGGGTAATTGTTCTCATTTAGGGCAACGGTTTCCAGGCTTGAGGGTGGAGCCTTTGCCAGGGATCCTCCCTCTTCTACCCAGTATTTCCCTGCCTCCTGTCCATATCATTTGTTTCTCCTTCACCTTCTGCCATGATTGTAAGTTTCCTGAGGCCTCCCCAGCCATGCAGAATTGTGAGTCAATTAAACCTCCTTTGTTTATAAATGACCCAGTCTTGGGTAGTATCTTTATAGCAGTGTGAAAACGGACTAATGTAGCTGGCAAGATCCTCCCTCAGAGTTTCCAGAAGGAACCAAAACTGCTAGCGTCTTCATTTTGAACTCCTGGGTTTTCCAACTGCAAGACAAGTAATTTCTATTATTTTCAAGCCACATGGTTTGTGGTAGTTTGTCACAGTAGCCCTAGGAAGTGAATATAGGATCCTTAATGTTTGGAATTTTAGAAAATACTGCTGCAAATTCCCTTTAAGAACCAAGTGTTGTCCTTAGAATTTTAAATGGGTTTTCTCCACCTTCACCACTGCCCCTCCTGTCCCAAGTGTCCTAATGCTATTTGCATATTCCCCTGATTAATTACTCTGCTCTTTATTAGTGCACTGGGTTTGCCCCCACTCCCACCATTGCCTGGTGTTCTGCTTGTGTGTTCCTTCATGCTTCATTTGCAGCAGTTGACCAAATTTCATTCTTTTTGGGAGACGGAATGGTAGGTAGCTTTCTGTTTGGAGGCTGAACAGTAAAGAGTCACTACCAGGGAGAACTACAGACTCCTAGTGAATGCCCATGTAGCTTGACTGCTCCAACTAAGGGATTTTCCGCCTGCCTTTTGAGTTATACTTGCACTTGTATTCATCCAGTTCTGGATAAAAGTGGCTGTTCTACATAGGCAAATACTTGAGTAGTCTGGGGCTTTGTATTCCTGAGGGGCTGGGGGGTGATTTCCCTAAAGCCTGTGCATCAATAGTAACTGAAAGAACTGATACACATGGATCTGTAATTAACACACAGGTATTTTCAGAAATACTAAGGCAAAAGACCTTTTCACATAGGCTCTAAAGCTGTTCTTTTTGACTTATTTTTTTCTTCCAAGCAGGAATAATGTTTTTTAACAAAATATATAGTACTCACTATATGCCAAGTACAATTCTAAGCACTCTATAAACATTAACTTATTTAATTGTCAAACAAACCTGTAAGTTAGGTGCTATTATTATCCTCATTATACTGATGAGAAAACCCAGGTACAGAGGCATTAAATAACCTGCCCAAATTCATGTAGCTAGTAAGTGACTGAGACAGGATTGGCACCTAGACAGGGTTGCTAGATTAAATATAGAGCACTCGGTTAAATTTGAATTTCAGATAAACAACAAATAATTTTCAAGTATAAGTATGTCTCAGTATTGCATGGAACTTATACTGAATTTCAAATTTAACTCAATGTCCTTTATTTTTATTGCTAAACTTGGCAACCCTGTAACCGAGGGTTGTTTGCTCTTAACTACTACCCTATGCTGTTTCTCCTAGCTTAAAAAAAAAAAAAAAAGAAAGAAAGAAAGAAAGAAAAAGAATCTTTAGGGGAGGAAAAAGAAAAATTATCCAGCATGAATTGCCCTTGGTTCTGAAGTCCCAACGAATGTTCCCAGATCCAAAATTTGGGATGCTTTGTATAGTCCATAGTATGTACTTTTTACTTCCTGGATCAAGCCCAGGCTATTATTTTATCACGCAAGTGAGCTTGTGCTGATTTTAAATAATCCTCTTCCTCTGAATTTGTTTGTAAGAGATCAAATGTACAATTACATATGCAATGCAGCTCTTTAAGGCTTGTCTCAGAGGCACTCAAGTTTTCCATAACTAGCCTTTAATGTCGATTCGACTTTTAGGTAACACTTAATAATCGCTTGTCATTCCTTTTTAAAGTCCAAATTAATTAAATGTATGTTTCTACAATGAGTATTGTTTCTAGATTGTTTTTTCAAATTCCCAATATAAATAGCTTTTTATGTAGATAATTAAAACCATCTGCTTCCTGATAACTCAGTTATGTTTACAGCAACCCCTTTTATTTGGGGAATTAAACTGCCGTAAGTTTTTACTTCAGTGGATGAAACATCACAAAAATGCTCATGGCAGTATAATTCCTCAAAAAGAAATGAAGACTATTAAATGTTATTGGAAACAATTGCTTTCAGTTAATTCAGAAGGCCTTAGAGTTCTACATTTTTTCTAGGAAAACACGTTTAAGGGAGTTCTACATTTTTTCTAGGTAAACATGTTTAAGGGTTTATTCAATCAAAAAACCTAAATGAATAAATAAATGTTCTAAAAAAATTTTACATTGAAATGAAAACTCTCAAATCACTTTATAACTAGTACTCTAGTAGAATTTCACTGAGTTACTAAAGATATCAGAAAAATGTGGTGATATCACAGAATATTATAAAATCACCAAATAAGTTGAATAAATTGGGCAAGGTCACACACACACACACACACACACACACACACACGCAAAATCAAAAGCAATATAGGATTAACATTATAATAAATGTTTGCAGTCTCTGATTCTAATCAAGGCCTTCACCCCCCATTTCGTGTCTGGAAAAAAAATAAAAAACCACCTGAATGCTCACTAGTATTTTTATGATATTTAAATTATTTTATATTTCCTTATTGCCAAATTGGAAAACATTTCCTAAAATCCCCAGTCACATAATTTACCATCGTGGACATATCTTTAAATGCCAATTACACTTATTAAAAAGAGAGATCAACTTGTCAAAATAAAGGCTGAAGTTTGGTAATTAAATTGCACCATTCAAATGTTACTCAGTTCTTTTCTCCATTTTAGTCAGTTCCACCTCGCAAAGATGAAGCCCCTCGACCCCATCTTTCCTTGTACACTTTAAAGAAATCACTTTTAAATAGAGAAATGATATTTCTTTCATAGGAGGGTACATAAGAAGCCTTCTTGAAAATTATTCAAGAAAGCGGAGTGAAATTCTGTCCCAGCAATTGGTAACAAAGTTTGTTTTCTGTGTAATTACCAAATTTGGAATTTCTAAACTTTCCTATCTCTATAGTTTGAGTGTGACATAAAAATGTTCCTATTTGAATTAAATCTTGAGGAATGTATTATACCTACGAGATTAAATTCTTGCTCAAGCATGTGTGGGCTGTCCAGATAGCTGTCCAGATGGCTGACCAGAAAATTTTCAAGAAGATGCTAGTTTTTAGTAAACATGGTATTGATGAAATGGGCAAACCTAGGTCTGGGGCAGCCCATCCCTGGATTGTGGACCCTTGACATGCCTGAAGTGATTGAATTGCTTAGAGAAAAAATATTTTTCTTCAGAGGAAAATGTTCCTCAGTGTGTTCAGTAAGAAATAGATTTTGAAAATTACTCGAATTTCATCTTTTAGGACAACTTTGTAATAAAATGGGGAGAAAATAAAATTGGTGTTTTTTTTTTTACCACAAAAATGTATGCTAACTTAGCAACTAGTAGAGACTGGTCAGACATTTTCTATTTGGAAGGTTTTTTTCCTTCATGGAGAAAATTTGTCATCACAGCAGAGTCAAAATCTGGATAAGACAAATGAATCTACAGTTTGCTTTTCTTTTTTTCAAGTTAAAGAGTGACTTACAAAGTCATTTATTCACTAGCTCTTCTTCAAGGCGGATCACCATGAAGTAACAACATTGCTGTTAATGCTATTAACGATGTTGCTGTTAATAAAATGAGAACAGTGAATGAAAATATTTGCTTATGGGGACCAGGAGCCATGTGCATTTGAGCTCCATTTCTTAGGAGGATTTCCCACGTTACGAATCTTGGTGGTGTAGCAGGGCTGGTGGCTATGACTGTAATCCCAGCATTTTGGGAGGCTGAGGCAGGAGGATTGCTTGAGCCCAGGGGTTCAAGACCAGCCTGGGCAACATAGCAAGACTCTGATTCTACAAACAATAAAAATAAACAAGTTAGCTGGGCATCGTGGCACACACTTGTAGTGCCAGCTACTCTAGCAGGCTGAGGCAAGAGGATCGCTTGAGTGTAAGAGGTCCAGGCTGCAGTGAGCTATGGTTGTTTGCCACTGCACTCAAGCCTAGGGGACAGAGCAAGATTCCATCTTCTAAAAGAAACACAGAATCTTGGTGGAAGCTGTATCTCACCTCTTGCTGCGGAATTCAAAATTACCACTTACTTGCTTAGTCTTCTTTGCTGCTAAGGTATAGGAAAATTGAATTGCTGTTTGGATGTACTTGCTTTGAAGTTTGAATTGGGCATGGGTGAGGCAATGAAGTAGGCAGCTCACGTTAATGGTGGCAGCAGCAGAGGAAGCCACACCAGTGTCCACCAGGCAGCGTGGCAGGGCCACAGCAGCATCATCAATGTCGGGCTCTTTAGTTGATGGCGGCACGTGCTGCGGTGACTAATGTGTGGGGTGGTGCATCTGTGTCCTCACCAGACTGGTTTAGTGATGTCACTCTGAGCTGTTTTTGGAAATCCTTTGTTTCTCTCCCTCTTCCAAAATTGCACTTTCATGGCAATTTTGGGAGGTACTCAGGATCTTCTTAATAAATTCCTCGTCAAGAGAGTGTTTGCAACTGAGGACCCTAATAAAGCTGATAAACTTTATTTACATGGTATGAGTGCTGGCAGTTAGAGTGCCAGAATTTGTTATCTTTTTATTTAAAAATAAGTACCTTGTTGATGATTGTACTAAAAAGGTAGATAAGAGTGGTCATTCAATTGGACACATGTTCAAACTGTCATGTGTCATTTGGTCCCTTAGAAAAAAATGTGTGCATTGAAATGGCCATTAATAACATGTTGAAAACAGCACTGTACTATGTCTTTGCAATATTCTGGGTGACTGTTCAGCAATTACATTCATATAGTTTGTAAAACAGTGAAATAACAGTTGTCATAATGTCTGAGCCTGAGTTTCCAAAGTTTTGTGACACTAAGAGAGAGGAAAGACATTTCCTAGATGCCTGGAAATGAATTAATTCTGAGGCAAGGGGTAAAAAAGCATACCTTTTTGAGGAAGGATTTTTATATCTGTAAAACAAATGAGTTGAACTTAAAATATATATGATTCAATTCAACTCTAAAAATCTATGATTCTGATCTATATGATATATGTATATGCATATATATAATCTCTAAATAGTCTTTTAAATATGAAGGGAATGAATGATTTAAAAAATAAACAAGAAATCAGAATTCTCATTTTAGAAAAAAAAGAATGAGGAAATAAGTCAGATTTTTTTTGAAGATATTTAGTGAAAAGGGCCATTCTACCAGAGTCCCTATGTCATTTAATTGGCTCAGATCTTTTAAATGGATTAAGTTGGCTATAGGAAAATTTTCTTGCAAATAATTTTAACCTATTTGCGAAGGATACTTAATACTAGTGAAATCTACAAATAAAAATTTTTATTTTTAATCAAGTTTTAGAAAGTTTTTTTTTTTTTTTTTTTAAGGACAATGAGAAGCTCAGAGTTCAATCTGAGTCCTTATTATAGGAACTTAGTAGAATTTAATACTTGCCTTCTAGTCCCATATGACCCAGGCTGACACAGTGTGACCATCTAGTATATATTTTTTAGTATTTTTAATCTGTTTTTATTTTCTAGAATGTTTTAGAAAATAAACTATTTTAAGTTCTTTTTTGTGTCAGGGAGGGGTGTAGGTTTAATTTTCTTTAATACTGAAGGGTGCTCAGAAGTCTTTTATTTTTTCATTTATTGATGAAATTTTCAAATTATTGGCTTAGTTTAAGCTATTTATTAGTTTATTGAAATGGAAATACTATGGATAATTCCATTGAAATGAAAGCAATGATCTATACCTAGAACTGCATGTCCCCAAATAAAGTCATATATCATAAAATAAGGAGCATGTGGGTGAGAGCAGAGCACTTTTATTTCTCTTGATTGTTCCATTGACTTACCCTGAAACTGAAAACTAATGAAGTCTTGGTTTTCATATCTGTAAGATAAAGCGGGTAGATTTAAAGTGGTCCAAAGTTCATTCGAGCTTGAAATCTCTGATCCTATGCAACAGAAGTGAATTGCTTTTTTCCTCTCTTCAGTGCTGGGACTGCTGAGCCTTGCGACTGACCCAACTGTAAAAGAGAAGGGTGTGGTTGCCTTGACTGGATGACTGAATCTGTAGTTTGGGTTGATTTTGAAGTCTGCCTTCCTTTTTTTTAGCCTCTAGGATGGATATTTTGTCAACTCCACATTTGCTTTCCTTTTTTTTTTCTGTTTAACAAAAGTAATTTAAGTTCACAAGAATGAAGATGATGACAGCAGCCTGGGCTTTAACTTTTGAACACTTTCCAGTTTTATGTCTTATTAAGCAATATTGTAAGTAATATGCACATATTTCAATAAAATACATGAAAAACTTTGCACATTGTTAAGACATTTTTTCACAGTGTATTTTGTCAATTCTGGAAGTCTGTGAGAATCTGGCAAACTGTCAGGAAGTGGGGTAGTCAGAGAGGACACTGAAAATGAAGAATCCCTGATTAGGTGACGGTAGTGGCAGGGAAGGTTTAGAGAGCATGTTAAAATAAAATACCAAGAACACCAGCATGAATTTCTTTTAAAACATATGCCTTAGCATCCTTGAGACTGCTTTTTCATTTTAAAGAAGCAGAAATGTATATATTACATTTACATGAAACAAGTGTATTAATATTCATTGCAAAAGATGTCTTATTGCAGAATACTGAGATTAAAAATGTCTTTAAAGCCAATGTAGAAGTATAATGTAAAAATGCTAAATAATTTCTATTTTAGCACATAAAATTAAGGAGAACTTATTCTATGACATGTATTGTATGAATCTTACTATCCTACACACAATGAAATAGATCATTTTTGATAAAAATCGCCACATGGGTTTGTTTCACTGAAGTGAATCACTTTCTTCACCACTGAGCAGATTGGAGAGCTTATAAAAGAGTATGTGTGTGACAGTATCATGAAAGAGATAAATGGTCCTGGGAGGGGATCATAGTGGAGACACTGTTCACAATTACGCAGGACCTCTTCCTATGTCATGCAAATTCAATGCTATATTTGATGCAAGAATACCCATGAAAAGTATCTCAGGCAACCTATCTAAGTCGTGGTTTTCTAAGCTGTAGAATGGAGTGACCAACAGCACCTGACCCGTGCTAGTATAAAAACATCAGGAAAGTTAATGTGTAACAATCACCTTTTACAGGGTCTAGCCCATAGGAAGCCTCAATGAATGTTGGCCACTTGGACTACTTGTCTTGTTCTCATTAAAGCAGAAAGTAGCAGAATATAAATTTGGCTTAGTTAGAATAGTGTTATTTCAGGTTTTACTGTGTCATTCTCATACCTGTAAGTCAAGACTGCCTTTCTTCAAAGAAAAGAATTTCTGCTTGCATTAAAAGGATAGATCAAAGCATTAGTGTGAATTCAGAAATAATAATGATGCCAGAGCCACAACATGATTGAGCGTCCATTTTGCCAGCTGTGTGTTTGCAAGCTAATGGTTGTCTTTACCACAAAATATATGAAGTAAGCAATAGCGTTAATTGTCAGGTAACTAGAGAAGCCAAAGGTGAATAATGCCTATTTATTTTTCTGTATTTAATTATTTCTGCAGAAATTTTATGAATGTATTTTGCCCACAGGAAACACAAATGTTTAGTTTTATGTAAGAATAAATTGTCCATATTTGGGTTTTTGAATGATAGTGTTTTTCTACATTCTTTTCATAACTTGATTTCTTCCCTAGATATAACCTTCCCTAAAAACTTACAAATTTCCTCTGATCCCACATAATTATTAAACCATTTGAAAAAGCAATATCATCATGTCAATAGAAAAAGTGAGAAGGAAATACATTTTCTGTCTCTCGATGGAGACATTTCTAAACTTGAGAGAAATGGCAGGAATCACAAAGTCCTTGATACTTTTATCTATTGAAAAATTTTAAACTTCTAAGGTTTCCAGGTATAAGGCAGCTTGAGTATTTATATATAAAATATATTTATATATCATATAGAGTATATCAATATACTTAAGCTGCCTTATGTATAAAATATGTAATATGTAAACAATTTACATATTTATATAGAAACATAAATAATACATAATACAAATATATATATATATTTTTTCCTAGATTCCCACTGTAATGTCTAAAGAAAAATATAAATAGTAAACACATGGTATTAACACTGGATATGTGACAAAGGTAAAAACCATATACTACAACTTTGAAGAAAGTTGGTAAGAAATGGGTGGATCTAGGACAAAGAAGGAACTGGGGCGACCTGCATGTGAAAGAATGGCACGCATTGAAAATAATGGCAGTTTTGTCACTGAATCCCACCAGATTTCTAACTCCATGTAGCTGTGAGTCAAGGGAGAATCAGGAGAGCAAAAGGGCTCTTAGGCAGGTGCTGGGTGGGTGAACTGAGTACATCAGAGCCCACTGGTGCCTATGGGATGTGCACTGGCCACACTTAAGAGGCATGTAGAACTGGAAGTCTGGTGCATCTCATGGGAAGAGCTGTGCCCACAAAAGAGCTGACATTTCTATTTTTTCATGAACTATGAATATAAGTCATGGTTCATGATTTATATTCATGAACTGTGATATAAATCATTACATATAATTTTTCTGGCTACTTCACCATTACTCCATGGAAATAGCGCTTATTAAGTCATCAAGAGCCTTCGTGCAGCTAAATCCAAAGGGTATTTTTTCCAATATTTATCCTATTTGTCTTTTGATCACCTACTTCTCTTTGAAATATTGTTTTGTCTTCTGAAACTACATTTTCCCAATTTTATTCCTGCCCCTCACTCTTTCTTGGGTCCTTTGTGTCTTAGTATCTTTGTAGACATTAAATATTGGACATTTAGGCCAGGTGCGGTGGCTCATGCCTGTAATCCCAGCACTTTGGGAGGCCGAGGCGAGCAGATCACCTGATGTAATAAAAACTCCATAAAAGGGAAGTCAAGTCCACTGGGAAAAGTGAAGAGGAATTTATAGGAATCTCATATGTGCAGGACCACAAAGGACTCAGGCCCCTCAGAGGTGATGTTTGCATCACGCAACCAGGCAAACCCCCCCAAACTGCTGAGGTGCCGGCTAAGAGCAAAGGAAACAGAGTGGATAGTAAAAGAAAAAGCTTTGGTAGTGTGCATTAGTAGCCCTGATTCTTCAGCCTTTCTTCCATCATCCCTTTTTCCCCTTGACTTTGGATTTGGTCATGTGTCTTCCTTTTGCCAATAGAATGAGGTGGAAGTTATGATGTACAAATTCCAAGCCTAGGCCTTAGGAGATCTCACAGGTTTCCACTTGTAATCTTGTACCTTGGTCATAGCTATGAAAAGAATATGCTTGGGCTGGTCTAGTCCAAGGAGGACCCACACATGAAACATTGCCAACCCCAGCTAAGCACAGCCTAGAGCAGCCAACTCCTAGCTAGCCACAGACATGTGAGCAAGTCCAGCTGAAAGCAGCAAAATTGCCCAGTTGGGTTCAGCCTATACCAGCTGACTTTAGTTGAGCAGTAGACTCATGAACCAAATAAATAAATGCTGCTAAAATGTTGTGGTTATTTGCTATGCAGCATTATTGTAGCCATAGTCAACTGATACAGAATTCACAAATACCAACATAGACTTGCAATGAGAACTCAGAAGTAGTCTCTGTTCATATTTTCTTTGCTGTTTCATGTATGCATTTTAACTAATGTTTCATTTGCTGATTTTAATGTATTTATTTATGTAGTACATTTTGGTGGTGGTTAACTTAGCAGTTTAACCTATAATTTGCAAAATGTCAAGTTGGAATTGCAATGATACTAAAGGAGGATTAGATATTATGATGCAGGAACAAATGATTTTTTTCAGTTGGCCCTGTCTTTGGGCAGAGGGTAAGGGCATTTTCTCTTACATACAGATAGTTGTTTAATGATAGTTGAGAATACTTTATTGTTGTTGGAATGATATTGTTACATTTAGGTATGGAAGAAGAGTGTAACTGATGTCGGCAAGTCAAGGAATAGGTTATGGTAGATATTTGCCATGATTTTTTGGTTAGCCACTTTTGGAACATTCTTCTGATGGTTGGGAAATGTCTTAGCTTATAAGTCCTGTCTTTCTAGGGTTTAAACTCACCTCCTAAGTCTCCTTCGTATCTGAGACACTGTCATATGACCTCAAATCATGGGCCACCAAATTAGCATGCATCCTTAGCTACCCTGAACTGAGTATCCTCTAACCCACCAAGCCATAAAGCTGAGTGTGCACAGTAGAGCTCCATTATTGAATGGAAGTGATATATACAATTTGACTCAAGCAGGCCTTGAAGGCACAAGTAAGTACTCAAATTCCCATGGCCTCTACTCCTGCTACATTTTAGCCCACATCTACAGTCTCACAGATAATTCTCTATAATCAGCCGATTGAGGGGGAACAAAATCTCTGGCCTGATTGCATAGTGTATAAAGCACCAATGGAGAGTAGACGTGCAGCACTATAACCACACTCTGGGGCAGTCCTGAAGGACAGTGGCGAAGGGAAATCCTCCAGTGGGTAGAACTCCGAGCAGTGTACCTAGTTGTTCATTTTAACAGGGAAGAGACATAGCCAGATATGAGATTATATACTGGTTCTTGGCCTGTGGCCAATGGTGTGGCTGGATCAGCAGGGACTTTAAAGGAACATAATTAGAAAATTAATAAGAAGGTCTGAGAAGAGGTATGTGGATCGATCCCTCTGAATCAGCACAGAATGTGAAGATATTTACATCTTAAAGGGTGACCTCAGCAGAGGAGCATTTTAATAATCAGATGTCTAGGATGACTAGTTCTATGTATCACAGTCAGCCTCTTTCCACAGCCACTCTCATCATTGCCCAATGGACTCATGAACAAAGTGGCCATGGTGGCAGAAATGGGGGTTATGGGGCTTAGTGACAAAACTTCCACTCGCCAGGGGTAATGTGGATATAGCCGCTGCTAAGTGCCCAATCTGCTATTGCAGAGATCAACACTGGGCTCTTAATATGGCACCATCTCTGGGGTGATCATCTGTTGGCAGGTTGATTATGTTGGACCACTTCCAGCATGAAAGGGGCAGTGCTTTGCTTTTACTAGTATAAACAGTTACTTGAATGTTGATTTTCCTTCCCTGTCCACAAAGGCTCTGCCAATCTACCATCTGCAGACTTACAGAATGTCTTATCCACTGTCATGGGATTCTATTTGGCATCATTTCTGACCAAGACATTTGTTTTCACAGTAAATAGAGTATGCCAATAGGTTCATAATCATGAAATTCACTGATCTAGGTGTGTTCACCATCATTCTGAAGCAGCTGGCTTAAAAAAATAGTGGAATCCACTTTTGAAGACTTAAAGTGTCAGCTAGATGACAATATTTTGCAGTGCTAGAACAATGTTCTCCAGGATGTGGTATATGCACTAAATTGGTGTCCCATATATGGTACTGTTCCCTCCCATAGCCAGAATTCACAGGTCCAGGGATCAAGGAGTAGAAGCAGGGGTGGCCCTCTTTACTATAACCACTAGTGGTCTAAATTTTTGCTTGCTGTCCCTGCAACCACAGGCTCTGCTGAGGTCTCAGCTGCAAAGGAAAATACTTCCAAGTGGGACAAAACAATGAGTCCATTGAACTGGAATTTGAAACTGCCACCAGGTCACTTCGGGATTCTCATGCATCTGAATCAACAGGCAAAGAGGGAGGTCACTGTAATGGTTGAGGTGATTGATCCTAACTATTATGTGGAATTTGGGTCACTATTACACAATGGGAGTACAGAGGAGTATGTATAAAACTTAGGGGATTCTCTAGTTTCTTTTAGCAATCCTGTGTCCTGTGAATAGGTTAATGGGAAACTGCAATAACCTAATTCAGACACAGCTCAATTGGGCTGTTATGCTTTAATTGTTGTAGGCCTAGACCCAGTAGGTAACCTGAGATGCTTGCGGGAGGCAAAGGGAATACAGAATGGGTGGAGAAAGAAGGTCATAAATATACAGCTATAACCATGTGATCTGTTACAGAAAGAAGAGCTGTAATATTTATGAGTATTTCTTCCTTATTTTGATATTAACATGTTTGAATATATGTATATATTCACCTAATATTTTTCTTTTCTTTTTTCTGTTATCCCCTTATCATTTAACATAAAATGTGTTAATAATTTTAAAAGAACATGTATTATGCTATTGTTGAATGGAGTGTTCTATAAATGTCAATCATACCAAGCTGATTGATAAGGTTGTTCAAGTGGTCTACATCGCTGCTGATTTTCTGTCAATTATTGATTGAGATTTGTTGAAATTTCTCATTATAATTGTGAATTTGACTATTGCTCTTTGTAGCTCTTCCAGTTTTTGATTTGTGTATCTTACAGTTCTGTCATTATGTGCATATCTATTTCGAATTGTTATGTCTTCTTGATAGTTAACCTCTTTAATCACTGTAAAATGACCTTCTTTATCCTCATTAATATTATTTGTTCCAAAATATACTTTTTCTGATATTTAAATAGCAACTCCAGATTTATTTTGGTTGGTTTATCTTTTCTCATCCCTTTATTTTATAACCCACTTGTGTTTTTACATGTTACGTTTGTTTCTTGCAGGTAAGTTGTAGCTGTGTCTTGCTTTTTAAAATCCAGTTCAACAACTTCTGCCTTTAATTGGGGTGTTCAGACCATTTACATTGAATGGGATTGTTAGTTATGTTAAGTTTAAATCTACATACCACTTTGTTTTTTTTTTTTTCTAATTATCCTCTTTTCTGTTCCCTTAAAGAAATTCTGCCTTCTTTTGAATTATTTTTATTATTCCATTTTATTTCCTTTATTGGCTTGTTAACTACAACACTTCATTGTGTTATTTTAGCGATTGCTCTAGGGTGTATCGTGTACATCTTTAATTTATCATTAACTTATTTCTGTCTACCTTCAAGTGATAATGTCCCACGTTATGTATAGTGTAGGAATGCACAGCAGGGCACTTTCAGCTTCCCCCTCCTGACTTTTGTCCTATCGCTGTCATATTCACATGTGTCACATATAGATGTGTCATAAATCCCATACTATATTGTTTGACTTTTAAGTGGTTGATAATTTTGAAAAGGGATTTTAATAAAAAATTATTTTCTATTTGTCCGGATATTTACCATTTCCAGTATCATTTATTTCTTTGTCTAGATGCAGATTTCCATCTGGTATCATCTTTCTTCTGCCTGAAGAAATTCTTTTTAACACTTGTTATACAGGTCTGCTGTTAATGAATTCTTTCACTTTCTGTCTGTCTGAAAAGTCTTTATTTTGCTTTCTTCTTGAAAGATATTGTTGCTAGGCCAAGATTTCCAGTATGAGTTTTTTCCTTTCTGTATTTTAAAGATGTTGTTCATCTCTTTTTTTGCTTACATTGTTTTCAACAAGTGATGTGCTATTATCCCTATTTTTGTTTTTCTGTACAAATGTGTATTTTTCATTGACTTCTTTTAAAATTTTGTCTTTATCTTGTTACATGTGGTTAAAAATGTTTTTTGGAGTTTCTTTTTAGATAGTTTCTTTTTCTGTTTTCAAGTTCACTATCATTTTATCTGCATCGACTAAATATCAGTTAACCCAGGCCATTGCATTTTTTTTAATCTCATACTTGATAGTTTTGATTTTTGTAAGTTTGATTTGAGTATTTTAATATAAATTATGTCTCTGTTTAATTTAATATCTTTCTTCTAGCTTCTTAAATATGTGGAATACAGTTATCATAACTATCTTAATAGTCTTATTTACTCATTCTCTCATCCGTGTTGTTTCTTTTATTTTTATTAGTTCATTTATTTTTATCCTTTTTGTAGGTCATGTTTCCTTACTTATTTGCATGCTTAGTAATTTGTATTTGGGTGTTAGACGTTGAGAATATCACCTTCTTGAGTTCTGTATACTTTTTGTATTCTATGGTATTTAAAATGTTTGTTTCTTAATAATTTCAACTTTTATTTTAGATTCAGGGGGTATATGTGCCAGTTTGTTATATGTGTGTCTTAAGTAATGCTGAGGTTTGAAGTATGAATGATCCCATCACCCAGGTAGTGATCGTAGTAACTAATAGGTAGTTTTTCAGCCTTTGCCTCCTTCTCTCTCCCATCAAATAGTTCACAGTGTGTACTGTTCCTATCTTTATGTTCATGAGTACTCAATATTTAGCTTCCACTTATAAGTAAGAACATGCTATATTTTGTTTTCTGTTCCTGCATTAATTCACTTAGGATAATGGCCTCCAGTTGCGTCTGTGTTGCAGAAAAGGACATGATTTCATTCTTTTCTATGGCTGCATAATATTCCCTGGCATATATATGTATATGTACTACATTTTGTTTATGTAATCCACCTTTGATGGGCACCTTTGATTCCACATTTTTGCTATTATGAGTAGTGCTGCAATGAATTACTGCATGTGGGGTTTTTTTGTAGACTGATTTATTTTACTTTGGGTATATAGCCAGTAATGGGATTGCTGGATTGAATGGTAGTTAAGGTTTTACTATTCTGAGACATCTTCAAACTGCTTACCACAGGGGCTGAACTAACTTACATTCCCACCAGCAGTGAATAAGCATTTTCTTTTCTCCACAGCCTTACTAGCATCTATTATTTTTTGTCCTCTTAACAATAGCCATTCTGACTGGTGTGAGATGGTATCTCCTGGTGGTTTTGATTTGCATTTCTCTGATTAATGATGTTGAGCATTCTTTCATATCTTTGTTGGCTGCTTGTGTATCTTTTTTTTTTTTTTTTTGAGAAATATCTGTTCATGTCCTTTGCCCACTTTTTAATAGGGTTGTTGCTTTTGTGTAGAGTTGTTTAAGTTCCTTGTAGATTCTGGATGTTAGACTTTTGTTAGAGGTGTAGTTTATGAATGTTACTTCTTTTCCTGTTCTATGGGTTGCCTGTTTATTCTGCTGATAGCTTCTTTTGCAGAAGCGGTGCAGAAGCTGACTTTTACTAGGTCTTGTGTCAATTTTTGTTTTTGTTGCAATTGCTTCTGAGGACTTAAATTGCTTGCCAAGGCCAATGTCCAGAAGAGTATTTCCTAGATTTTCTCATAGGATTTTTATGATTTGAGGTCTTACATTTAGATCTTTAATCCTTCTTGAGTTAATTTTTGTTTATGGTGAAATGTACAGGTCCGTTTCATTCTTCTGCATGTGGCTAGCTAGTTATCACAGCACTGTTTATTGAATAGGGATTCCTTTCCCCATTGCTTGTTTTTGTTGGCTCTATAGAAAATTAAATGATTTTAGGTGTGCAGCTTTAAATCTTGGATCTCTATTCTGTTCCATTGGTCTCCCTACGATATTTTTGTGCCTTTTCTGGGATGTAATTAAGTTCCTTGGAAACCATTTGATCCTCTTCGGTTTTGCTCTTGAACTTTTATTTAGGTGGCAAGACTGCATTTAATCTAGAGTTAATTTTGTCCCATAACTGAGGCAAATCTTTCTGAGGCCTCTATCTGTTGTTTCTGAATTAGAAGGTTTTCCACTCTGGCTAGCGAGAACAGGGACTATTTTCTGTCCTTAGGTCCTAGGATTGTTCCTTTTAATTCTTCCAGGTGGTTCATCTCACCAGACCTCACACTCACATTCTGATCAGTCCTTAGTTGTAGTCTTGAGGAGGATCTTCTGCAGATTTTCGAGGTCCTCTTATTGCGTAACTCTCTCTTCTCTAATGCTCTGCCCAGGGGACTTTAGCTGTCTTGACCTCTCTTGGCTTTCAGTAAGGTCTCCTCAGCTCAGGCCAATTACTAAGCTTTTCTTGTGTTCCTTTTCTCTGTGTTGTGGCCTGGAAACTCTCTTGAGAAAATACACTGAAGGCCGGGTGCGGTGGCTCACGCCTGTAATCCCAGCACTTTGGGAGGCCGAGTTGGGTGAATCACGAGGTCAGAAGTTCGAGACCAGCCTGGCCAACATGGTAAAACCCCATCTCTACTAAAAATACAAAAAATTAGCCGGGTCTGGTGGCATGTGCCTATAGTGCCTGCTACTCGAGAGGCTGAGGCAGGATAATTGCTTGAACCCAGGAGGCAGAGGTTGCAGTGAGCTGAGATTGCATGACTGCACTCCAGCCTGGGAGACAGTGCGAGACTCCATCTCAAAAAAAAAAAAAAAGAAAAAGAAAAAGAAAAAAGAAAACACACTGAAACAATTGTAGAGCTCACTTTATTTCTTAACTTTCAGGGGTCTCTGTCCTTTGTTAATTAACATACCAATGTTATGGAAATGAGAACTAAACTCTGATTATCTTCTCTTGTCCAAATTCCCACCTAAAGGGCCTGAGGAGTCATGCCCTACAAACCATAAAAATCTCATCAGAGGAGTTTTTATTTTAACCCTATATAGTGTGGTCTGCTTTCTAACCTGACTGGCATAACATCACATAATAAATAAGGGAAGAAATAAAAACATTTTAACCCCAAATATATTTCCTTGCTGTATCTTGAAGTTGCCCTGAAGGTTGTCTCTTGTGGGAAAAATCCACGTTCTATAGAGAATCTCCTTTTCCCCCTCTTTTATTTCCCTTTTTTCCCCCCAGACTCGGGAGATAATCAGCTAAGAGCTTTTAAGTCTGGTAAGAAAACATTTTACAACCTACTCCTTCTGAAGTCCACTATCTGAGAGTTTCCTCTGCACAGTAAAACTTGGTCTCTACAACCTTTTATTTTAACCTAAACATTTCCCTTCTATTGATCCCAGGTCTTCAGATAAACTCAACAGGTTGTCAACAGGAAAATTTTTAAATCTACCTATAACATGGAAGCCTCTGCTTTGAGTTGTCTTGCCTTTCTGAACCAAACCAATGTACATCTTAAACATATTGGTTGATGTCTCATGTCTCCCAGAACTGTATGAACCAGGCTGTGCCCTTACCACCTCAGGCACACGTTCTCAGGAACTCCAGAGGGCTGTGTCATGAGCCACGGTCCCTCATATGTGGCTCAGAATAAATGTGTTCAAATACTTTACAGAGTTTGACTCTTTTTGTTGACAGAAACCATTGCTTTATATATTTTGTGTGCTTTTTAGTTGTTTGCAGCAGTAAGGTAAATCTGGTTCTTGTTCTTCTGTCTTGGAAAGAAGTAGAAGTCTCTCTCTGTCATGTTTTTGAAAAGAAAAGGTAAAAAGCACCTTATTCCTTTTAATATGGAAGATAAAACCATTTTCCTCTCCTTTCAATTACATTAAATGTACTCTGGACTATAAGGGAAGTAGCACGATCATTCTGTAGTGGATGTAAATGTGCTGCTTTTAGCAATATTTTCTTTCATTCTCTTGCCTTATATAATGTTGAGGTAAAAGATAATGTAGGGGTTGATGGTTCATTTTGAGGGACTAGATGTTATCCAGGAAGCTAAGTTTAGATGTTTTTAGGATAAGAATTAGACAGTCCCCAAATGCTTTTCCCCTTTGAGGCACATTCGTTGATTATACTTGTATGAATGGAATTTTCTCTTTCTGAGATTTCAAGGATGAATGTTTCTTTATTTTAAATCACTATTTTAATCCAGATTAGTCATTTCAGTAGTCTTATGGCAGTTTTAGTGCAGTCATATGCTGCATGATGACGTTTCGGTCAACGACAGACCATATGTACTATAGCGATCAGAGTAATGGGCTATACCAGAGAGCCTAGGTGTGCAGTAGGCTATACCACTAAAATTGCCACCATACTAGTGAAATGACTAGGTTTGGGTAAGTACACTCTACAATGTTTACCCAGTGACACAACACATTTCTCAGAAGATATCACTATTGTTAAGCAGCACAAGATTGTAGTTACTTTTAAAGTGGTTTGGAAGCAGCATAGGAGATTTTTGTCTACATATTTTTGTGGGTTATTTTAAAATATATATATTTTTTCTAAAGCGAAGCATGTTCTCACTTGTCGGATGGAGAAAATCCAACAAGCCATTAGGATTTTGATATGGTTTAGCTGTGTCCCCACCCAAATCTTATCTTGAATTGTAGCTCCAATAATTCCCACATGCTGTGGGAAGGAATAGTGGGAGGTAATTGAACCATGGAGGTGGGTCTTCCCCCATACTCTTCTCATGGTAGTGAATAAGTCCCATGAGAGCTGATGGTTTTATAAATAGGAGTTCTCCTGCATGAGCTCTCTCTTGCCTGCTGCCATGTAAGATGTGGCTTGCTTCCCCTTCACCTTCTACCATAATTGTGAGGCCTCTCCTGCCATGTGGACCTGTGAGTCCATTAAACCTCCTTCCTTTATAAATTACCCAGTCTCAGGTATGTCTTCATTAGCAGTGTGAGAATGGACTAATACAGTAAATTCATATCAGGTAGTGGGGTGCTGCGGTAAAGATAGGTGAAAATGTGGAAGTGACTTTGCAACTGAGTAACAGGCAGAGGTTGGAAGAGCTCAGAGGGATCAGAAGAAGACAGGAAAATGTGGGAAAGTTTGGAACTTCCTAGAGACTTGGAGGGTTCAGAAGACAGGAAGATGTGGGAAAGTTTGGAACTTCCTAAAGACTTGCTGAATGGCTTTGACCAAAATGCTGACAGTGATATGGACAATAAAATCCAGGCTGAGGTGGTCTCAGGCGGAGATGAGGAACTTGTTGGGAATTGGAGTAAAGGTCACTCTTGCTATGCAAAGAGACTGGCAGCATTTTGCCCCTGCCCTAGAGATCTGTGGAAACTTGAACTTAAGAGAGATGATTTGGGGTATCTGGTGGAAGAAATTTCTAAGCAGCAAAATATTCAAGAAGTGACAGAGCATAAAACTTTGGAAAATTTGTAGCCTGACAATGCAGTAGATAAGAAAAACCCATTTTCTGTAGAGAAATTTAAGCTGGCTGCAGAAATTCGTATAAGTAATGAGGAGCCAAATGCAAATCACCAACACAATGGGGAAAATGTCTCTAGAGCATGTCAGAGACCCTCATGACAGTCCCTCCCATCACGGGCCTGGAGGCCTAGGAGGGAAAAATGGTTTTGTGGTCGGGGCCTAGGACTCCCCTACTCTATGCAACCTCCAAACATGGTGCCCTGCATCCCAGCTATTTCAGCTCCAGCTATGGCTAAAATGGGCAAAGTACAACTCAGGCTCTTGCTTCAGAGGGTGCAAGCCACAAGTCTTGGTGGTTTACATGTGGTATTGGGTCTGTGGGTGCACAGAATTAAAGAACTGAGGTTTGGGAGCCTCTATCTAGATTTCAGAGGATGTATAAAAATGCCTGGATGTCCAAGTAGAAGTTTGCTGCAGGGCAGGGCCCTCATGGAGAACCTTTGCTAGGGCAGTGTGGAAGGGCAATGTGGGGTTGGAGCCCCCACACAGAGTCCCCACTGGGGCACTTCCTAGTGAAGCTATGAGAAGAGGGTCACCATCCTCCAGATCCCAGAATGGTAGATCCACCGACAGCTTGTACCATGTGCCTGGAAAAGCCACAGATACTCAACACCAGCCTGGTGAAAGCAGCTAGGAGGGGTGCTGCACCCTGCAAAGCCACAGGGGCGCAGGTGCCCAAGACCATGGGAGCCCACCTCTTGCATCAGCATGACTTGGTTGTGAGACATGAAGTCAAAGGAGATCATTTGAAACTTTAAGGTTTAATGACTGCCCTATTGGATTTAGACTTGCATGGGGCCTGTAGCCCATTTGTATCAGACAATCTCTCCCATTTGCAATGGGGGTATTTACCCAATGCCTATACCTCCATTGTATCTAGAGAGTAACTAACTCGTTTTTCATTTTACAGACTTATAGGCAGAAGGGAATTGCCTTGTCTTAGATGAGACTTTGGACCATGGACTTTTGAGTTAATACTGAAATGAATTAAGTCTTTGGGAGACTGTTGGGAAGACATGATTGGTTTTGAAATGTGAGGACATGAGATTTGGGAGGTGCCAGGTGTGGAATGATATGGTTTGGCTGTGTCCCCATCCAAATCTCATCTTGAATTGTAGCTCTTGTCATTCCCAGATGTTGTAGGAGGGACCTGGTGAGAGGTAACTGAATTAGGGGGGTGGGTCTTCCCCCATACTGTTCTCATGGTAGTGAGTAAGTCTCATGAGATATGATACTTTTATAAGTGGGAGTTCCCCTGCATAAGCCCTCTCTTGCCTGCTGCCATGTAAGACATGTCTTGCTTCCTTTGCCTTCCACCATGATTGTGAGGCCTTCCCAGCCATGTGGAACTGTGAGTCAATTAAACCTCTTTTCTTCATAAATTACTCAGTCTCAGGTATGTCTTAGCATCATGAGAACAGACTAATACCGATTTGAATTCTCAATCAATAATGGAGAGGAAAAAACTATTATTATTATTGTTAGTGACTCAGGATTTTCAGGTCCTTGTCTCACAACCAGGAAAAATTTGGCGTGCAGACACATTGAAAGGTGAGGAGGATGGAATTTATGTAGCAAAAGGAAAGCTCTCAACAAAAGGAGGTATACTGCGTGCAGGCTTCCACCTCACAAATTGAAAACTACACATGAGCTGAAGAGGCCAGACTCCTTCCTTGCATAAGGTGTGAGTTCCTAGTGGCTCCACCCCATTCTCCCAATGCGTGTGGGTCTCCAGTCCATTGTGGGCATGCCTGGGCAAGACCCTGTGAAGGTTCCCTTATCTGTACAAAGACATCTGGTGCATATACTTGTGGGGCAGGTCAGAGATTCCCTGGAGGGCCTTTCCCTATTTGCCTAGGCATATGGCTATCTCGTGCCTCTGTCACTAGTATTATACTGATATCATCCTAGTATTTATTTGCACTCTATAGATTTCAAAGTGTTTTGTTGTTGTTGTTGTTGTTGTTTGTATTTTTGAGACAGGGTCTCTCTCTGTCATCTAGGCTGTAGTGCAGTGGTGTGATCTCAGCTCACTGCAGCCTCCACCTCCTGGGCTCAAGCGATCCTCCCACTTCAGCTCCCCAAGTAGCTGGAACCACAGATGCATGCATTATACCCAGCTGATTTTTGTATATTTTGTGGAGATGGGGTTTCTCCATGTTGCCCCGGCTTGTCTGGAACTGTTGGGCTCAAAAAATTCACCCACCTCAGCCTCCCAATGTGCTGGGATTGTAAGTGTGAGCCATTGTGCTTGGCATGTTTTTTTTTTTAATGCACTATTTCTTCTAATTTCTACAACTATGCTAGCAATATGTATTGTTATTCACATTGATAAACCAAAAAACTGAGAATAAGTAATTAGATGATTTGCCCAAAGTTATGTTGGGAATCAAAGGAAGTTTCCCAGTTATTTTGATTGGAAATTTATTGCCCCCTTTTCTGCCTAACTGTGCCTCATGACTTTAATTTGAAACTGGAAGTCATCCTTAGAATCAAGGTAGATATGTCAAATAAGCCATATTTGGGGGCCAGTCCTTTTCAAGGGGCTCATTTAAACACACCTAGTGTCTTATTAATTGAAATTTAAATGAGTATCACTTTGAAAAGACTGTAAAATTGCTTAAGATGGATAGATTAAAGTGGATACCTATCTCTGTTCTCCCAGTACACACTGATGTACAGAACTGTTAAAGTAATCACCTTCTGGAAATAAATTAAATATCTGAATACCAAGTGTTAGTTCATTAAAATTCTTCTGCTTTATTAATCATTGGACTTCATGGTATTTAATGAATATTGTATTACTAACTGGTATGGGAAGAAGTGTCAGAATTGTGTTATATTCACCTTGGAAATAATAAATTCAGCCAATCAGTGGGAGGATCAGGCAAGTTTTCTTCAAATCTTTTTCAGAAGCCTAGTTTATGAATTACTGGCTTAAAACCTCTCTTCCATTTGGAGCTAAAGAGACACACGTTTGTTTATTTGTTGAGCATCTACAGTTTTAGGTGCTAGTAAGATGGTAGCAAGCAAAACAATGTTCCTGTCCATATTGACTTTATATACTAGTTGGAAATATAGTCAATGAAAACAAAAAGCAAGTAGATATCTAATTTTATGGCTGGTAGGAATAAGTGCTATGAAGAAAAATAAAGCAGAGTAAAGGGATGTAAGATGATGGGGGACATTCTTTTTGAATAAAGTGAGGGAATCAGGCATGTGAGAATCTGGGAACAGAGCATCCCAGGAAGGGAAAGCTGAAAGCTTAAAAGCTATGGTGTGAGAGTTTGAGGTGGATGTTTGTTCTGTGAAGTGAACAGCCAGGACTAGATTAAGCAGAGTAAGTGACACAAAATATTACGAGATGAGGATTGGGTTTTTATACAATACGTATTTTAAATATTCTTGTGGTTTGAATGCTTGTGTCCTCTGCAAAACTCATATATTGAAAACTGACCCCCACTGTGATGGTATTAAGAGATAGGACCTTTGGGAGGTGACGAGGTCATGAGGGCTCCACCTCCATATATGGGATTAGTGCCCTTATAAAAGAGGCTTGGCCAGGCATGGTGGCTCATGCCTGTAATCCCAGCACTTTGAGAGGCTGAGGCAGGTGGATCACAAAGTCAGGAGTTCGAGACCATCCTGGTCAATATGGTGAAACCCCATCTCTACTAAAAATACAAAAATTAGTCAGGCATGGTGGCAGGCACCTATAGTCCTAGCTACTCGAGAGGCTGAGGCAGGAGAATAGCTTGAACCCAGGAGGCGGTGGTTGCAGTGAGCCGAGATCACACAACTGCATTCCAGCCTGAATGACAGAGTAGAACTCCGCCTAAAAAAAAAAAAAAAAAGAGGCTTGAGGGAGCCCTTTTGTCCCTCTGCCATGTCAGGATACAGCAACAAGGCCCTACCTATGAGGCAGAAAAGGAGCCCTCACCAGACACCAAATCTGCCAGCACCTTGATCTTGCACTTCCCAGCCTCCAGAACTGTGAGCAATAAATATATGCTGTTTATAAATTACCCAAAGGTATTTTGTTATAGCCCAGATGGACTAAGACAAATTTATTTACAAAAATTTATGAGTTTTATCTTAAATCCATTTAAAATCTCTCTTCTGCCAAAAAAAACAAAAAGGGCTCTTTCTGGTTTGATACTATTTTACTTACCTCTGTGAGTGGTACAAAGTAAGTTTTCAATAACTGTGAGTTGAATTAATTACTGAACTCAGCAAGATATTGAGACATTCTTATCCAGTTTTCCATCCATCTGTTACTGGTAGTAATTGTTCTGAACATTCAAAGGCTATAGATGAAAAATAATGGTTCTTGAATGTTAGAAAAATGACGCTGGATGCTTTTTAATCTACTGGGGGCCCATGTTATTTCTTAACAAAATTAATTAAATAATTTAGTAGTGACAATGATCATTTGTTGAGCATCTACGACATACTGTCTTTTTGCTACTGGGGATACAAATGGGGTTCACATATGTTTCGTCCTCTTCATTGCCTGCATTGGCAATGAAATTCCAAGGAATCCATTGCCTAGCTTTGAAAAAGATAGGTGCAAGAAATTACAGTGAAACAGAAGGAAAACTTATGGCATAGAGATATGTAAAAATTTCTATGGGACCAATGACGAAAGAGTGACTAATTCTACCTAAGAGTGAGAGGCACTGGAATACTTTTAGAGGAGCAGACCTTTGAAGGATGAATAAGAGTTTGTCAGCAGAAGAACATGGGTAATTAAAAAGAAGAATGCCATTTACGTGGAGAAGCACAAAAGTAGAAAATGTTCAGTCTGTTTAAAGAACAAGGAGTTATTTGGTGTAATGAAAGCATAGGGTAGGTGGAGGATATAGGGAAATGAATTTGGAAAGTCAGATTAAGTTTAGATTGCCAAAAGGTTTGAACATATTTTATAAAACCATTGTCTCCAAAATGAGCCAAATAGACGGAAAAGATTAAAAGTTCTACCTACATTCAGTTTTTAAATAAAAATTAAGAATAACATCACACTTTACTAAACTTTTTGTGATGCGCTTGTTTTCTTTTCTTCTAAGGTTTCTATAATTGGTCTATGTCTTACGATTACTGTTGGCCAGGCAGTGTTTCTGACAAAGTTGTTGCGACCTGCACATGCACATAGAAACTTACAGAATGATGGTGTGCAGCTTGGAAGAGTACTCAGAAGCACTCTCTCAAGATATGCTGTGTGACCAACACTCATGATGGAATGGTGTAGGATATCATATAGAAAAACATGGACACTGAGGACACTAGGTCTAAAAGTTATTCCAAAGGGTCAGAAGCTGAATGTTTCTGGATTGCTTATTTTCTTTGTATTTTCCTTCTTATATATGTATAACAGATCTTTCAATCAGTGTAAGACAGAAATTCTAAGTGCTAAGAATCCATTGTTCTACATTTAAATTGGCATTATTCTTCATTTCTTAGTCATGCATAAATACACTGTTGTAAATATATGGCTTCTTAGATTAGGTAAAATACAGCCAATGATTGGGCAATGGTGCCTTGACCCAGTCTGCATGTCAGACAGCCATGTGTTACACATAGTCCATGAGATAACTCAAAGAAAGAAAGGAAATTCCAAACATAAATGGTTGATTGGTATGGACTTACTTGTTTGTTTTCTGTAAGCATGTTGTGAAGCACCACAGCCTATACGTGCCTGGTTATATTGATTACTCCTCACAAAATGGACAAGTGCTTTCAAAAGATTTGTAGAAAAAAACCATCATTGAAGGTGATGTAAATAATGCCAGTACAAATGAGCAACTAGACAATGGCACAGTTTAAAACTTCCACTCGTAGTTCAAATTCTTCTTCAGGTAAGAAAAATGGTATAATCAGAGTTGACAAAAGTTAGCCCAATACATTTGAAATTATGTAGAAGACTATTTAAAATATCAATTTACATCCACTATCATTAACAATCAACAATTTCTTAAGTGTGTTTAATCAGATGTTAGCTATTGATTGAGATACATTAATGCAACTTTTAAATAAGTAAATATTATCAAAGATCTTGCTTTAACAATCTGCTGATAGGTGTATGCAATCAACCTTATAAACAAAGATAGGATAGGCAATTTACAAAACAAGAAACAAATTGGTTATAAACATAAAAATGTATTAATTAAAAACAGTTTTTTTGAGGTGAGGTCTCATTCTGTCACCCAGGCTGGAGTGCAGTGGTGTGATCATAGCTCGCAACCTGGAACTCCTAGGCTCAAGCAATCCTCCCACTTCAGCCTTCTGAGTAGCTGGGACTAAGGTACGCACCACCATGCCGAACTTGCCATAGTTTATTAGGAGAGTTTAGACATTTGTCTCTCCAACTAAACTGTGCTTATTCAGAGGAAGGTGATTCATTTCTGTAACCTTTAGCTGCCACAGTGCCTGCTATTCAGTAGGGTTCAGTAAATGTCACATAAATAAGGTTCTGGAATAGATAACTTACAGTTTTTAATATCAGTGGATTGTTCATTTCCATTTAACCTTGTGATGCTCAGTTTTATGTGTCAACATGACTGAGTGATAGTATTCAGTTTTATTCAATGAAATGTTAATCTAAGAGTTTCAGTGAGGATATTTTGTGGATGTGATTAAAGTCTGTAATCAGTTGACTTTATGTAAAGGAGATTATCTTAGATAGTTTGGGTGGCCTGAGCTAATTAGATAAAAGGCCTTAAAAATAGACTGAGAGACTGGGAGTGGTGGCTCATGCCTGTAATCCTAGCACGTGGGGAGGGCGAATCACCTGAGGTCAGGAATTCAAGACCAGCCTGGCTAACACGGTGAAACCCCTTCTCTACTAAAAATACAAAAAAAATAGCCAGGCATTGTGGTGGGTGCCTGTAATCCCAGCTACTCGGGAGGCTGAGGCAGGAGAATCGCTTAAATCTGAGAGGTGAAGGTTGAGGTGAGCAGAGATCGCACCACTGCACTACAGCTTGGACAACAGAGTGAGACTTTGTCTCAAAAAAAAAAAAAAAAAATAGAACTGAGGTTTCCCTGAGGAAAAAGATATTCTGCTTACAGAGTACACTATCTGGTTCAGCCTGGTAGTTTCTAGCCTGCCTTTCTTGATGACCTATGCTGTGGATTTCTGACGTGCCTAGCCAGCTCCTACAAATCACATAGCTAATTCCTTGCAATAATTCTTTTATACACACACATACACATCAGAGTCCACTGGAGAAACAACCAGTAGGAGATTATATGTACTGCTGGTTTGTCCAGTGGGCCCTGACTGATACAAGCCCCTTGCTAGTCATATAGCTCCCACTTACTAAGTACTTGTTATCTCCCTGGCCTTGTGGTTAGCACTTTGTATTCATTATCTTAATTCTCAAAAGGACCCTTAAAAGTAGAGATTATAATCCCTGTTCTGCAGTGGAGGTAAATGAAGTTTAAAACCAGTCAGTAGATTTTCTAAGGCTTCAGTTATGTGTTGGAATCAAGATTCAAATCCACGTTGGTCTAATTCCAACTCTTGGTCTTAACTTTTATGCTGTGGTGCCATGGGGAATTTAGCGTTATGGAGTAATTTATTTTATCTAAATCCAAATCCTTTCCATTCGTGTGTTCGTTTTTATAGTTTATAGAATGGAAAAGACCGATTCACAACTGGACCAAGTCTCTAGCCCCTTCCTTTGGGCAGAGTACTCGTCACTTTGAAGTGCTGTTATTCCAATCAGTCTCTGTCCTTAACAGGGGAAATACTCCTAGGTATCTCCCTGAATTATTTAGACTTTTTGGTATTTAGGCCATGTCCAGTTCAAATTAATCAAGAAGATGATATACCTAATATACCCAAGTCCACTCTCAATAATTAATCAAGATAACTGTATATACTGTCTTAATGTCAAATTAAAATGCCTTTAAAAATGCATTGTTCTTCCCAGATATACTCATGCTTTAATGGATAAAATGTGTACACACACACACACACACACACACACACACACACTCTCTCTTAAAAATGATCTTTAAACCAGAGTGGCAAATTATCTTTCTGTACTGACTTATACTAGAAAAGATAGCCCTGCATTGGTAAAAAGATGACGTTGGGTTGACAAAAGATGATCCAGAATATTTCTAACTAGATGTCTTTAACAATTTTTTTTTGAGACAGGGTCTCACTCTATCGTCCAGGCTGGAGTGCAGTGGTGCCGTGTCAACTCCCTGCAACCTCCACCTCCCAGGTTCAAGTGGTTCTCCTGCCACAGCCTCCTGAGTAGCTGGGACTGCAGGCATGCACCACCATGCCTGGCTAATTTTTGTGTTTTTTGGTAGAGATGGAGTTTCACCATGCTGCTCAAGCAGGTCTCAAACTTCTGACTGGTCTCAAACTTCTGACGTCAAGTGATTCGCCCACTTTGGCTTCCCAGAGTGCTCGGATTATAGGCATGAGCCACCATGCCCAGCCTCTAACTAGATGTCTTTAGACATTTTACACTTACCTCACTGGCCTCAATTTACACTCATTAGAAAGTGAGGAGGTAGAGTGAGCTTATCTGTAAAGTTGCTTGTAGCTCTAAGATTTTCTGTGTTATAGTAATTTAAAAATTTCAGTAGTGTTCCTCATCTTGCTCCCTATTTCAGAAATACCCTATCACCCATAAAAAATACCTATCTTTTTACAACTGTTTTTTCTGGGATTTACCAAACCGTTCTGTTGACCTTCTACCATTCTTCTCTGCTCAGTCTCGTCTTCTCTAAACGGGAAGAGATGAGGACAACTTTCTTTTTTAAAAATATCTTATTTATTTATTTATTGAGACAGAGTCTTATTCCATTGCCCAGGGTAGAGTGCAGTGGTGCGATCATAGCTCACTGTAATCAGGAAAGAGCTAGCTTTTTAACTAACGGATTACAGAAAGATTGTTGTGGTTTTTACTGCAGAAAACTTCCCACTTATTCAGCTATAGAAAATACTGTGCTGGCCAGGTGCGGTGGCTCACTCCTGTAATCCCAGCACTTTGGGAGGCCGAGGTAGGTGGATCACAAGGTAAGGAGATCAAGACCATTCTGGGTAACACGGTGAAACCCTGTCTCTACTGAAAAATACAAAATATTAGCCAGGCATGGTGGCGGGCACCTGGAGTCCCAGCTACACGGGAGGCTGAGGCAGGAGAATGGCATGAACCTGGGAGGCGGAGCTTGCAGTGAGCTGAGATCGTGCCACTGCACTCCAGCCTGGGCAATAGAGCAAAGATTCTGTCACCAAAAAAAAAAAAAAAAAAAAGACTGTGCTAACAGAAATATTGTGCTTTTTAATAAAACACACCAAAGTTTATGTGTTTGTATAACCTTATGAATATTAGACTTTCTTAGAGAATCTTTTCCAAGAGTAAAAGGTATGAAGGGATTAAATAGGACTCTGAAGTTCTGTTTTCTAGCAGAAGACAAATAAAGCTTAGTGAAAGGAAGCTAAGTAGGCATGCAACAATCATAACCAGAAACAATAGTCAGTAGCTCCAAAGATTGCTACCATTTACTCATAAATTCTTTTCAGATTAGGTGTGTTTTGCACCTGCTGTATTGATTGAGATATATGTGCTACACTGACCACGTTTTTGAAACTTATGATCTCACACGAAGTCAGATCCAGGTTCAGACTGTAAAATCAGGACCACCCCAGATAACCTAGGAAGCATCATCTCTGAATCATCACTTGGTGGCATCCCCACCCCATGGCATCTTTGACACCATCCCTAACAGAAATAGGAGAAGACACAGGAAGATATAAGAGTTGGCTCTTCGTCACGCCATTGCACTCCAGCCTGGGCAACGAGAATGAAACTCTATCTCAATTACAAAAAAAAGACTTGGCTCTCCATATCCTTGGGTTCCACATATCTGGATTTAACCAATATGGCTAGAAAATATTTTTAAAAAGGATGCTTCTGTCTGTGCTGAACATGTACAGATTTTTTTTTGTCATTATTCCCTAAACAATACAGTATAGTATGTATTTACATAGCATTTACATTGTATTCAATTTTGTAAGTAATCTAGAGATGATTTAAAGTGTACGGGACCATGTGTGTAGCTTATATGTAAATATTATGCCATTTTATATTAGGGACTTGAGCATCCATGGATTTTGGTAACCATGAGGGAAGGGGGCGTCCCAGCATCAATCCTCCACACATACCGAGGAACAACTTGCTTTATGTAAAGGAGGATCATCAAGCCTAGAGGATTCCTTAAGGCTACTCAGATCAAAATGTTCTTAGAATGTTAATAGATATTATATGCCTGAATGGTTTGAAATATCCTGGGATGAACAGTTTCTTCTTTAATGACTGGGAAGCTTTATCCTGACAAGCACTGTGAATTTTATTGAGGCCAATATGGTGTTCAGTGTTTCCAAAACATTTGACCAGGAGCTTTTCAAAGAGAAGTGCACACCTTGGAAAACACTGCTTATTTGCTCATCTCTTCCCTTTTTTGCCCATAGATTTAAAAAATATATATGTATTAATGAAATTAAAGTCAGCTTGAAATAGGAGCTGAAATAGGAGAAGAAGCTTATATTTTACTGACTAGCTACCATGTATTCATATTTAGTATCTCATTTAATCTTCATAGCATGTGTTGAACAAAAGAAGAAAATAGAATAAAATGGTTAAATAAGCTGTGCAAAGTTGCATAGTCAGGGACTATTGCAGCCTCGTGTGTGTGTGTGTGTGTGTATGTGTATACATGCATGTATGTGTGTGTTGTGAGAGGGAGAGAAAAAGAAATAAAAGAGAGCTAAATTCAGCAAATATTTTTTTGGCACCTATTCTGTGTAATGTTGCTATTCTAAGCACAAGAAGATATTTAGATGTCTATGAACTCTGAGAGTTTATAATCTAGTAGGGACGGTATAGTATAGACGAGTATTCATGTAAGACAGATTGTGGTAAATGCACAATTTATTAGAGATAATTATAAATGGGATCAAGCAAGGGGAAAGGGCAAAGATGGTGTCTTAAAATTGGAGCACCTCAGGGGTTAGCCCTTGCAAGTTTTTCATTCTCTGTCTGTACCCATTTACTTGGTCCCATGACTTTAAATATTATCTTATGCTAAAGACTGACATATTAATTCTTCTATTCCCTCTCCTGAAATCAAGATCACTATATCCAATGGCCTATTTAACATTTCCACTTTGATGTTTAATAGACATCTTAACTTGTACAACTGAACTCCTAATACCTCCACTCCCACGCCACACCCTCTAAACCTGTACCACCTGCACTCTTGCCTAACACAAGTAATGGCCACCTCAGTCCTTTGATATGCTGAGTCCAAAACCTTGGAGTCATCCTTAACTACTCTCAATTGTCTTACATTCTACATCAAATCATTAAATTCTATTGGGTCTCCCTTCAAGTTATATATGAAATTGCACCTCTTTTCATCAGTGCTGCTACTGCCCTTGTACACCACCCTAACACCAACATTTCTTTCTTTTTGAGTCTTGCTCTGTCACCCAGGCTGGAGTAATGTGGCACAATCTTGGCGCACTGCAATCTCTGCCTCCTGCGTTCAAGCGATTCTCTTGCTTCAGCCTCCTGAGTAGCTGGGATTACAGGCATGCACCACCACATCTGGCTAATTTTTGTATTTTTAGCAGAGACAGAGTTTCACCATGTTGGCCAGGCTGGTCTTGAACTCCTGACCTCAGGTGATCCACCCGCTTTGGCCTCCCAAATTCTGGGATTACAGGCATGAGTCACTGTGCCTGGCCACCAAAATCTCTTGCCTAGATTATTGTAGTAGCCTTTCAGCTGACCTCCTCATTTATTTTCTTGCCCACCCACCTTAGAACACAGCATCTAGGGTGATCCATTGAAAACTCTTCATCAGATCATGTCACTCTTGTGCAAAACCTTGCAGTAGCTTCCCATTTTACTCACAATAAAAGCCAAAGTCCTTAAAATGGTCTACACGGTCCTGTTTCCTCTTTGTTTTCTCCTCCTCTTCCTTTCTTCCTCTCCTCTTCCTCTTCCCTCCTCCTTCTCCTCCCCCTCCTCCTTCTTCTCCTTCTCCTTTCCTCTTTTTTTTTCTTTTTTAAGAGACAAGGTTACTCCCTGTCACTATCATCCAGGATGGAGTGCAGTGCCACCATCATAACTCACTGTAGTCTCCAACTCCGGGACTCAAACAATCCTCCCACCTCAGCCTCCTGAGTAGCTGGAACTCTTGAACTCCTGGCCTCAAGCAATCCTCCCACCTAGGCCTCCCAAAGTACTGGGCTTACAGTCAGGAGCCACCATGCCCAGCCTCTTTCTGCTATTCCAATGGCTTATGCTGTTCACACCACCAAGCTTCCTCCAGTTCCTTGAATATTTTATGGCATGCTCTGTTTTCAGGGCCTTTCCATTGGCTGCTCTTTCTACCTGGATTCCCATTCTTCCAAATATCTTCATTGATCACTTCCTCATCTCTTTGACATTTTCGCTCCAATGCCATTTTCTCAAAGAAGCTTACCCTGGCTTCTCTATTTAAAATTATAATTGTTCTGCGTTCCACATTAACAATCCCCCTCATTCTCTTCTAATTTTCCCATGACACTCATCATCTTCTAACGTATAATATAATATACTTGGCTATTGTGCTTATTGTTTTTCATCTATCTCCAGCACTCATTTACTATTGTCTAGAACATAAACTCGCTGAGCTCAGAGATCTTTATGTGTGTCTGGCACTGTAGAATAAAGGAAGGAAGAGAAAGTCTTCCTGTTGGAAGGGACCCGGAAAGGACTAATGGAGAAACAATATTTCACTACCAATAGCCTTCAAGGTCTTGGTGGTGCAGAGTCATACTGGTAAAATTTGGGAGACACGGTGCATTAATTTGCTAGAGTTGCCACAATTTATCACAGACTGGGTGGCTTAAACGATAGAAATTTATTTTCTCACAATTCTGGAGGCTGGAAGTCTGAGCTCAAGGTGTTGGTGGGATTGGTTTGTTCTGAGGTGAGGTCTCTCCTCTTGCCTTGTAAACGGCCCACTTCTCACTATGTCCTCACATGGTCTTCCCTCTGTCCATCCTTGTGCCATAATCTCCTCTTCTTATAAGGAAACTAGTCATATTAGGTTAGGCCTCGCCCTAATGACCTCAGTTTAACTTAATTATCTCTTTAAAAACGCTATACTCAAATATAGTTACATTCTGAGATACTGGGGGTTATGAGTTCAACATATACGCTTGGCAGGGAGCACCGCAGCTCATAACACACTGTGCATCATCGGGTTTGTGTCTGTGGCTCTGGCTCTGGCTGCTTTGACTCAACCACTCCTACTTGGGATTTTTTCTTTTTTTTAGTATGAACATTCTGATGACAATTTGACTTTGCCCCTCAAACACAATAAACTATAAAACTTTCAGCTCTTAAAATGTGAGAAAACAACAACCCAAGTATTCATCAATAGATGAATGGATAAACAAAATGTGGCATATAAGTCCAAAGGAATATTACTCAGCCATAAAAAGGAATGATGTCCTAGCATGTGTTACAACATGGGTGAACCTTGAAAACATTATGCTAAGTGAAATAAGGCAGACATAAAAGGACAAATATTGTATGAGTCCATGTACGTATTTAGAATAAGAACATTCTCAGAGACAAAAAGTGGAATGGTGGTTACCAGGAACTAGGGGACATGGAAGGAGGGGGAGTTATTTTTAGTGGGTACAGCGTTTCTGTTTGGGATGACAATTCTGGAACTAGATGGTGATGGTTACACACTATTGTGAATAACACTGAATTGTATACTTACAAATGGTTAATGTGATAAAGAAAAAAAAGTTACTGAGTAACATATAAGGAGACAACCTTATTCTTGAGTCTCTCTGTGAAGTGTGGGGTGAGAATACGATGAGGGTGAATCCCAAAGATGGAACAAGGAATGTGGCGGGAAATAGGCCAAGTCCTCAGCATTTTAGTGTAATTAAAATGCATGTAAAGTGCATTTCAGGAAGGGCCAGTCATCCCTATAAGCCAAATGCCTGATAGTTTAAGAGAATTAACTTGTATCTTGAGTGATCTATACTTCAAATTCTCAGATTAACCTTTGAAAGTTTAGGATGTTGAAAATATAATTTTTGAGCCATTATGTGATTATTTTTTCGTAGTTCCTAACAACCCAAGAAAGTCTCTCAAGTTTTCCACACTTTTTTAGCACTCCTCATAATGTATGTTATATTTATTATAATGAAACTCTTTCACAAGGATGATTATGGCTAAGGGGATTGATATTCTCTGAAAGGCTAACATAGTTATAAAGAACTTTTAAAACCTTTATTTAAAATAAAATTATTATGAATATAATATATTAGAAGTCCTCTTATCTAGTGTAGCTGAGACTTGAGGTTGGTTGATAAGTTGAAAAAGGCGGTGAAAGCCAAGATCATAAAAGTGATAACATGCATATCTTAAACTCTTTATTTTAACTTAAAATACACAAATGTACATTCATTCATCAATCATTTGATACAGAAGCAAGGCTTTTCATTGTATGTGGATTTGCTGATTGGAGTTCTGTTTGGTGTTTCTTTCCTAAAGGATACTCATAATTCCAAAATGCAGTTTCATTGCATTTAAAGTGGAGGAAGAAATTAAAATTTTTCATGAAGAAATATAGAAACGTTCTAAATTTTTATGATCTCATTTCACCTAATTTAGCTAATTTTTTCAACTTGCCTTTATGAAGTCTTTCCAAATATTCAACTTAGTTTCATAGAAATAGCCCTCTTTCTCTTCATGCTCATATTTAAAAGTTGTATTAACTACATAATTAAGATAAGTACAATTGGCATAACAGGTGGGGAGACAAATGCAGTGAACTTTTGGTAAGCATGTGGAAAGACTGCTGATCTGAGCATTTGGATGCTGTGGGCATCAGCCAGGAAGGTTTAGAAAGGGTATGGAGAATATTCATTCATTTGGCAAGTTTGCTGAGTGGACATTGGCTAAGGGAGTTTTACTGTATGCCCTCCTAAAATCCATATAACACTGAAATGAACAAAGTAAAAAGTCTTCCAAAATAGATGTGTTGGGGACAGAGGAAGCGATGTATATTGAACAGGGATCAAGAGCTATGTTTAGGTACTTTTTTATGATATACTTCAACATGGCTAATGTAAGGTACCTATACTCAAATGTCTCTCGAGTGAAAATGGTACATGAAATTGTCCTGATTCATGAAAATAGCCCCAAAGCAAAGTCTACTGTGGGCTCCCTGTGAACAGAGAGAGTGAATTTGCTTAGGCAACACTAAGATCCTTAAGCATAGCTATGTGGACAGTGGGAGGATCTTCTTCTTTCTCCTTCCTTCTTCCTTCTTTCCTCTTCCTTTTCTTCTTCAGGATCTCCTTCGTTCCTTCCTTCCTTCCTTCCTTCCTTTTTTCCTTCCTTCCTTCCTTCCTCCCTTCCTTCTCCTCCCTCTCCTCTTCCTCCTCCTCCTCTTTCTTCCTCTTCTTCCTCTTCCTTTTGCCACTGCCGCCTTCTTCTTCTTCCTCTTCTCCTTCTTCTACTTCCTCTTCCTCTTCCTTTCCCTCTTCTTCTTTTCTTCTTCTTTCTTCTTCTTCTTTCTCTTCAAGGTGGGATCTCACTATTTTTCCCAAGTTAGATTTGAACTCCTCAGCTCAAGTGATCCTTCTGCCCCACCCTTCTGAGTACCTGGGACTATAGGCATTAGCCCTTGTGCCCGGCTGTTTTTTCCCCACTTTGGAGTGAAAAAGAACTTATCACACATGGAAGGCATGTGCCTTTGGCAGCGTAGATGAGATAGTTGCCCTAGAAACTTCTAAGGTTCCTAGGTAGAATTAGACCTGTGGGACTAGGCTTATGGCTCAAGGATGCAGCCCTGACCTTTTAGCGTCCTGACATTTTCTTTTTTCCTCTTTGGCTACTTGCCTTGGCAAGAATTTTAGCCTTAGCATATGATTGGCTGTCCTAGCTTAGCTAGTCAAGCTGACAAAGGGGAAATTTTTACCACCAACTAGAAAGAAGAACTTCCTCCTAAGGTCTGCTGAGTCTCAGCAGCTCAGAGAGAGCCACAGGGAATCACAGTTTTGAGCCTAGAGTGGAGGCAACTCTCTCAACACTGGGCCTCCTGGACTCAGCAGCTCTGTGGAGGTTTCTGCATTGTGAAGGTATTGATAGAACTGAGGGGCTGGAGAGACTCATCTCTCACAAAATTTGGCCTAAGCGTAAGATCTAGCATTTAAGTGTTGTGATCTATTGTGGTTCCAGGCAAGGAATCCATACAATAAGACAATTTATACCCCGCCCCCCACTTAAAACTAGAAGAGTGGGAGCATTCTAAACACTTAGTAAAAGACAAGAGAAAATGGTTCCTCATAAACCATCCTTGCCATCTTGTCCCTGTGGTCATATAATCACAATGAAAATTACTCATGGTTTTACAGCTTCATCTCCTTCCCACGTTATGAAAATTAAGATGAATATATACTTCCTATAAAGCAAGTGTGGTTTAATATTGTTCTGTGTAAGGTCATAGAGGCTTTATACAAACATAGAAGCAACACATTTCACTCACTCAGTATTTTGTATAATAGTGATAGTGCAAAAAACACACAGGAACACTCACAGTTTTACAAACCAAGAAGAAAATGTCACCAGCTATTGACTGTCATATATGAACATATTATTTGGCATGTAGCAGGCTGACAAAGCTACAGCATCTACACAGTCAAGGGCTTGGTGTAATACAATTTCTCTAGGTTAAAATTAACTCCAATTTAACCTACACTAATGTTGCTAATTATTCACATCCTTATTGATGACAAGCAGATAAAAACCTCTAATTTCCAACTAGAGGTGTTATCTCAAAACGATGAGTTGACCAGATGTTTAAAATGTTAAACGAGTTGACCAGATGTTTAAAATGTTAAATGAGTTGACCAGATGTTTAAAATGTTATCTCAAAACGATGAGTTGACCAGATGTTTAAAATAGTTAAACATCTTCCCTGTGCTAGCCTTTCCAGCTAGCACAGGGAAGATGGCACACATAGATATGTGGGACAAATCATCTTGGGAAAACCAGTTGGCCTAAGACTTGCTGACTGCACAAGCTCCAACAGAAGAAACCTTCTGTTGGAGGTTTAAGGCTCAGGTCTAATAGCGATTTGCTGGTCTTCATTTTATTATTTCTTTCTTCTAAATTTTTGAGATGAAGCTATTCAAGAAGGATGGGTATGCCTAAGTTAACCAAAAGGTTGAAAATGTTGAATATTTTCAAGAAAGCAACATTTTAAAGTCCTGTTGTTGTTAGAATAAAAATATAGTGGGCATTGTTGAAGATACTATTTATAGAGGACATTTATAAAACTGAATGAAATTTTAGACCTGCCATCTTGAATTGGGGTAAAAAACTCAAATGCCTTCAGGGCCAGTCAGTTGCCACGAATGAGTGAAACTGACTGGAAGTCAAATAATAGGAACTAATGGGGACCAAGGAGCGCAAGGGTTGCTGCTCTGTCTGGAGTGCAATGGATGCTACCCAGCAATAGCTGATTGTTTCCAGGACAGAATGCAGGCCCAGTGTAATCCAATCTTATGATTTTTCCAAGGAAATATACACTCTAAAGAGAAATCTGGATTTTCATGTAAAATCATCTTACTTATAAATATTGGTAGCCAAATCGAAATATTAAAAGAAAGTTGAAAGTCAAACAGAACACATATATGGATGAAATTTATCCAATGACCTACAGCTTTGACCCTTGATATATGCTTTAACAAGTTTTTGAGTAACATTCATGGTCATTAATCCAGTGTTGTATGATCTTCTTAATCTTTTTTATCTTCAGCATTAAAAATTAATACAAAGCTTTTATTTGCACACTCTTCCTGCCTCTAGTCTTTCCAAACTGTTTTCCACACAGCAACCGGAATTACAACAAAGATCTTAACTGTCACCCCCCATTCCCCTAGTTCTAAAACCTATGGTGATTCCTTCGTGCCTTCAAGAGATTTTCCACACATACAATGACCTTTTCAATTTGAATCTAACCTACTTTTCTGAATTTATCTCTGGACATTGCTGCCCTGCCTCCCTGTGTTCTGGTCATACCAGATTACTCATCATTCCCCCAAACTGGAAGGCATTACCCACTTAAGTGACTTTGCTAATGCTGTTCCCTTCTCCTGAAATGGTTTTCCTCCCTATTCCTGGTCAACACCCAACTCAAATACCTCCTCCTCTTTTTAGTCTTCTTGGATTCAGCCATCCACAGGAAGTTTAGTTATTTTGTGTTCCTGTTAATGAAATGCATACTTTACTAGGGAACTTATGATATTGTAGTATATTGATTTGTTTTTGTGTCTGTATTTTCAGACAGGTAGTGAGCACACTGAAAGATATATCCTCAACTCTTATAATTGTAGGTACAATTTTTTATTAACTCAAATTTAATGCAATGCTATGTAAAAAGAAATAAAAATGTTGCATATTTAATCCAACTGATGGATTCCCAAAAGATTGTTTATAAGTAAAAATTAATAAATAGTATCAGACTTTTATACTGGGAAATTATCTAAAAGAATTATTTTGTAAAACAAAGAATGCATTTGAAATTCCCAGGGCTGGTCATAGGTATACTTATGTATACATTGTGATTTGAGGGGACAATAAACCTCCCAGTATTTTGGATCTGTCTAATATAGTGCCTGATGGACTTTATTACTCCTTAAGGGTGCACTGTTCAGCATGGTAGCCACTAACCACATGAGGCCACTTAATAAAAATTTAATAAAATTTAAAATTTATCAACATTTTTCAGTAATGCTAGCCACATTTCAAGTGTCCAGTAGCCATGTGGGCTAGTGGTGATTATATTGGACAGCAGAGATATAGAATATTTCTATCACAGCAGAAATTTCTATTGAAGAGCACTGTCCTAAGAGATTTCATCAAGGGATGGGAATTACAATAGAGGGTAAGGCAATTTATCTTCTGGTAAAGATGGTGAGTTAGCTGGTAATCATTCCTAGGCAATAGTCTGTATCAAGAGCCAGTGAAGTATAACCCATGGGCCAAGTCTGACCCTCAACCAGTTTTGTAAGTAAAGTCTTATTGGAACACAATCACAGTCTCTCAATTAACCTATTGTCTATGGCTGCTTTTGAGTTCAATGTCAGAGTGGAGGAGTTGGGATGAAGATTATATTGTCTGCAAGCCAAAAATTTCTGGCCCTTTAGGGAAAAGTGTGCTGCTCTTGGTTTATATGATTGATTCCATATTTATTTTGTCACTAAATAAAAAAGAATGGGAATAGGGACTCTGATGAGCTTAGAAAAAAAGGGGAAAGAATGGAGGGAGGCTTCTTGATGAGTGAGATTGGGGAACTAAAAATGAACATATCTAACATTTACTTTGATTCACCTGGAAATACCAATAATGACTTCTCAACATTGAAATTAAATAACAGGATGATAATTTAGGAAAATTTCACCCTTAAATTTCTGTGCTACATAGAGCAACATGTTTAATTTCTCTGACTAAATCATTAAAGTCTTTGGGAAATTCTGGGATTAATAAGTATTTGTTAGATGAATGAATGAATGAATCTGTAAATTGAGGAATTAAAACAAAATGATCTCCAATTAGAATTTAAAGTATAATAATAATAAAAAATAAAAAAATAAAAAATAAATAAAAGATTAAAAAAAAAATGATCTCCAAGATGTCTTCTGGTGAACAGACTTTTCTTGGTTGGAAATTTTACATGCTAGATTTTTTTTTAAAAAGATATATCTGAATAAAGATCCAGTTGCTGCTCTCTGAGAAGACCCCAGACAGTGCTGAAGTAGACAGGCATCTCCAGGTTAAGTACATGCAAATCACACAAACTAACCCAGAAACACAGGCATCAACACAGCACACTGCTGATGGTAGGTACATTTTAGAGGTGAGATGTAAGGATAGCCTGGAGATTTTCACATTTAGATTTCATAGAGTGAGGGGCAAAGGTTAGAACACTTCCTAAGCAATGAAAGAGTCTATGGAAGAGGTGCTTCTTCATTTTGGGTTGCTACTTGTGTGAGGGTCTGTAGTAATAACTGAGTGCCAAGTGAAGTGGGAGATGCTCTCTCTGTCCTCAAAGCAGAAAGAGACTTGGTAATGCAGGATATTTTCTTGACCCCTTTGTGAGATTTGTGACAGGAGTGGCCTGTTTACTCAGCCCACCCTGCTCAATTCCTCGCGGGAGGGAGCGTGTGAGCGAATGAGTGTGGGAACCAGAGTGAGCAAGTGCAGGAACCGGCCGACTGCTTTAGTACCAGCAGGAACAAACTCCATGCAGGCCCTGTGGCAGTGTCCAGGTGGGGGTGCTTGTGACCCCAAGGCTCCAGAGGGTGTGTTACAATGCTCTCTTAGCTCCACTATCCACAGACAGCAGTGTTATCAGCTCAGTCAGTGGGCTCTTTGCCTCCTCGTGTGGGGCAGTTGCCCTCTACCAGCAAGGGCAAAGGGCCAGTGTGACCGCCTTTTTGGATACCCACACTTGGTGCATCCTGAATTCTTGTCTGGTGTCCAAAAAGAATGAGGTCATGCAGATGAACTGAAGGATGGTGAATGTGGAGAACTTTATTGAGTGATGAAAGTGGCTTTCAGCAGAGAAGGGAGCTGGAAAGGGGATGGGAATGGGCAGATTGCTCTCCCCTGAAGTCAAGCCACCTCTCTGCCTCTCTTCCAAAGTCAAGTTGCCTCATTCTGATGTCCAGTCATTGTCCCTGAAGTCAAGTCACTTCTCTCTGACGTCCCAATGCTTCTCCTCTCTACTGGCTGAGTCTGGGGTCTTCATAGGTACAGGATAGTGGGCAGGGGTAGGCCACAGGTAATTTTAGAAAAGGCAACATTTGACTGGTGAAGACACTATTCAGAAAGAACCAATCAGGAGAGAGCGGGCACACAGGGATGGAAGTTCTCAGTTTGGGCCACCAGGTTTCAGGCTTTTCAGCTTGAAGGTAGGGTTTTGCCAGGGACTCGCCTTGTCTGCCTAGAGTTTCTCTGCATCCTGTTCCTATCATTGGCAGATTCTTTGGGTTGATGCAACACGTGACAACCAGATATGGGGCTCAAATTCTCATCTTCCCAATAGTTTTCCTTTATTTCACAGTTTATGAAAATGTGCCTGAGCAACACCTCTGCTGTGGTGCACCACAGGAGAGGCCTTGACAATTTGTAAAATGATAAGCCTTTTGTTACTGAGTTTCAGAAATTCTGATTGGCTTTGTAGTCTCTGAAAAAAGATCAAGTCAGGGATGAAAATAAACACAAGACTTCAGGGACTGTTCTCTCTTTGACATACTGATCTTGGAGCAAAATATAGATCTTCCTTCTCAAGGATCACTACTTTGATAACATTTATTATTACAAAAATAAACAGAAGTTAAGCCAGGAGTGGAGCACTGCAAAACTTTTGCCAAGGGCATTGTTATGTATTAAGCCTTACATTCCTGTGAATCATTTCCTTCCTTCCTTTCTTCCCTCCTTCCTTCCTTCCTTCCCTCACTCCCTCTTTCTTTCTCTTTCTTTTTCTTTTTCTTTCTTTCTCTTTCTTTCTTTCTTTCTTCTCTCTCTTTCCACATCTTTTTCTCTTCTTTCTCTCTCTCTGTCTCTGTCTCTCTGTCTCTTTCTCTCTCTCATTCTCTTCTTTCTCCCCACTTTTCTTGTCTCCCTCTCATTCTTCTCCTGGAAATATTCCAATGAATTACATAAAACCTTCTAAAAAGCAGGAAGATATTAAATTGGACCATGAGAGGTACAAGACACAAAGAAATCTTCAACGTATCTGAAGGAAGGAAGAAATAAACAGAACCAAATTCTTGTTTACATATTGGCCAGCAACTCATTTTCCCCCCTCTGTGATGTTCTTTTTTGCCATCTTGGAGGTCCCTTTACTGTTGATATTTAGTTATTTCATCAGTTACAGTAATTGATATCTCTGCTTGGGACTATCACATAACATCAACATGTGGTTAATATGTAACTATTAAAACTTCACTGATAAAATATCAAAAAGAATACATAGAAAGCTGTTGGAGTTTTCAATTGGCTCACCACCTCCACGCATTTCTCTAAATAATAGTTTGGCTTTGTAAATTAAGAAATTCAAAGATAGAAATCTGTGTGACAGATTGAAGTAGAGATTTAAATGAAGTTAATTAACTATAAATCATTGATTAAATACATTTTTTAATAAACCACCCAGTTTCCTTTCTGCTGCTAATCACTAGTTAACCTGAAATCATTCAGTTAAAAATCCCTACAAGTTTAATTTTGTTTTTCATCATTTAAACCCATTTAATTATAAGTTTACTCCATTTTTTAATATTCAGTAAAAAGATGGTATCTGACGTGGTCAGGTAAAATTTCAAATCTTTAGATTCAAAATTCTCAGCTGGATCACAGGCTGATTTGAATGCACCACACGTGCTTTTCTGGAGCCCCTGGATGGACACAGAGTACTAAGACAAACTCAAAAAAGTATAAACATTTATTAAATAAATATGTACCCTGGCTCTTTAGCAAATGACATCTTAAATTAGACATTTTTATAAACAAAGTTGAAAAATAAATAGAAGATGTGATTGTACCAAGGAAAATAATTTTAAAGTGCACTTGGGAATGGCGATGGAAAGACAATTATTAAGAAACAATAAAATGACTGAAAGTTGAATGGAGAAGACATAGGAAGAACTGAACATGAAATATTCCCAGATTATCAAGTTGTAGTCTTTGCATGTGTGTGCAAACACAAACTTGTACATATGTATAAGTTGCACGCCTTATTAATTTGAGGTTTCCGATACTTACAGTATATTAGACTAAACTGGGTTCTGTTAGCATCTGCCCTCCTGACACTCCGGTCACTTAGTGCATATGTACTGTACTCATCACCTTGTCCAGGTGCTCCAATTACCACCCACACCTGCCAGTTCAGCTGGGCTGGGATTGAATCTTATTTCCATAGAACTTTATAAAATCTCTCAGCCTGGGTCAGAGTTACCTTCGTTTTCTGAAGTCCTTTTCAGGTAGCAGAAAGTGGGGCTAAGTCTTACTTTGATTGTGAGCTTGACTGTATTTTTTTCTTTTGTGGATCTCTGGGTTCTTATCCATCTGCCTTGCTCTGCTGTCCTTATTTTGGTGCTGCCTACCTTGACTTCTCCCATGCTACTTGAATTCTGAAATAAAGTCTGGTCTGGAATTTGGTGCCTGGATGAGTCGTTGCTCCTGGATGCTTTCCTTATTCAGGAATCTCACCTCTGCCCGACCACATAGTTCTGGGACAGGCCTTCCCTGTTCCTGTGGCTATCTTCCAGTCTTTTTTCCTAGCCTTAACTTATCCCTTTGGCCTGAATCCTTCTGGGCTTGATGACTTCCTCTGGTCTCAACCCTGGTAGTCCCGTACCCCATAGCATCATGGAACTCAGTTATCATGTTACTGGCCTCCAACACCCCTAACCTTTCTGAGGCTCCTTTTGTTTTTTTGGTCTGTGATTGAGATTAGACTACTGTTCTTTGAGGTCCTTTCCAGATTTAATGCATGATGATTCTATCTACTTCAATCACAACCTAAAATAATAGGAATGGGGAGAAGGCTTTAACAAAACTTGTTATAACTAAGACCTTTACCCTGTGTTGATCAGGAGGAAGCGCCCATATGGGTCTACGGTTCTGCTATGTTTTTGGTCCTGTCTTGCCTGAACAGCAGGGGGTATACAAAAGGACAGTAAGTGACTCGTTCTGGGATTAGGGTTCAGCTCTGAATCTCCTGTTCATGATCTTTCGTTCAAGACCTATGGGTCCCTTTTTATTGTTATGCTTTCCAAATAAGCGGTTCTTTCTTTCTGTCTTTCTTTCTCTGTCTCTCTCTTCCTTTCTCTTTCTTTTCCTTCCTTCCTTCTTTCCTTCTTTCCTTCCTTCCTTCCTTCCTTCCTTCCTTCCTCTCTTCTCTCTCTCTTTCTCTCTTTCTTTCTTTCTTTCTTTCTTTCTTCCTTCCTTCCTTCCTTCCTTCCTTCCTTCCTTCCTTCCTTCCTTCCTTCCTTTCCTTCCTTCCCTTCCCTTCCCTTCCCTTCCCTTCCTTCCTTCCTTCCTTCTCTTTCTTCTCTTTCTTCTCTTTCCTTCTTCCTTTCTTCTTAAATTCAACTTAACCTATTTTCTTCTTCACTTAAAAAACCCACCCTAAGCTTCTCAACCTGCATTTGATACATGGTACAGTGCTTTCATGTTCTAGCCTCCACGTATGACTGTGGCAGGTGTACTTAAGCATTTAGGGATTTCTCCATCAACGAGGATCTTTCAAATGTTCCTGAGAGATAGTTTGAGTAGGTCAGTAGCTGAGATGAGAATAGGATTTGGAATAACTAGAGAGTTAAAATTATTTTAAAAATAAAGAAATGTTGGCCAAAGACTAATGTGAGTATGATAATAGTTCTTTTATTAAAAGAACTGGTTAGTTATTTATGATAGAACAAGGCAGCCTAATTTGTCTTTTAGTAATGTAAAAAACTATCCATTGAGAAGCCATGTTTGATAAAATGCTATTCAGTTGTCCTTATTCATGCATTGTCTTTATTTTAATGACTTGGAAAAGCTTATTTAGAAAGATGTTCCAATAATAATTTGGAGGTAGGGACTAGGATTGTAGAGTTTCTTACATGAGAAAACCATGAAAACTTGGAAATACTTCTTTTTCTATTATTATATAAAAAACTGTGGGTTTATGCTTTGAGCCGGTTCACTACCCACTTTGATATAAAGAACTATAAGGAGTTGATTTCTCTTTATCACGGGAGGATATTGTGTTCTTTTCTATTTATTCACCTTCATAATAATCGCATAGGTCTTCTGAAATAATTGTAATGCACTGCTTTCAAAGTAGCCTAAAATAGATTATATAAAATTTCACAAAATTTACAAGGTGGTTTCAAATACCATTCTCACCATGTTATAGTTTGGTAGAGTCGAATAGTGCAGATTATGATTTCACTTGAGTTTTACCTGTTGTCTTCTAGTAACATTCAAGTTGTAAAGAGATATCATTCTGTCTCCTAGAAATTTCAGCTTGATGTCAGCACTAGAGCATGTATTCATGTTCCTTTTAAGGCGTATAAAATTGGAACACTAATTTTCATCCCTGACCCGTACTCTATTAATCTGTCATGTAAAGTGCCCTGTGATACAAAAGCAGGTACATCATAAACTCTAGTTTCATTTCTCCTTGCTTCACTTTCAGGTACTCTAAATACCAAAAGACTCTGAAGAGAAAGCACATCTTAGCCTCCTTACCTCCCTGGAAAATCCTATCCAGCATGAGTTCAGATCAGGTGATATCCTGGAAAGCTTGGAAAGCCTCAGATTCGTGCGTTACTTGGAGCATAAAAAAATCCTAGCATGTTCCAGGGTGGGACTCTTGACAAGACCACATGCCTGAGAGGTTGCCAGTGCACAGTAGGATGTTTCTCAGCTTTTGAATGTGTTAACGACCATGGAATGCTATTGTATCGATCATCCTGAAAGTACTGTTTAAGAAAGCAAGATCCACAAATGATGCATTTAAGTAAGTCATTTTTTGCACTACATTGGTTATTCATAAATTGCATCAAATTGAAGATAAAAGTTCACAAAAAGTAAATTGATCCTAGATTTTAATCAAATGCAGGCTAAGTAAATGCTTATTTTAGAACTATATTTCTATTTCTTTATGAGAATATTAGAGTTAAAAGTTTGTTACTTTAATATAGTATAGTTGATTTAGTAGTAAAGAACTGGGAATAATTAAGTCCACAAGTATAACAAGTACTAATATATTTAAAATATAAAAGAAGATTTTTTTTAAAAAAAAGGTGTGGCAAGTTGAGTAGTTTTTGAATTACATTAAGCACATGTTGCCAATGTTTATTAGTAAAAGTTCAAACTTGTGACACATTTTTTAGCTCGAATACAAATACGCAAAACTTCAACTCAAATATATTTTCTTGCACGATAAAAATCTGACTAAAGAAGCAACAACATACATCTTTTGGGAAAGAAGGAAAATCGAGCTGGGAAAAGATGGGGAAATAGTTTTCATTGTCCACTAGATGTCAGTACTGAACTGACAAAACATCTGTGCCGTGGTGCTCTTAGACAACATGCTATTAATTTATAATAAAAGGTATCTGACAGCTTTATTCTGATGAATTATGGGAATCCAAAGCATAATTCCCAGCCTTTGGTTTATAAATTGTCATTGATTTTAATGTTCTTTGTAAAGTTGTGGCATGCAACAAATTTTCCTGCCAAGAGCTGTTAAATAAATAGTCATCCTTTGCTCTGAGTAGTACATTGAACTTGTTAGACTGATGAGCAGAACCAATTGATGGTTATCCATAAACCATTTATGACAGATGCACAGCAGCAATTCAAACAATTATTGAATGCATTCATTATACATTTTTTTAAAAATCTCAAGTGAACCAAAAGGAATATCACAGGTAATAGACCGTAGCAATGCCACGCAATTCTTTATGAGCTACTTCCTGATTGACAGGTGACTAGAATTGTTGTAGGATTTGCTGAGGGCTCATCAAACCTCACTGGAATTATTTGGTTTTCTCTATTGTGCGATTTGGCATCCCAAAAGTATATTGCATGCCTTTTCTAAAGAAAGATGGTTATTGTAAAGACAGAAGCTTTTGTTCATGTAAAGATCTCTTACAAACTGGCATGAGAACAAAAGAAAGCTTATGCCTGAGATATAATTTCAGTGCATTTGGAGATTCACTTTATATATGTGGGAACGTGAAATTTGGAGGTCTATGATGACCAGTAAGTACTTAATCACTTTAAGCAGAGGTTCTATCTCCTAGAAAAATTCTCCACTGGCCTTATGCTGTTGTATTTGATTTCACTCTCTGAAAACACTTAACATCCTTGGCGGTTTTCAGAAGGACCCTCGTTTGCCTTTGTTCTTTGTTTGAAACTGTCCCGCATGTTCTGTTGCTATGTCAGGGACCACCTCTCCTCCCCAGAAGTGGCTTTCAGGGATGTAGCCTCCAGTGTGTTATTCGTACAATGTTTTAAGACTTCTCTGGGATCAAAGTAAAGTGACCTAAGCATGTAAAATTCTGTTAATGGTGCTATTTGTAAAAGTACACCAGCAAACTACCTTTAGGCACAGTTAAGTAGTGAAACAGTACATTAAAGACTGAGGAGCTGACTCTAATGTTCTATCCTTGATTTCCTTTTTTAAAATCTATTGCTCTAAATGTTGTGATATGACAGGAGTGCACAAGCTGGACATGTCTGCCCGGTTTCTCTTTGAAAAGGATAAGTCCAGGGGCTGAGGACCTCTGATCATACTCCAAATTCCTCAGAAAAATTGGAAGATAGTTTTCATTTAGTGTCGTGTTCTTCAGATTTAAAAATAAAATATTCTTTTTAAGAAAAAACATTAGGAAGACTGAGAGCTTGATACACATATGGCTGCCTTTTACAAGTCATTATGATCTGTCATATAAATACTGTATTTACTGACATTTCAAAATGTGGACTCTAATCTCCACACACATTTTTTTTTAATAGTTGCTTTTCATTGCAAGCTTCAGTCCAACAAATAACATGAGAAAACATGCAACATGGTCCATAGGTTCAACTATCAATGTCATTACTCTTTAAAAAGCTCAAAGACAGTTGAATTCAGAGTATAAAGCATTTAAACCTAAATCCAGTTAAATTAAATTGAGTGGGGTGGAAAGTTAGTGAGAGGAGTCACTTTGAGCGCTGATACAGTTTTTCACTGCAACGGATGAATGGGAGCTGTGTATTGCAGTGTATTTTTCCAAAGCTGTTTTAATACTGGTCCCTTTACCTAACTCTCAGACTTTCACCATCTCTTGTATTTATCAACAGTGAGAATTCTTGAGCTGCATTAATCAGCTGCGGTGGCATTTCAAACAGGCAGTATTACTCTAAGCAGTTACCACAGTGTTTAAAAATGTTCATTTTTTGTCCAACATTGTGACCACCTGTGGCCAATCAATTTGATCCATAGACTCAGCAGTTTTTCGGTGCTGAGGGTAACTCGAAAAGACTGTTTCTCAGGCTAATGCTTCTGGGGACCACGGGCTCAAGCAAAAATTGGGTGTGGTGAAATGGGGAGGGAGTAAAATAGTCTTTTAGAATTTTGTTGAAAACTTGTGTGACTAATATTTTGGATAATTTTTACTGATGCAAATTATCCATATAATTCCCTTGAAATAAATATTGTAAAAATGTTGCATCTAAAAGTGACTAAGGCTAAATAAAATAACTGATCAAATCTACAGAGGGAAAAAAATAATTCTTTTGACAAACTAAAATGTTCACTTTTCAATCAGTTTATTTATTTAGTCACTGAATATATATCAAGCTCCTGCAACAGACAGGGTACTATTTCTTGCACTGGGAATATAGAAGTGGAGAGAAGAAAAGATTCTTCCTTCCCTGGAGCATGCATTCTGGTGAAGGGAGGCAGACAATGAACAAATACATATAAAATAAGTCATCAGGGGTGAGATGTGCTGAGGCAACAAAGGTGAAACTGGTCAAGAGGGTTAGAGAACGGGGTTCTCAGATGTCTACCAAGAGGGGTTTTCTCTAAAAGAGCATGCAGATTAGCATTGTGTGCCCGTTTAGAGAGAAGCCCCTTTGGTAGGCATTTGAGCAGAAACCTGGAAAAAGGGATTAAGCTCGCCCCTGTAGCTAACCAGGGAAGGAGGATTTCAAGCAGAGGAAACTGCATGTGTAAAGGCCTGTGGCAGGGACAGGCTTGTTGTGTGAAAAGAAGAACAGAGAGGTGAGTGTGGCTAGAGCGTGTGAGTGAGGGGAAACTTCTGCCGTATGAGGTGGGAAAAATATGAGGGAACGTGGTCAGATGACGTAGACCTTTATGAGATAGCCTAAGAACTCCAGCTTTTTGTTCTGAATTATCTGGAGAGGGCTTAGTGGAGACAAGTGGGAGAACTGACTTGCACCTTAAAGAATTGCTGTTTGCTCTGTAAAGGTAGCAAGGTGGGAGATAAGGGAGCTAATCAGGAGCTCATCTGGGAAATGATTACAATAATCCAGGCAAGAGATGATGGTGGCTTTGCCAGAGTAGCTAGAAAGACATGGCCAGATTCTGGCTGTATTTTGAAGGAGAGCCAACAAGGCTTGCTGATGGGTTGGAGGGGGATGAGAAGAAGGGAGGAGTTAAGGATGACTAAGGATTTTGCCTGAGCAACTTCCTAAGTGCTGGTACCATTTGCTGAGTTGGGGAACACTGGAGAGGATCAGTTTTGGGAGTTTAAAGAAGGGTCAGGAGATATTGAGGGGCAAGTACAGTAGTCCCCCCTTATCCATGGTTTTACTTTCCAGTTATCCACAGCACAGTACAATAAGATATTTTGAGAGAGAGAGAGAGAGAGAGACCATATTCACATAACTTCTCTTACAGTATGTTGTCATAATTGTCCTATTTTATTAATTATTGTCATTAATCTCTTATTGTGCCTAATTTATAAATTAAACTTTATCATATGTATTGTACATATAGGAAAAAACGTAGTGTATGTAGGGTTTGGCACTGGTTTCAGGTATCCACTGGGGGTCTTGGAATGTAATGTAGACAAGGGAGGGATGACTGTAAATGTACAATCATGAATTTAGGGACAAAATCAGGTTTTATCAGTTTAGCGATATCATGTAGCGTCATGGGACTGAATGAGATAACTTGGGAGGAAAGGGAGAAGAGGTGTGGAGCCTTAGTGCATGCCAAGTTAGATGTCATGAGGAAAAGAAAAACCCAGCAAAGACACAGAGCAAGAAGAACATTAAGAAAGTGGGAGCCTAGAACAGCGCTTTTCAAAGTGTGGTCTGTGGACCTGTAGCAGGTGTGGGCTGGGAGCTCTTTAGAAATATAAGCACTCAGACTCCACTCAAACCCACTAAATAAGAAACTCTGGAGGTGGATCTCAGGAATCTGTGTTTTGTTTTTTGAGACAGGGTCTCTCTCTGTCACCCGGGCTGAAGTGCAGTGGCACAATCATAACTCACTGCAGCCTCAACTTCCCAGGCTCAAGTGCTCCTCCCACCTCAAGCTCCCAAGTAGCAGGGACCACAGGCATGCACCACCATGCGTAGCTAATTTTTTATTTGTAGAGACGGGATCTCTCTGTGTTGCCCAGGCTGTTTTTGAACTCCTGGGCTCAAGTGATCCTCCTGCCTCGGCCTCCCAAATGCTATGATTATAGACGTGAGCCACTGCACCTGGCCAGGAATCTGTGTTTTAACAAGCTCTCCAGGAGATTCTTTTACTCAGTGAAGCCAAACCAAAGGAGATGTTTCAGGTGTATTGAATGAACAAAGGACCACTATTCGAAGGACTCATTTCAATTTATTTAATTAAAATATCACATTTATTTTATACTTCAATTTATTCAATATGAAACATTAAAATTTCTTCACTGAACATATATTTTTGTTAGACAGTAGAGCACTGTCTTTGGTTAGAAATAGAATTTGGGAATCTGTATCCCAAAATGAGTTCAGAGATCCAAAATGATCAGCTAAGAAATATCATTGCTGAAGGTGTCCATAGCATTAATTGGGACATACATCACTGCTCAAAGACCTATTTGGATTCTAGATCAGCTCCTAGAGTCCTGATTTTCTGCAGTAGAAGAGAATCAAAATAGTGGCTAACCTCCCAAATCTCCTGATTTTAGCCCCATAGATACTGTAAATGCATTGACCTTCCCCTTATATCAGAGATCATGGAGGAATTGTTGACCTGGGGCATGAATTGAATTGCATTTTTTTTTTTTTTTTTTTGTATGTGAGTACAGGTTGTGGCCTGACTAGATTTCTCGCATATAGGTTGCCCTTCATCACTCAGCAGTGAAGAATGAAAATCAACAGAGCTTTCCCCAGCCTGCTGCTTAAGCAGCTGCTAACAGGCTGAGGCTGCCCAGCCTCATTAACCCATTAGATGCTGCGTTCGCCCAGGAGTCATTCTTAATGAGGCTGCTGCAGGTAAGCCAGACATGCACCAAAATGTTAGGGCATTAAATTAAGACTGTTAAATGTGGGACCTGTAATAGAGTTATTTTTATGTCAGAAACAGATACATCAGAGAGCACTCTTAAGGCGAGTAAAGCAAATGATACTATTACCATCTGTGAATCTATAGTGCTTTAAAGATGTTGGAAATTTTGAATTCAGGAGGCACTTGGAAGCTTGTCATTTTCCCGAACATTGTGTCCTCCTAATTAGCAACTCTGTTCTCTAGAATAGGCACCAGTGTACAGAATCAAGTCAGATTTCATATCACAGCTGAAAAGAGTCTTGATCTTCTAAACTTTCTGGTTCACAATTTTCTCTGGATAGAAAAATAATGACTGTAAGCAAAACTAAACAACAAGACTAAACACCACTGTTTTTTATAGCCTAGAGGCAATGAGGATTCTGTTTGTGCCAGCAAAAAATTTTTGCAGTGATGGCAGTAAGACCTGGGAAGCCAACTGTGCCATATAACTGACCATGGATACTCTGGCTATGGGTGGATTTTTAAGGTCTCAGATTAATGTGTACTTGTGGTTGAGTTTTTGACAAGACTCTTAGGGTCCAGCGTTATAACTTCCTCATCCCTAAAATCTTGCAATTCCCCTTTACCTCTTAACTCGAGTTTCCTTTTATTGGAGAAAATAATTGCATCTATCTCTCTACTTCTTTCATGTGCCTTCTTCCATCTTTCTATTCCACTCAGGTCTCTACGATATCTGATATTTTAAAAAAAAATTTTTTTTTTTTTTTTTTTTGAGACGGAGTCTTGCTCTGTCGCCCAAGCTGGAGTGCAGTGGCGCGATCCTGGCTCACTGCAAGCTCCGCCTCCTGGGTTCAGGCCATTCTCCTGCCCCAGCCTCCCGAGTAGCTGGGACTACAGGTGCCCGCCACCTTGCCCGGCTCATTTTTTGTATTTTTAGTAGAGACAGGGTTTCACCGTGGTCTCGATCTCCTGACCTTGTGATTCGCCTGCCTCGGCCTCCCAAAGTGCTGGGATTACAGGCGTGAGCCACCGCGCCCGACCTTAAAAAAATTTTTAAATGCTGCTCTTCTTTATTGTTGCATTATATTAAAGACAGAAAGTCACACTTTTACGTTTTTCCTGTTCAAGAATATGCTGAATAAAGTTAGCCATCCTTTCCCAGGAGCATGAATGCTATTAAAATTTTAGATTGTCATCTAATAATATTTCAGCTTATCCTATTGCTTTTCTTAACCACCGCCCAGTAATCAAGTACATAGTATTAGTATCTAAGGCTAAGAAAAAAGGAGTTCATCTATTGCACAAGTGTTTTTCAATACATTTTTTAAAACTTGGAGGAGATGATGGTGGCGGGGCGGGGGGTGCTTCATGTAATTTTATAGGACCTCTGAGGCCCAGAGTTTTTAAGTAATCTTTTTTGATGTTTTTAGACAGACCATTAAGCTGAGGATAAAAGTCCCTGTGTTCAATATCTGGATACATTAAGCATTAGGTTTAAAATTTACAGCTTTCATTTTGACAAGGAAAATGACACGTTTGGTCTCAAGTGCTACCTTGAACTGTTTTTCAACACAGAGACAGGTTGTCAGGCTGAGGGTGGAGGTCTGTGCTCTTAGTCCCCGAGACGCTCCATGGGGTAAATTGCTGCAGCTCATCAGGAAATGCTGACTGAACCCTGGGCAACTGGCTGATGTCTGGTGGGGGCAATGGCAGAAAGCCACCTGGATGCTTATCCCCCCATGGGTTGAGGTCTACTCAAATGCCTTCTTCTGTAAATGCAATTGATCCAAAAGAGGAAAAGAGTGAGCCAGACAAAGAGAATGTCCACATGTGGGGGTGGACTTCAACATACTTCCATTTTTATTCTGCCCATAAGAAGTTCTTCAATGGATCCTCTCCTTCCTCTGACAAGTTAAATTGCATCTGGGGACTAGGACTTCAGGGGAGTTGTCTGAACTAAGTGACACCTAGGGGTAGAAGGTGGAGGGGAAGTCAGGGAGACTATAGTGGACTGTAGGAGCAGTGAGTAGGGAAGTACAGAAATTTGAGGACAGTATGGTGTGATCAAGGAGATGCAGCTAGTGTCAGAACTATGGATAAAGATATAACTCTCCTGCCTCCCCTCACTCCAATCGAAGAAGGAGGCTGGAGAGGTGGGCATGGAAAAAGTGGAAAGAGTTTTCAAAGCTGGGATAAGGAATGTGAATATTACTTTGAAGACAAAAGATGGAGATGGCAAGAGTAGATACTGTTTTTGGAAAACGAGTGGCGCTTCTAGGTGCAGAACAGACTGGGGTGGTAGGACCGACAGCCTAGCTGGGAGGTGCCTGCAGGAATCCAGGGTGGAGGTGATGAATTGGTGGAGAGCCACCCTGTGCCAGGGAGGACTGGTATTGTGGGCACAAGGTGGGGCAAAAGGGGCAGCCATGAGCAGTATTCTCCAATGGATCTGATGGAATTTGGTGATGGATGTGGAGGGTGAGGGAAAGGGCCATCTGGTTTCCTTTCTTTTCTCAATTTCCTGAAGATCCAGAAGAGCAGGGAAGAACCCCACCCTCCCATTCGTGAAATTTAAGTTATTTTTTGTGATAATATTACTAAAGGGGGTAAAATGCCATGGGGAATTTCCTAATGAAATGGAGGCTCCCTATCTTTTTCACATCCTCCCTTTCATACTTCTTTATGTCTACTTCTCCCTTACCCTTCTCTTCAAACCTCTGAGGGAATGAAATACTTCTATCCACTGGGTTTCTGTCGATCTCTGCCTATTTCTGCTTTTCATTTTTGTTTTTGTTTTTCTGCTATAATGATACTACCTGGATTTATAATATCTTTGTCCTATTTAAAGCATTACTGTAAAATATTTACGCTCAAAATTTGATGCCTATTCTTTCTCTCTCTTTCTCTCCTCTTGTTTGCAAATTTGTCGCTCTTCCTACAGATACACTTCAACGCATGGGAGACTTACATCCTGTGAATTCTTTCTGTATGAAGAGCTTATGTTAGTGGCAAATAGTGTGATTATGCAAAATATACACATTTAATTTAACATTCATTCCTGACATTGTGGTTTTAAACAAATCTTGCATAAAGAAAATATCAACTGACAGCACAATAAGCTTTAATTGATTTTGACTTCATATAGTATCAGATGTGCCATGTCCAGACTGGACAGACTATACAAGTGATGTAACTATAATGAAGGCAAAGTCTGAAAAGAAACTCACTGTGTTAGTTTGCATGTAGGTGTGTGAAGAGAGGGTTACCAAGAAATACAGTCACTTAAAACTTTCAAAAGCAAGCCTTTGTTTTAGCATTAGATTCTCAAAGTTTGTGTTTGTAAAGCATGATTGATCCAAAGGGCTTGCCCTCAACCTCATTCATTTGCATAAATGATAGAAAAATTCAGGTCTTCCCAAATCAGAATAAATTCTTCACCTCACTGCCCCTCTATGAGAGAACAACAAATAAAATAGAAACATACTGAAAATGAAAATGACCATGGATTAAGAAATTTCCCATGGCATTTTATCCCCATTTAGTAATATTATCACAAAAAATAACTTAAATAACCTGAGACCAAGTTATTTTCCCAATAAATAGGATAAAGAAATGTTATCCAAATCCAGAACATTATAAAAATATCAGAAACACCTACACACTTCACTCTGTCTAGCCTCATCAAGGCAATGACACATGATCAATTTGAAAAAAATCCACCACATGACTGGACTGCTGTTTTGAAGCTTTTATTTCTTTCTGTTTTTATTTGCTTCAAATATCTCATGAAAAGGATAAGTTAAGACAAAAAATGAGGGCAGTACATTTGTATTTTTAAAAATCTGTGGAACATTCAATATCTGTTCTGCATAAACATATTGGACTGTTGTCTCAGAGGTTTCACCCAGAAACACATGAGCATGCCTCACATTACAAATGCTGTTCAAATATTTTCCAGAGACATAAAAGAGAAAATATCATCACAAGTAATGAAAGTGAATCAGGGGAAAAAAAAAAAAAAGGGAGTATGGCATTTGGACAGACCCAGTGAGAACACAGAGAGGGAAAGACAAGGAAGGAAAAAAGATCTTAAACATGATGTAGGCAATTGATCATATAGAGATTCTCTTCTAAGCTTAGTTTTCATACCATGTTTTGAGTTTACTTTATCATTTGTCTTCAGCTATACTGGGCCTCCGTGACTTTCTTTTATCTCAGAAATATTTGTAAAGGAATTTTTGTAAAATATACTCAGAAATAATTGGTAAAAGAATTAAAAGTGTTTCTGAAATTCAGAAAATTTGATTTAATTAAATATTTTGGGAGCCTGAGAAGAAGAAAGGCTTACTTAATTAAAATCCATTTTTGGAGGATTTCCTTGGGAAACGTGTCTGTGTGATAATGCTGGAAGTACGAAATACACTCTAATGTACCTTGCAGGAGTTATATAACATGCAGATAAAGTTGGTGAAGCACACATATAACAATGTAAAACATATACCTGTGCATGAGTGCACCAGCCTTGTAAATACCCAGAATGATAGGCCTAGCTTATTTAAGTCAATGAGAGAAAATACTTCAGTATATTACATATGTAAGTTACAATTTCAGATAAATGGTACCTTTTTTTTTTTTTTACAAAAAGGAGCTTTTCTCTCCCAAATTATTAAATCAGTGTATAAAACTATTAGAAAAGCCATGCTTAGCTGAAGTGCTATCCCACTTACCATTTGAAAAAAAGTTACCAGGTATTTATCACCTAAATTATGTTAACTCTTTAATTTAGACCAAAGTGTCAGTTGTAAGCATGTTTTAAGGTGGCTGCCCAGCCTGCCACACTCCTTTGGCAAATGACCCCTCCTAACCCTCCTTACACAGTGGCCCCTGGCAGCCATGTCTGCATTTTTTGATACAACATCTCAAGCCATAGCTGATCAGGTACTTACCTAACCCAAGCTGTCCTGGCAATCTGCAACTCAGACGCAGGAATGTTCATTAACTCATGAGAGTGTTATCAGTCAAGCATGAGCAGAGGAAAGCACAGCATAAGGATGCCGAGAGACACACAAAAAAGTATGTAGTAGAAGCCATGCAGTCTCTCTCTCTCTCTCTCACACACACACACACACACACACACACACACACGCACACACGGGTACCACTGGGCTTTCTACCTCAGGGTCTTTATGCCCGTAGTATACATCTCCTTTATTCACTGAAGCTGCTTACAATGGCTTTCTGTTACTTATAACAACAACAAAAAAATCATTGATCAAGAAAAATGGAGAGAAGGAAGAGAAAGATACTGTAGAGGGTAAGCTCAGTATGGTGAGAATATGCACAAATAGAAACCCTTTAAGAAAAGAGGGGAGGAAATTCTGTATCTATGACCCTTTAGGCCTTCAAGGGTGAAGACAGCCTCCCAGAAACCTATTATTTCATATTCTCCTCCTTTCCCCAACACTCATGGACTAGTCCCAATTATCTGCCTGGAATCCAGGAATAAGCTCATATGTCCTCTCTCCATGATTATGTCAGCTACTACAAAACGTCCCAGGTCACCCTCCTCTCCTGTCTTTTAAGTCCCAAGAGCATCTGTCCCTAGCTCAGTGGTTCTCAGGCTTTAGTGTTTATCAGAATCACCTGAAGCGTTTGTTAAAAAAACAGGTTGCTGGGCCGGAATTCATTTCTAATTCTGTAGGCATGAAGTCAGGCCTGAGGATATGAATTTTTTTCTAACATGTTCCCAAGTGATGTTGATGTTTGTGGTCTCAGTGAAAAACCACTGCCTTATTTATTTCACTCCTCCCCAAGTCCTAAAACTCATCCACTGTGCTCTCTGAATTCAGAGTCTGTTGAAGGCAAAATTCCTGATAGCCTCATCCTCTTTCACCTTTTTGCTCTAAGGAGAAGTCGACTGCTCCATAAGGTCAAATTTTCCCAACAGCCTCTCTAATGGTGGCTGCTTTTCCTCCCAGCTCTATACCAAAGACCTGAAGGTGGGGTGGGTGTTGTCCTGTGTCCTCATTGCTGCTTTCAAACCTTTCTCTCTACCTCCTTCCTAAAAACAACCAACCACGAATCTTAGGTTATCACATGATGTCAACCCTTCCCCTCATTGTTGCTGTCAGTCATGGATTCCTGGGATACTTCCTCTGATTTCTTGGTGATAGAAGCCTCAAGTTCATTCTCTCTAATAATATCGCTGCCTTAATGATGGTATATTTCAATGGACCTGTATATGATCTTTCTAACACTTTGGCCTTCAGTTCCTCAACTATCGCTCTTCCAAAGATCTAATCTTTCACCTTATTAGGTACTCTTTCGTGGTCATACCCTGAACCCCTTCATAACCGAGATTTCAAACATTCTACTCTCTGACCGCTGTGTCTTACCTTTTCAGCCCATCTACTCTCTCTAATATTAGGGCCTCAACAGTCCCTCAACCCTAATAGGACATCTGATCTTTTGATTTTACCTTCTTTTTATTGGCCTCACATTCTTTCAGATTAAATTTTATGGTTAATCATTGTTGTCACTCCCTTGAAAACACCCTCCATTCCCATGCTCCTGCCTCATTGTCTCACTCGCTTGGCAGATCCACAATCCTGGTTAAATCCAACTCTCTGCCTACTCTATGTCTGCAACTCTGAAGCTAAAACTGTCTGGAGAAAAACTCACAGCCACACAGACTTTAAATTAGAAGTGGGCCCTTAATTCTGCAAGGCAATCATACTAGATGTTTTTAAAAATTCATTCTCCCACGCCCTTGATAAGGATTTAAAATACTTTTCTCTTTTCAAATCCCAGTAAGAAAATTGGAACATTCACAAGAGAATTTACAGAGATTATCATCACCACTTCAATCCATCTGCTGCACCTGCCCCTGCACACTTTGACCTCTTGCTGAGTAGGAGGTCATGGTAATGGGTGGACCATCCATGTCCCTATCTCAAGTCAACCCCTCTGCTGTGCGCTAGAACTCATCTTCTCTCACTGGATTGCTTGAGAAATTCTCCCCTTCTACATTGTCTTATCCATCTTCTCCACTGTATCATCGCACAAAAATGATGTTACTTCTCTCAAAGTAAAAAACTTTCTCTTGATCTATCTTTTCCCACCAGCTTGCTGCCCCATTTTGTTGCTTCTATTTGCAGCAAACTGCTTGAAAAAATTATCCATAGTCAGATCTCCAATTTGTCCCTCCGTATTCTCTTTAACCCACTTCAATCAGGGCTTTGCCCACATCGCTCCAGCAAACCTGCTCCCCTGAAGCTCACCTGGGTCACCATGCACCATGATCAAATCTCTGCTTTAATCTTAGCCTATCAATGGCATTTGAATCACCCATCTTTCTTATTTTCTTCACCCCTATTCCAGGCACCACAGTTTCTTGGATTTCTTCCTACTTTGCTGAAAGATCTTTCTGGGTTTCCATTTTGGTTCTTTCTCTTCTCCTTCATCTTTTCATGCTGGGGAGCCCCATGGCTCAGTCCTTGGACCTCCTTTCTTCTTGTTCCAGTCACTCTCTTGGTGATCTTATTCAGCCTCATGGCTTGAAATATTATATATACATGTATTTATAGTGCTATGGAAAAAGCTCTAAAATTCTAGACTACTGTGGTCAAACATCTATCAGACACATCACAGTCAGTTTTCTAAGACTGAACTCCTCGACTCGCCTTCCTCCTGCCCCACCTAAGTGCTTTACTAACTGCTTTCTCTTTCTCAGCTGATGGCAACTCCATCTTTCCAGTTGCTTCATCAAAACTTTGTCTTTGATTCCTTTAAGTCTTTCAAACCCCATATAAAATGTGCAAGGAAATTCTGTGCTTAACCTTCAAAAATATCCATGATCTAACCTCTTTCTACTGCTACCACCAGATTACTGTCATCATTTACCTTGATTAGTTGACTTTCTAATATGTCTCATGCTACTGCCCTATTTCCTAAACTCTAGCCCCCCAAAATAGCATCCAGGACCCTAGTAGCTGGAGAAATGTGGACCCAGGATGCAGTGCCCCAAGAGAAGACTGTGGCGAGGAGGAGTCTGGGTCTAGCGAGGGCTGCTGAGAGCTTCATTCCATACCATTGAACACTTTGAACCCAATGCAGTAGCTCACCTCCAGCTGCCTCCCTCAATTGTACTTACCATATCACTTAACACTTTCTTGTGTTTTCATTTCTTTAATTTTGCATATTGGTTACACAGTTATGTTATATATTATAATTTTATGTGTTTTGTTTTTGTGTTTCTTTGAGACAGAGTCTCATTCTGTAGCCCAGGCTGGAGTTCAGTGGCACAGTCTCAGCTTACTGCAGCCTGAACCTCCCAGGCTCAAGCAATCCTCCCACCTCAGCTTCCCAAATAGCTAGGACTACAGGTATGCACCACAACACCTGGCTAATTTTTTGTATTTTTGGTAGAGACGGGGTTTCACCATGTTGCCCAGGCTGGTCTCAAACTCCTGGCTTCAAGTGATCCTCCTGCCTCAGCCTCCCAAAGTGCTGGAATTACAGGTATAGCCACTGACCCCAGCCATATATATATATATATATATGTATGTATATATTTCTTTTTTCTTTTTTTTGTATGTATATATTTCATATATATATTTATATATGGACAGGGATCTGATTTTTTTTTCTTTTCAATCTAATACCTACAAACTCAGTAAATGCTCAATAAGTTGTTATAGATAATTTTAGTAGGAGTAGCCATTATGGAAAACCCAACCCAAATGTTAGAAATGACCATTTCCTACTGCTTTGGAAAGCAGGATTATCCTCCTGATTGTTTCTTCTTTGTCTGTGTAGGATAATTACAGTATCGGTTCAACACCTTTCTAAGCAATGAACTGTATAATTCCCATGCTTTTCAGTTTCTTTGACATAGTCAAATTCTACTGCTTAAAAATAAATACAAGCAATAAAATTATGCTCCAAAAACAAAACAAAACAAAAAGAGCAGCCAGAGTAATTCTTTTAAAATAAAAATAAGATTGCATCACTGTTCTATGTAAAACCTTGTAATGACTCCCCATTTTTCTCATAGTAAAACCCATATTCCTAACTATTATGACCTGGGGTAGACAGTTTCTAATATGGTCTTCAATGATCCCAGACCCCTGGAATGTGATCTGTAATTTCCTTGCACACTGAATGGCCCTTACCTGTGTAAACTGGATGTTGAAGAAATTATAACGTGTGCCTTCTGAGGCTGGATTGCAAAGTACATTATATCATTGGCCTTTTTCTTGGATCAGTTTTTCAGAGAAAACCAGGTACATTTTGTGAGAATACTCAAGCAGCCCCATGGACCTGTCCAAATAGCAAGGAACTGAGGCCCTCTGACAAGAACCATGTGAATGAACCGTCCTAGAAGGAGATCCTCCAGCCCCAGTCAAATCTCCAAATGACTGCCCCCTACAGTCAATATTACAGCTGCATCCTCATGGGAGACCCTGAGCTAGAACCACCAGGAAGCCCCTTCCAAATTCTGAAACCATAGGAATTGTGTGAGATAATAAATGTTTACTACGTTTAACGTTTCTAAAAGCCATAAAAAAGAATAAAATTATGTCCATTGTAGTAATATGAATGCAACTGGAGGCCATCATCCTAAGTGAAGATGGAAGAGAAAACCAAATACAGCATGTTCTCACTATAAGTGGGAGCTAAACATTAGGGACATATGCACATAAAGATGGCAACAGTGGACACCGCGGGCCACTAGAGTGGGGAGGGGGGAGGGGGACAAGGGCAGAAAAACTACCTATTGGGTACTATGCCCACCACCTGGGAGATGAGATCATTCACATCCAAAGCCTCAGCATTGTGAAATACACCCATGTAAAAAACCTGCACATGTACCCCTGAATCTAAAGTTAAAAGAAAGCTGCTAAAGTGTAGGATCATTTGTTATATGGCAACAGCTAATTAATACACGACTTTTACATTTGCATAATATACACCCATCCTCTGGCTCTTGGATCTCATCTCCTACTACTCTCGTCCTGGTTCATTCAGTTCCAGCCATGGTGGTCTCCTGGCAATTCCTAGACCATGCCAGGTACATATTCAACTTAGGCATTTGCTCTAGCCACTCTCTGTGTATGAAGTAACTCAATTCTCTAGGTATCTTCCTGGCTAGTTCCCTAGCCCTTTCTTAAGTCTTTCTTTAAATCTCATCTCCCCAGTAAGGCTCACCTGGCCAACATGGTATAAAACAACCTGTATTAATATACTCTATAATTAAGCGATTTAGTATATATTATTTTTGTTTGTTCCTTTCATGGCTTGACACTCAAAGATTTCAGTAGGAATTTTAAAACTCTCAAGCACCTTAAGGATAATCTTTCTTCAGAGGTTGTGGACTCCTTGTTACTGGAAGGAGTAACAAGGAGTTCTTCTGGAACAAGAACTGAGTATCCAAATTTTACCTAGGTGGCTGTCCCAGGTGATTTTAAAAATCATATTTAGTCTGAGATTTTAGAAGACTGGTCACGGAGAATATAATTGAAAAGCGTTACAAGCAACAAAAGTCCAATTACACTGAATTTAGAAAAAAAAAGTATGAAGTTGCTTATCTCATTCCAGAATTTAGAAAGTTTATCTCCATCTCCATCATCTTTTCCCTTATACTTAATTTTATTTGCAGTCAGATCTGCCCTTCATTGTGGCACTCAGCTGTTCCAGTTTTTACTAATGGTTCAAAAAAAGACAACAACAACAACAACAACAACAACAAAACCCCAAACCTCTGAAACTGAGTCTCCTTAGCGGTCACTGGCCGGGCTTTGGATCCATGCCACTTAAAGCACATGTATGGAAAATGGAACAGAGTTTTCCAAAGAAAATTTGTGTGTATTCACTAAAAGAAGGTAGAATGGAAGCTGGAAAGACAAAACAACAATTGTCTGCCGTAATACACAATAACAAAAAACAAAAAACCCTATGATATGTCTTCATAGGCAATTTGAAACAGATTTTAATTGAAAGAGGAGAAAAAGCTGAGCATCTGATTAATCTGCTTCTTAGTCATGGCTTTGTTCTCACATTCAGTGAAATGAAATGATTGGCGAATTTTTTTATGTGCCCTCACCCAAAGGAACATGAATAAGTACTAAACAAAACACATTAAGTATCATTTATATAGTAATATGTCCAACTCTTACTGTCATTCATCTGGTCGTGTTTGGATAGTTTTGCATAATGGTTAGAACATGGGTTTTAGATTTAGAAAGATTGGAGTTCAAGCCCCCTCTATTTCACTAATTGAATGGACAAATTAACCCATCAGCCTCTACAATGTGGAAAATAATACCACCTCACTTGACTGTTGTGATAATTAAATAAAATATAGAGATGTTTCAGTTTGGTTTTCACTCCAAGAAGAGTCTGAGACAGGATAGTTAGTTAGGGAGATGCTCCCAGGAGGCAAGAGTGAGAGAGTGGTTAGAGTGAGCCAGAGAAGGAGGAATAACAAATGTAAGGATGTAATATTGTGGTTGCTGATGTAGGCATTGGTGGCTTTATCTAGCTAGCATTTCACAGAAGCAAACAGAATGCATCCCAGAATTGTCTCACTGAAGGATGGGAGTCTGGGGCTCTTCTTTACTGAGGGTTTCCCATGGGGATGTTCCCTTCTCTGCATTTTCCAAATGTTCCTATACAGGAGTGCAGCAGACTTCTGTGGCTTCAGCTAAACCATGTTTTTCTCTGAGGGACAGTCTATATCTGTTTACTCTAGTAATGGCTGTAACTTCCTGGTGGCCTGACATCTTTTTTGGGGATGAACTCCTAAAAGGTACTAGGATGTAAGAACCTCAGGAACAGTCTGGTCTTGATGCTCTTCTGAGATGAATGAATAATATCCAATGGTTTCTTCTGTTTTTGGTCCAGTATCAGAGTCCCAGAAGAGGTCATCTCATTAGACAGGGTTAGGCCATGTTTTCATCTCTTCTTCAGCTGGGATGACGTGGAGAATTATTTGCCTATTCTATTACAAGTTATTCCATTACAAGAGATTAAACTTTATATAATAGCAGATTATTATTTTGTAGTTAAATATTTTTCCTCCACACAAAATATATAAATAATATTCACCACTCCCATTTAAGTAGTTTGAACACTATAATGTAATTTTTGTTCATGGATGAGTGAACACTACAGCTTGTCACTCTCAAAATGATCAAGCTGTTTAATACCTATCTAATTAAAACAGGTCATTTGCTAATATCTTCATGCTTAATCAATTAAATCCTAAGAAGAAAAATAATATGTTATTTAGATCAAAAGAAAATAACTAAAAAATAACCTATCAGCTCATTAGTGAAGTATTGTTTTTTTAACCATAAGCAAAACAAACAAACAAACAAACAAAAAACTTCTGTCTCAGAACACTGGCTGGTTCTTTGAAATTTTTGCCCTATCTTTCCCCTTCCCCTTTCTTCTCTACCTCTTCTATCATACTGCTTTCAATAGACAAGACATTTGGAGAGAATAATGACTGGTAGTAGCTTTTCTCCTTTTCTCTCCCCTAGGTTTTAGAGAAATTATCATACTATTGCTATGCTTTTAAGCTCTCTTCAGTTAATGCAAGAAAGCATCATCTTTAAATACTAAACCATCGTTAACAAGTAAAACATCTATAGCTAACAGGTAATTGGAGATTAAGTGGAAGGTTCTAGGAGGACCTTCCTTCTTGATACAAACTTAATTGGAGCATAAATATTGAGAAATATGGAAAAATATATTTTAATCATGGGAGGGTAACCTTTTGGAATTCCCATTCTCTTTCATTATTTCTGTATGTGGATACTGAGGGAGAAAACTTGGCAACTCAATATCTTGTTTTATAGTTGTGTTTAAAACAGAAAACAAAAGCTGGCAATAATTTTTGGGCAATCGATCTCCTTATTATACTCTCTTAGTAGGTCCTCAGTTCAATTTGGTCTTTGATTTTACCATGTACAAATTTCTGTGTCAGGGCACTGGCTGGTTCTTTGAAACTTTTGCCCTCTCTCTCCCCATCCTCCTTCTTTCTCTGCACCCTTCTCCTGTGCAGTTATAGCCCAAAGGTAGGTGTTCTGGGGTAGGAATACTAATGGGACTGCATTTTCAAGAGCAAATGCATATTGTACTCTATGATTCAGCCAGTGAAATTCAGAAAGCTGACTTGCAGTACTACTCAGTGCCAAAATTCATTCTTAGCTTTGAATACAAAACCCAAGAGCTACTTTCATGTATGTTTTGCTTACTGACAACAACTGACTGATGTGCCATGTCAATTATCAAGGATTATTTTTAAGTCCTTATTATTAGAAAAGGAACAAAGTCATTATGTAATCTAATCTGACCTCTTAATTCGATGCACTACTTTTCTCTTGTTTAGCTGTTGTGAACTATTTCAATGTGAATTGCTATTTTCGTTTTGTTTTTACTTTAACAATCCCTACTCCAAAAAAAAAAAAATCTCAAAATGTTCTTAAGGAGTCAATTCAAAACTTTACCTCACTAAAAACTTCTTCCTACTGTTCCAAACTTCCATCTCAAAGTACTGACACATTCAGGGAACAGGCATATAAAAATGCCTTTTTAATACCAGGATTTAAAAATTTTATTTATCTTTCATTATTTTTTCCAATTGTCATGCTATCCTCCCTTGGACCATATTCTCAGGTTATACTTTTCTGCAGATCTTTGTCTCCAGATGTCTACAATGGCTATCATCATAGAAACTTGTTGCTAGCAAAAGTAGGCTAAATTTATAAGTAAAAAGGAAATATTTTTCCTGTTCCTGAGAACCAGACATTTCTGATCTCAAATTTTATTAATTTGAGATCAGAATTAATGTTGCTTAGTTATGGTGTTTGAGTCAAATATAGAAATAGGTAATATTTTCTTATTAGTATATTTAGCATTTAAATTAGTGTTAGTATTTAAATGTAATTACTAGTTAGTATTTCAAATACTCAATTAAATACTAATACTAATTATTACTAATACTCATTTAATTTAAATACTAGTGTTTAAATACTAATTTAAATTTAAATACAAGTATTTGAATTAGTATTAGTATATTTAGTATATATTAATATTTCAATCCCCATAGGTAGTTCTTCTGGTTCCTTCTCATTTGGGTAGACTATGTCAGAGGGAAGATCTGGGACTCAAGAGCTGCTTTTCAGATTCTTTTGTCTCACAGGGTGCTTTCTTGATTGGGTGCTCTCTCCTTTCCCCTAGGGATGGGGCTTCCTGAGAGCTGAACTGCAGTGATTATTATTTCTCTTCTGGATCTAGCCGCTCATCAGAGCTACTGGATTCTAGGCTGGTGCTGGGGAGTGTCTGCAGAGTCTTGTGATCAGTCTTTAGGTCTCTGGGCCATGGATACCAGCACGTCCTCTGGTGGAGGTAGCAGGGGAGTGAAGCGGGCTCTGTGAGGGTCCTTCGTTGTGTTTTTGTTAAGTGCGCTGGTTTTAGGTTGGTTGGCCTCCAGCCAGGAGGTGGCGGTCTCAAGAGTGCATGGGCTGCGGTAGTAGAGGGAGGATACCAGCTTGCTCTAGGGTCAGGTGGTAGGTAAGGCCATAGAGCTCCCAAGAGATCATGTCCATTGTCTTCAGCTGCCAAGTGGGATAAAGACCCCGAGGTAGGGGCAGGGTTAGGCGTGTCTGAGCTCAGACTCTGCATGGGCGGGTCTTGCTGCGGCTGCTGTGGGGGATGGGGATGTGTTTCCCAGGCCAATGGAGTTATGTTCCCAGGGAGATTATGGCTGCCTCTGCTGCAGTCACACAGTTCGCCAGGAAAGTGGGAAAAAGCCGGCAGCCACAGGCCTCAGCCAGCTTCCGCACAGTTGAAAGGCCGGTGTCGCTCTGACCGTGCCCCGACAACAGCCCTGAATGTATTTACAGGCAGCCAGTGAAGGGGGCCCAGAACAAGCCTCCCTACTGAGAAAGCAAACGGACTCACAGTTCTTAGGCTGTCCCACTGAACCTGCAGCAGCAATCCACCTCCTTCAAAAGGTCTGTAGCTTCTCTTGGCTTTCCTGGTGTATTCCTGCAGTAGTTCTTGGAGTAAAAGTTTATGATGTGGGTCTCCACATGTTGCCTTGTCTCTCCGAGTGGGAGCGGCAGGTTAGTCCTGCCTCCTATCCGCCATTTTTGGATCCTCCCCCATAGGTAGTTCTTTACCAGTGTAAGCAACAGGTGGTGTTGCTTTTATGGTATTTGCTATATTGTCTCTACCTTTCTGTGCCAATGGTCTAAGGATGAGTGGAGAATCGTGATTCAGAATTTCTTTTTTCCATACTTCACCATGGCCCTGTGTGTAGCTTCACATTGCTGAGTCACACTTCTCAAACTCATTTTCTCTGAGTTAGAGGGTGAGAAACTGAGATGTGACATAGTGAAAACTTCCAACATTATGAATACTACAATACAATATTTTTAAAGATAAGAGGAGTTATTTGCGCCCCCGTAGACTGCAATGATTTTCAGTGTGCAATTGCCATAAAGTAGTGAACTGTTGAACTTTTTTTTTTTTTGAGATGGAGTCTTGCTCTGTTGCCCAGGCTGGAGTGCAATGGCACGATCTAAGCTCACTGCAGCCTCCACCTCCCAGGTTCAAGTGATTCTCCTGCCTCAGCCTGCCGAGTACCTGGGATTATAGGTGTGTGCCACCACCTCTGGCTAATTTTTGTATTTTTAGTAGAGGCGGGATTTCACCATGTTGGCCAGGCTGGTCTTGAAGTCCTGACCTCAGGTTATCCAACTGCCTTGGTCTCCCAAAGTGCTGGGATTACAGGCGTGAGCTACTGTGCCCGGCCTGTTGAACATTTTTGACTAAAATCCACAGTGAAATATACAGATAACTTAATGTCCAAAACATATATCTACATACATGCAAAACTGAAACAAAATTTTCATGAAACAATTCTTACCCTATATTCCTCGTAATGCACTGTGAATATTTTTTCTTTTTTGTTTTTTAAAATGTTGATTAAACTCAGTTGATTTTGTGACCCACTAAAGAGCTGTTAATCAGATTGAAAAGTACTGTATTAATGGGGTGGGGGAAGAGCTTTCTAAATCATATACACAAATATAATACACAAAAACATAAGTGTTTTTTAAATTTGTTTTTATGTATATGCAAAATGTATTTTTCACCATAAGTTTTCGGGAGAAAAGTTTGCAAGCCACTACCTGAATGAATAAAAGAATTGAAACTTTTATGCAACCAACAAATATGAAAAAAAAGCTCATCACTGATCATTAGAGAAATGCAAATCAAAACCACAATGAGATACCACCTCATGCCAGTCAGAATCACCATTATTAAGAAGTCAAGAAACAGCAGATGCTGGCCAGACTGTGGAGAAATAGGAATGCTTTTACATTGTTGGTAGGAATGTAAATTAGTTCAACCATTGTGAAGACAGTGTGGCGATTCCCCAAGGATCTAGAAGCAACCCCATTACTGGGTATATACCCAAAGGAATATAAATCATTCTGTTATAAAGATATATGCACACGTATGTTTATTGCAGCACTATTCACAATAGCAAAGATATAGAACCAACCCAAATGCCCATCAGTGATGGACTGGATAAAGAAAATGTGGTACATAGAATACTATGCAGTCACAAAAAGGAATGTGGTCATACAGGGACATGGTTGAAGCTGGAAGCCATTATCCTCAGCAAACTAACACAGGAACAGAAAACCAAAGACTGCATGTTTTCACTCACAAATGGGAGCTGAACAATGAGAACACATGGACACAGGGAGACGAACAACACACATCAGGGCCTATCAGAGAGGGGGGCAAGGGGAGGGAGAGCATCAGAATAAATTGCTAATGCATGCAGGGCTTAAAACTTAGGTGATGAGTTGACAGGTGCAGCAAACCACCATGGCACACATATACCTATGTAATAAACCTGCATGTTCTGCACATGTATCCCAGAACTTAAAGTAAAAATAAATAAATCAGAACCCAAAAAAAAAAAAAAAAATTGAAACTTGCCTTCAGAGGCAAGTAGGTAAATAGAATGTGCAGTCCTGATTTATTTGTATTTATTTTTTATTAGTTAATTATTAGGCAAACCCATAGGATTGCTTTTTGTTTTCTTCCCTCAACTAATTTTTATTTTTTTTTCAAGAATGATTAGAGTTCTCTGATCACATTATAGACATACAATAGCTATGTCAAGTGTTGGTTACAGTGATGGAGTTAGTTTCTTGATCTTAAACATAATGAGTAACTCTTTGATATACTCTTGTGTACATAATGTTTAAGGAATCTTATAATTTTTAAATAACACTTTGGGACTGCTTTTTCAGTGATGATGAGCAAGGGTTAATGTATATTCATGTTGTAAAATGGATCCTCTGTAATTGTTCCTGTATTACATATCCCATGGGCTATATTCATGACAGTTGAAGGGATAAATTTAAATGCTTTCATGAGGATTGGCATAGTGTTCATATAACGTTAAGTATAATGCTAATGACTAGAGAACTCAATGATTCAGAAATCTGTGCCCATTAACACCAGAAGCAGTGACTAAGTGTCAAAGTATCTGACTGTATGCAATATAGTGCTAGACTCAAAGCAAACAGAACCTACTGTCTGCCCTTTAGAGGTTTATACTCTACAATATCAAGTCCAAAATAAATACTTCTCTCCCCAGATAAAAGGAAAAGTGGGAGACTTTTGTCTTAGTGGCACTCCTCATTTGATAATCGTTTCTCCTCATAAAAATTCTCCTCTGTTACCACCCCCTTCTCTATGATCTTTAATTCCTCTGCTCTCCCCCAACCCTCACCTCTTAGCTCTCTGGTGCAGCTTTCATGCTGACTATGCATATCTAGCCCACTCTCAGCACTTCTCTCACCTTCCTCTGACTGAATCAGAATAGACCATAGACTCCAAATTTGACTGTCAGGGTTTCAGGCCCAGCACTTTAACTGGCCAGCTTTGAAAACTTGGACAACACATTGCAATAAACATAAAAAGTGTCAGAATGTCTGAAACCTACTTTCAAATAGTTCAACCAAGTATACATATGTTAAGATACATACATTAACTTTAAATACCAGTACATACTTTGTATCCTCACACACACATATGTACAATACAAATACAGTAGGATGTTAAAAACTGGGAAATCAATGTGAGCAGTATATATAAGTTCATTGTAAGTTCATTGTGCCATTTTTCAAATATTCTATAGAAATATTCTGTATTTCTATAGAAATACAGAATATTCTATAGAAATATTCTGTATTCTATAGAAATACAGAATATTCTATAAAAATTTCTATATTCTATAGAATTTTCTACATTTCTATATAAATATTGAAATATTCTATGGAAATTTCAAACTAAAATTTGGGGGAAAAACAGACTATTTCCTTGTATCGTAAGTACCCAATAAATGCGAGCTATTATTTTTATTAATCCTGCACTGTGTGCCTGTGGGAGATAAATCCCCAGCCCACTCCTAGGTAATGCAGACATTTAGTGCTGGTCTTTAAGAGACATAATCATAATCCTTTTTGCCTGCCTTTCCATATAAAAACGGATTGGGAGTTTTGTAGAGTGGCAGTCTACTGGTATATAGGTGACTAATTAATTATTTAGAGTTACAGACTGTTCTAATTTTATGGAGTTGAAAGTTCACTCACACTGCGCTAGGCCTTTATTTCCTGTAACCAAGCTAATCTCTCTCCTGAGTAACTTCCAACATAGTAAGAGGAACACAGTAGTAAGTGAAACGCAGACATACACACGCACATAGGTGGCACACATATGCCACATAAACACGCTAACTGATCACTCAAACCTTTAACTTGCTAAATAATACTAAATAATTTTTGTCTAGTTTACACAAATTCTTTCAATTAAATCTTTAGAAAATTGAGTGTTCAATTTTTGATTGAAGCTGATCTTTCTTTGCCAGATGGTGTTTGGGTGTAGGGAAAAGCTCAGGACTCCACCTGACCATAGGAATGAGGTGGCTGGATGGTGCTCTGTTTTTCTCCTGCTCATCTGGTCTCATCTCTGGACTGACAACCCCTGGGAAATGATTCATTTAGGTGCCCTTGAAGGACCTGAAGGCTTTTATGTCTGCCCTAAAAAGTAATCATAATCTCCTTTCGTGGCAGCCCTGAGATTGCTGAAAAACCAACTCAAAGTCTAATCCTGAGAAGTGACTTGTGGTGAACAGACTCCAAGAAAGCCCCAGTTATTCCCACCTCCTAGTATTCATGCTGTTGTGTAGTCCTCTCCCTTTGAATGTTAGTGGTGATGCGGTATTTTTCTCACCCCCATTCACTGAACATGGCAGGGGCACCCCATCTACTTGGCCCACAGTGCTTAGCCCCTTGCAGGAGGGAGCAAGTGAGCAAGTGAGTACGGGATCCAGCTGGCTGCTCCAGGCGTTGACACAGGAGTAAGCTCTGTGTGGGGCCCATGACCAGACTAGACATGTTGCCTTGAGGGGAATGCAGCGGCCCCCAGGGTGCCTGTGACCCCAAGGCCTCACAGGTTGCCTGTGACCCTGAAGCCCCAGAGGGGGTGTTATAGTGCTCTTTTAGTTCTGCCGCTTGCACTCCAATGGACAGCAGTGTGTTAGCAGCTCAGTTGGTCTCTTACCTTGTCATGTGGGGTGGCTGCCTTCTGTTGGCGAGGGCAAAGGGCCAGTGTGACAGCCTTTTCTGGGTACCTACATTTGATGAGCCCCAAGTTCTTGTCCAGCATCCAAGAAGCATGAGGTCATGTGGACGATTGAAGGATGGTGAAGGCAGAGAATTGTACTGAGTGATGAAAATGGTTCTCAGCAGAGCGGGGAACTGGAGAGGGGATGGGAGAGGCAAGTCACCTTCCCTGAAGTCAGATTGTCTCTCCCCCCAGTTAGGCTGTCTCCCCTACTCCACCAACTGAGTCTGGGGTCTTTATAGGTACAGGATGGGGAGTGTATGCTGATTGGTTTGTGAGTATGCGAAAAAGGTTACAAACCAAATATTGGTTTGTGAGTATACAAAGGTGGGCACCATGGTGCAGAAAACCTATTAGGAAAGGGTAGATATGTGTAAAATAGGTGAAGGGTGGGGATCAATTAGAGAAAAGTATGCCAAACAGGAGGACAAGTTCTCAATCCAGTCCGAGGATTTAACTTGTAGTTTGACTTTCAGGCTTTAAAGTGTCTTTGGCTTGGAGATAAGGTTTCACCAGGTACCCGCCCCTATCTGCCCAGGCATTTGGCTGTTTCCTGTTGCTATCAGTGGGACCTGTGACTTGCTACTAACAAACAGAATATGGCAAAGGTGATGGGATGTCATTTCCATGATTCTATAAGATTGTAACATGTATATTGCTGGTAACCCTTCCATATTGACTTCCTCTTGCTGGCTTTCATAAAGAAAACTACCATAGGAAGAGACATACCTGGTAAGGAGCTAAAGGCAGCCCTGCCCAATAGCTAGGAAGGAGCTGAGGCTGTCAGTCCAACAGCCTGCAAGGAACTGAAGCTGCTCAAAGCTACATGAACTTAGAGGAAGATTCTTCTCCAGTCAATCCTCAGTTGAAATTCCAGCCCTGACTCATGGTAACCTTGTGAAAGACACTGAAGCAGAGCACCCAGCTACACTGCTACTTAGAATCCTGATTTGCAGAAATTGTGAGATAATAAGCTGTTAAATTTGTAATAATTTGTTATGTAGCAATGTATAATTAATACATAACTTTTGCCACAAATTGAGCAACCAAGGAAGTCCACAGAGTTACGAGTTCCTAAACCTCTGGACTTATCTATGGCATTAAATTATTCTGGACATACTTTTTTTTTTAGAGATTTTAGAAGATCAGAAACTAGATTCAATTAAATTCAATTCAAGCCAAGCCTATTTAATTCCATTCGACAAGAGTTCCTGAAAACTTTCTATATTCCCCTGCCAACCCTGCCCCATTGTGATAGACCCTGTGAATAAAAAACTAAATATAATGTAGTCCTCAATTCTCTGTTGGGGAAGACAAATCTCTAGGACTTACCACCACAGGGCAGGATGTTTAGGATATGAGTTTTTGTGTATTTTTAAAGCACCCCCTTATGGTTAATTTTATGTGTCAACTTGGCTGGACCACTATTCCCAGATATTTGATCAGACCTTATTCTGGAAGTTTCTCTGAGGATGTTTTTGGATAAGATTAATATTTAAAGCAGTGACCTTTCAGTAAAGCAGATTGCCCCTCATAATGTGGGTGGGCCTCATCCAGTCAGTTAAAGGTCTCTAACAGAATCAAGACTACAAGACTAACATCTTCTGTGCAAGAAGGAATTCTGCCAGGAGATGGCTTCCAGACTTATACTAAATCAGCTCTTCCCTGGGTCTCCATAGTAGCACAGGCCAATTCCTGAAAATAAATCTCTCTATAAACAAATATGTATATATGCATTCTATCCATTTTGTTTCTCTGGAGAACACCCTCATGTTACAGCCCACACTGTAACACTAATATTTTAAATTGCAACCTTTACGTTGATTAGTTACGTAGTCAACTGTGAATCTTAATTTATAGTTCATGTTTGCTACCTGGTCCCTTCTCTGACAGTTTCCCTACATGGCAAGTTCTTTGAGGATATCTGGATGTTTTTGAAAATCTATATACCTACAAACTGTCTATTATGGAAATGAACCACTTACTAACTGTGTGATTTTAGGCAAATTACCTCATGTCATTAAGTCTCAATTTTTCTCTTTTTTTTTTTTTTTTTTTTTGAGACAGAGTCTCCCTCTGTTGCCCAGGCTGGAGTGCAGTGGCGCCATCTCAGCTCACTGCAACCTCCAACTCCCGGGTTCAAGTGATTCTTGTGCCTCAGCCTCCCAAGTAGCTGGGATTACAGGCGCACACCACTGTGCCTGGCTAATTTTTATATTTTTAGTAGAGACGGAGTTTCGCCATGTTGGCCAGGTTGGCCTCAAGTGATCTGCCAATCTCAGCCTCTCAAAGTGCTGGGATTACAGGCATGAGCCATGATGCCTGGCCAATATTCTCATGTAAAGGAGTAAACTACCACTTCTTGAGGTAGAATTGCTCTTGAGGTTGATTGAGGTAAGTCTATAAAGAATGTAGTATAGTGCTTAGTGCTATATTAAACACTCAATAAATCTTATTTTTGTGTGTGTGTTATTATCTACACTAGAAGAATAGTTACTGTGAATGAATATTCATTAAATTGAAAATTATAATAACACAAGATAGAAGGCATCATGTCCAAAATGAAGAATAATAATTCTATATAGAAACTTTACCTCAATACACTTGAGATATGTAGGTACTTAACTGAATGCATCTCTAATAATGTAAAACATGATTTTCAAGTACATTCTGTGAAAAATGTAGTATAGAATAAAAAATGTTCTCAGATGTTACCAGTTATTTACCCAGAATTTAATTTTGCCTAGGTTCTTAAGTATTTTGATGCTGCCTTAATTTGTTCTTATCAGTTACAAGTAATTTTTCTAAACTGTACTTTTAGGAATGGATTCAGTTGTTCTGAACTGGTAATTATACACAATAAAAGGGAATGTAGTAGGATTACGAGGTTATAGTTGAATAATGGCAGGTTAGGACTAATTTTTCGTAATTTTTCCCTTTGTATTGTTATTAATGAGAGATAAATGTTTTTGTTTAAATTATGTAGTTCATCAGTGGAGGAAGGAACTCAAAACTGAAGATTAGTTTTCAGATAATTGTCTTTTATATTTAAAGAAAAAAAGAGAAAGCAGTTGATTACATTTATACACAACTTTCTTCTTTGTCTAAAAATTTCAGCTTGTCAAACACACACTATGGAAAGTTATATATATGGCAACAAGGCCTGTATAATTTTCTATTTTTTAAGAATTTGCAAACTCAATAATTGCAGGAAAACAGTAGCCTAAACTCTCAATGCAGATTTAATAATAGTGTATTTTACTGAGGTCTCTTTTTGGAAGATTTTATTGCTTAAAAACAATGTAGTTCAGGACACCTACTAGAATACTAAAAACTTGATTATTTACAATTAAGTAACACTGGTTCAAATATGTTATTTCTTTTCATTTTGGATTATTTTCATCATGTTTAATAGCAACATCAGTGAAGCTGCCATGGCATAATACACAATTTATTTTCGAATAGCATAGAAGCTCATCTGTATAACGAGAGTTAATATGGTGTTTCAAACTCTACAAAGTTTACAATTTTATTATGCCAAAAGTTAACATCAAATCTTTGTCAAATTTAGGGAAATTTATATTGGTGGAATGAAAATTTTTAAAAATTGTTCATTTCTCTGCTTAATTCCCTACAATGTGTACTAAATATAAATAGTTTCATGTATCTAGTCATGTAAAAACTCACTGAATCCCCATCATGTACAAGACAATTTCATGTCTTTCCTCAACTGGCTCACATTTCTAGGAGAGGAGATAAGGTGAAGCACAAATAATAGTCATATAAGCCAGTTAATGGTATTAGAGTTCAAAGCAGGGAGTGGTCACTTTCAGATCAGCAAAGGACTGTTTCATGAAGAAAATGCTAGAGGTATAGAACCATACATTTCCGAAATGAAAGGGCTTTTTATTGTACAGATGAGGAGACTAAGGCCAGAAAGTGTAAAAACTTGTCTGAAGTCGTGTTATAAAAATATGATAGCACTTGATTAGTTAGAATCCAGGTTCCATAACTTTTTGTCTAATGGATCTTTTAAAATAGTGGCTTTACTGAAGTGTAATTCACATATCATAAATTTACATTTTAAAGTACACAATTCAACATTTTTTAGTATATTTATAAAGTTGTGCGACTATTAACATCTAAAAACTCTGTACCCTTAAGCACGCTTTCCATCCTTTTCACCTTGAGGTATCTGTTAAGGCATTTGTCCCATTTTTCAAATGGTCTTTTTGTTTTCTTATTGTTGAGTTTTAAGGGTTCCTCATCTATTCTGGTTCACAGTCCTTTGTCAGAAGTATCTTTTGCAAATATTTTCTCCCAGTGTGTGGTTTGTCTTCTTGTTCTCTAGACATTTTCTTTCACAGAGCTGAAAATTTAATTTCCATGAAGTCCAGCTGGTCAATTAATTCTTTTATAGATTATGCCTTTTGGTGGTGTTTCTAAAAAGTCATTACCATACCCAAGGGCATCTAGGTTTTCTCCTGTGTTTCTTTCTAGGAGTTTTATAGCTTTGAATTTTATATTTAAGTCTATAATTCATCTTGAGTTTATTTTTGTGAAGGGTGTAAGGTCTGCCTAGATCCACTTCTTTGCATGTGGATGTCCACTTGTTACAGCATCACTTGTTGAAAAGATCGTTTTTTTTTTTTTTTTTCCATTTCATTGCCTTTTCTCCTTTGTCAAAGATCAGTTGGCCTTATTTATGCAGGCCTCTTTCTATATTCTCTATTCTGTTCCATTGATTTATTTGTCTGTTCCTTTACTTATTAATACCACACTGTCTTGACTACTCCAGCTTTAGAGTAAGTCTTGAACTCAGATAGTGTTGATTCTCTGACTTTGTACTTCTCTAGTATTGTGTTGGCTATTCTGAGTTCTCTGATTCTCCATATAAACTTTAGAATCAATTCGTTGATATCTACAAAATAACTTTCTGGGATTTTGATCAGGATTGTATTGAATCTGTAGATCAAGTTGGAAAGAAGTTACATCTTGACAATATTGAATCCTCTTATTCATGAACATAGAACATCTCTCATTTAGTTCTTCAATTTCATTAATCGGAATTTTGTAGTCTTCTTTACATAGATATTGTAGATATTTTGTTAGATTTATACCTAAATATTACATTTTTGGAAGTGCTAGCATAAACAGTATTGTGCTTTTAATTTCAAATTTACTTGTTCATTGCTGGTATTTAGGAAAGCAATGGACTTTTGTATATTCTCATGTATCTTGCAATCTTGCTATAATTACTTATTAGTTCCAGCAGGGTTTTTTTTGGGAGTGGGGGGTCAATTCTTTCAAATTTTCAACATAGTAATCAAGTTACCTATGAACAAAGTTTTATTTCTTCCTTCCCAATCTGTCTGCCTTCTATTTTTTTTTTCTTGTTTTGCTGCATTAGTTAGGAATTACAGTAAAATGTTGAAATAAAGTGGTAACCAGGGACATCCTTGCCTTACTTCTGATCTTAGCGGAAAAATTTCTTACCATTAAGTATAATGTTAGTTGTAGGTTTCTGTAGATTTTTAAAAGTTGAGGCATTCCTTCTAATGATCTCTAAATTACTGAGAATTTTCATTATAAATGGGTATTGGATTTTGTCTAATGATTTTTCTATCTATTTATAAGATCATGTGAGCTTTTTTCTTAGCCTGTTGATATGATGGATTACATTAATAAATTTTTGAATGTCAAACACATTTTGCATACTCAGGTAAATACAACTTGGTCATGGTGTTTAATTTGTTTAATACATTGTTGGATTTGATTTGCCAATGTTTTGTTGAAGACTTTTGTATCTATGTTCATAACAGATATTGTTTTATAGTCTTATTTTCCTGTACTGTCTTGGTTTTGGCATTAGAGTAATTCTGGCTTCATAGAATGAGTTAGGAACTATTAATATTTCCTCTCCTTCTATCCTGCAAGAAATTTTAGAAAATTGGTTTAATTTCAAAACTTTTGGTGTTATATCTAAAAGACCATTGACCAATTCATGTTACAAAGATTTAACCCTGTGTATCTTTAAGAGTTTTATAGTTTTAGATCTTACTTTTAGGTTTATAATCTATGTGGAGTTAATTTTTGGGTATCGTGGGAGATAAGGATCCAATTTACATGTAGGTATCCCATTGTCTCAGTCGCATTATTTGAAAAGACTGTTTTTTTTCCCCATTGAGTAGTAGTCTTGGTCTTTTGTTGAAAATCAGTTGACCATAAATATGAGGGTTTACTTTTGGATTTTCAGTTCTCTTCCATTTAACTATATATCGGTTCTTATGCCAGTATCACACAATTGATTACTGTAGCTTTAGAGTAAGTTCTGGATTTAGGAAGTGTGACTTCTCTAACTTTTTCTTTTTCTTTTCTAGATTATTTTAGTTATTTGAAGAACAACTTAGTGCATGGGTCTTACCTTTTTAGGTAAACTATACTATTATTTGCTCTGGGGGCTGCCCATTTCCTCTGAGAGTAGCCACAGACAGGGGCAAAGGGAACTATGGTTTTTAATTCCTTTCCAGTCTGAGGTCCTTCTTCTCTACCTCTCTTACCTTAAACTGGCATCTCTTCTGATTTTTCACAATAGACTGTTAATGTCCATTGAACACAAAGGCCAAATTATTATCAGTCTAAAAATTACCATTCAATCTACAATTTACCTTACAAACAGGGAAGTAAGAAGAAATAGTTGATTTTATCCTTCTAGCGCAACAAAGAAAGACAACGGGCATAGCCACTAGATTTATGTTAAAAGAGTCTGAACATTCATTTCTTACTACAAAAATGAAGTAAGATAGTGCAACTTTGAAATGTAAACCTCATATTACAAAATTATTTTATGCTGGTTAGTGAGAAATGCTAATTAACACTCATGCTTTTTGATTATTACAACTATTAAATTTATTTGCAGTAATAAAAAATTCATCAGTTATATGAAGTCTTTTTATATGAAAGATTTAGAGCAATTACTTTTCATGTCCACTAAGGATGACAGAAGAGCCCATGGTCTTAAAGGAAACCAGCAATAATTTAGTTTATACAGAATTAAATGGCCCAAAAGACAAGTCTAGGGTGTCATCATAACTATGGAGGAAAAGTAACATAAAGTGGTCATTCTGATGAGTCTCTAAATTTGTTTAGAGTGTGACTCAAGCTTGGCACAATTCGATAGTCTACTGATGTTAGCCTGTATTTAAGAAAAATTATTAAAAACCAGGAAACAAGGCAAAAACACAATTGCATGTCCTTTCAGTATCACTGGAGCATTGCCTAATAGGCCCAGGCAAGGAGATGTATGTTTGTTTTACTTACTATTTACTATTGATTAGAACACAGACACTGTGAAGTTAATTGTTAACTTGTAGCTTTTGGTCCATTAGAAGCAAATGATTTCTGCCAGGTAGAGAAGAGCTCAAAGGTTATGGTTGTATTGCCTGGCAGGATACAACTGGTACTATGTCCAACTTGGCAAGTTCATTTTAACATCCCTTTCCTAACTAACTGTATAAACATTTATTTCTTAAATTCTATGTTTGATGCAGCTTTACTATCTTGCTGATTCCCTCATTAATGAATTAAATAAATATTTGATTTGTGCTCATGTTAAATTTGTATGAGAGCCCTGCTTTTAATTTTTTGAGAATTATACTTTAACAGTGGGGAATCAAGAGAACTGATTTTCTGGCAAACTGTGTGTGTGTGTGTGTGTGTGTGAGATATAAGAAGCAGAAATCCACAAAATAGATGTATATATGTGTGTGGTTATATTAAAATAGATGATCTCAGAGTAGAGCAGGAGTGGGTAGTGAGAGGCAAACAACAAAAAGAAAAAGTGAAAGAAAGAATTATTGAACAAAAAAATACTGCTTTGAAAACTCCCCAATATGTATGATTTTACCCATTTACATATTTATGTATATGCATAAATTTTTAGGATGTATGAAACACATATATTTGTAGAGCTGTCAAGTGAAAAAGACAAACAACAGAGAAAAGAGTGTAAAGTATATATATTATGATATTATGATTCAGTACTGGAGTAAACACAGAAAATGTAAACAAATACCCTGTAGATGTCTAATTATGCTGTATGTGTGTGTATCTACCTATTACCTATCTATTTATCTATCTATCTATCTATCTATCTACCTATCATCTATCTATTATACATATCTATCTATAGATAGGTAGATGGTTAAAATGACAAGAAAGTTTTGCAAGGAGTCCATGCAAATCTATTGGATTTGTAATCAGTTGGAAACCCGACATGGGTGGAATGGAGAATAGAGTGGTGTGGAGAGGAAAGATAATGTCTTCACTTAAATTATCCTTATATTGTTGATTTTGTTAGAAAAAATGTAAACTTGCCGGGAGACATAAAATAAAAGTTTAAAGTGTATATATGTATAAGTAAAAAGTTTTTAGAAATAAAATAAAACAGTTCGGCAGTTAATTATAACGTAAGTCAGCATTGCTTTGCAACAAGCTAGTGGAGTGAGACCCTCTCTGGCCCTCGGTTTCTTCAATTATGAAATGATAAGGAGGGAGTATTTAAACACTAAAGCATTCAAATTCTATAGTTGGTTGAAAATTGTTTTCTGAGATTTAAATAAACTATGAAATTAACTTTTAAAATGTCAAAACATAGAAAGAAGAATGAATGTACTTAAGTGAAGAAGAAAGGAACGAAAGAAGTAAAGAAGTTAGGAAGAGAGGGAGGGAGGGAGAAGGAAAGGGCCACTTAGAAAATCTTGATTTGGTGTTTTTGTCATTTTGCTAGTTTGTATATAGTTGCTGGAACACCATTACTGTTGCAGCCTCTACTTTGCTTTTGTTCAATTGTCATTATGGTGGCAGAGCTTTTGCAACAAAGAGTGTGTTTCTTTTTTTTCATGCAAGAATTTACTTCTAAGAAGTAAATTAACTGGTTGTTTGGGCATCCATGAATAAGACTGTTTTTTTCTGCTAAAGGTTAGGGGAAATCAACATTTTCCCACTAATAAGTGAAATTTCATAACTGACACACACCTAGAGTAATTATTCTCTCACAATTGTTTTGTAAACTCCCTCCCCGACTCTCGCTTTTTTATGTGATTTGTCCGGTTGAATTATGCTAAATATTTTCAGGATTTTCAAGACATTTAAGTAGCTAATTTTTACACAGCCTATTGGGCATTTGCTGACTCAAATTTCCAAGTTAGATGACTTTTCCTAGCTGATAATTACTTAAGTATAAGACAAGTAGAAAACTTAGCTTTTATATTTGGTACTTTCATACATCACAAATAATAAATCTTATAGAAAATGTAAGCATTTATTAATTGTGTTAATTAATGGGTAAAAATAGAACCCAAAACTAAAATTAGAAAATTATAGTACACTTGCATACACTTTTACACTGGCATATTAAGTGGATCGTGTCATATTTTTATCTACAGTTTTACCCAGATTTCTGGAATACAATGCATTTTTTCCTTTGATATAAGGGTTAAAACTAAGGATGAACAGATGCTACTGGTAATTTCAACACCATCACCCAAGTTCCAGATGTCTCCTTTCAGATACATGCCAAAATTAAATACAGATTTTGCTAAAACATACAAGCTATTCTTTTAATCTACAAGCATTTCTAGTTCTTACTAATAAGTTCTTCCATCTTTAATCCACCTTCTACTAATCGTCCACTTACAGCAGCTCTCTCCATTGACCCAGCGATTACACCCTCAACAGTTAATCCAAGATCCAAACACCTAGAGCTACAGGGTTTTTGTTGTTGTTGTTGCTTTTAATACTTTACTAATTCTTAGTAAAGTCTTCCGATTCATTTTCCATTTTCCTGGTGGGAAAAGAGAAACCAATTCACTGCCAAAAGCATTCCATATTGGATACTAAACAAAGTCAGGTAGCAGCTGTCTAATCTAAACTTTGGTGGATAATTAGCAAATCCAATATCCAAAAGAAACAGGTAATTGTTGTGATTCATGAATTTGTTGCCAGAGCAGATATTTTACAGCTCAAATATCGTTCCCTAAAGAAGGAAGCTACCTAGAGTTTTGAGCAGTAAAATACTGTTTTCTCCCTATTTAAAGAGAATTGCTGTTTACTTTGGGGATGTTCTTGGCATTCAGCTACTTTTTTCTTCCTCGTCTTCATTTTTTTCTTGATGATGTTCAGAAAACCTATGAAGTATAAAAACTTTATTCAGGCAGAAATTCCAACTATTCATCATTGCTTTGATTCATCAGAGTCCAGGAGGACACTGTGGACTGGAATTGTGTGATTTGCAAAGAGTAGTCACTAACACATTGGGACACCATAACATGAAGTAAAAACATTTTGTCTATTTGAGGTCTATTTAAGGTTGAGCTTTACAAATGAGAGAAATCTAAGAAAGCACTCCTTCCAAAGACAAAAAAGTGAAGTAAGTTTTTACATCATGCTTTTGTACATTTACTCCATTGCATGCCCCCCCTCCCCAATCTACTCCAATTTTCTGGTCTCTCTCACATGCCCAGTTCTCTTGGCACACTCTTCCTTCTCTCCTTATACCACCTCAGCTTTCCTACCCTGCCTAAGCTGTGATACTACCTTCTCCTTTAAGACACTTTTCTGTCTTTTCTGGTCTGATAAATGTATCTGTGTGTATATGTCATTAGAAAGAAATACCCCTTTGGAACTTTTAATCATTCTGGTCAGTTTAATACAAACATGAGAAAATGTTATACAAATTTCAGACCTTCTAAAAAAGAAACTTGATGTCCAGGATTGAAGGGGTTTCTCCCACCCAAAAATGGAACTCTCTTTTCCCTAGGCCATTGCTTTTGGAGCCCTGGATAATTCCCTCCTAAGTCATCTGTCCTTTCCAGAGGGCCTTCATATTGCTTGAAGTCCAAAGCAAGTAAGGAAACACCTTCTGTTTTGTTTTCTCTTTGCCGTCTTTTCCTAAAACTGACACCATTTTTAATGTTTTGGTAAATATATATAACATGGTGTGTGGAAAGAAATGGGGAGTAGAGAAGAGGCAGGTTGAATAACATGAGTGATTCAAAAATAGTGAAAGAGAGAAAAAAGACATTTTCTAAAACGTGATCTTGGATCTTCAATGGACAAATATTTTTAGAATCCTAGTTTACTTTTTGTGGAATAGAATCTAAAGGATAAATGAATTTCCAAATTATATGCCAAAATTAAAAAATTACCATGCCAAATAGAAGCCAGTCAAATTGAACATTTAATTGTGTAATTACAAAATATGTATTATATTTGCTTTTCTTCATGTTTGAAGAAACTCCTGTTGGAAAATTGGATACTCTGAGATAAGAAGAACAACAGTGAGACATCTAACATTTATTAAGTGCTTACTATGTGCAAGGCATAATTATTTTCCTTTTTATTTTGAAAAATTTTAAAGTTACAAGAGAATTGAAAGAAAACATGTTCAGAAAGTCAAAAAGTCTTAGCAACTAACACCAGCATTCCTCTTAAGGAGAATTTTATTTTTTTTTAGTTTGTGTTTTTTGGTGGAAGTTTCAGAATATTATAACTACCTTGAGAACATGATATATAGAGGAAAAAGACAAAGAGGGAAAAAGCGGGGGGTGGTGAGAAGAGAAAGAGATAGAGAGCAGGCTTCCATGAAAAAATCAAGAAGAATGGTAGTAGTAAGAAAGAACGAAGAGAAATGAAGGGACACTGAGGGAAAAAAAGAATTGACCAAACCATAAAGTAGAATTAAAGTAAGAATTTAAGAAATGAGGATGTCCAATATCCAATTTAACCTGTTTGGATACAACAGGCATTTTTGTATTATTAAATCAGAGACAGGCCAGAGGCCTGTATTATTAAATCATAATTTCAATATTGAAATTATGAAATAACATGGACTTTGAAGTTAGAGAGTCCTGAGTTCCAGTCTCATATTCCAATTCTTGACTTCTTATAGGTCATGTCACCATGATCAGGTTGTTCAGTTTCTGTAAGTTTGTTTCCTTAGATGTATACAAGTGAAATCACCTTTTATAATAATTCTAATAAGTGACAGGCATCAAGTGACATCTGCCATATGGCAAGTATTCAAGAAATATTCATTCCCTTTCTGTTATGTTGTATTCTCTGTAATTCAGATGAATAGAAGCCCAGTGAAGGGTTTCCTTGGGGGGTGCAGAGTCAAGTGAAAGTACTGGGGGAGTATATGAATTAAATATTTCAAGGATTTTGATGTTTCAAAAATATAAAAAACATACAATTCGGCCGGGCGTGGTGGCTCAAGCCTGTAATCTCAGCACTTTGGAAGGTGGAGGCGGGCGGATCTGGAGGTCAGGAGATCGAGACCATCCTGGCTAACACGGTGAAACCCCATCTCTACTAAAAAAATAGAAAAAATTAGCTGGGCATGGTGGCGGGTGCCTGTAGTGCCAGCTACTTGGGAGGCTGAGGCAGGAGAATGGCGTGAACCTGGGAGGCGGAGCTTGCAGTGAGCCGAGATCGCGCCACTGCACTCCAGCCTGGGTGACAGAGCAAGACTCTGTCAAAAAAAAAACAAAAAAAACCATAAAATTCATCCAAATTTGGTGCCAGATCTAGTTTTATAAATTATTAATTAACAGCAACTATAATACTATTGTTATAGTCCTGCCAATGCACTACAATGTGGAAGTCCCTCATTGTGAGGTATCACCTGAGTTCTTTGTCTCAAGATCAAGAGAATTAAGAAGCATAAAAACAAAGGGTGAGGTTGGAGCAAAAGTTTAATAAACGAAAGAAGAAAGCTCTCCACCATGGAGTGGGGGTCCAGAAGAGGGTTGCTGTTTTTACAGTTTAATGCAAAGACTTTTATAAGAAACCCATGAGGGCTCAGTGTCTCATTTGCATAAGGTGCAAATTTCTGGTAGCTCCACCCTGTCCTCCTAATGCACATGCTGGCCCTTGGCTTGAGTTACTTCATATTGCTTTATTCTCCTTACTGCGCATGTGTCAGGGGATGGAATTTTACATTGCAAGCATGTCTGGGTAAGTCACCTATGTAGCCTTTCTTATCTGTGAAACTGTAGACATGTCTTAGGCAAGCCCCCCTGTGCAAGTTGCCCTGCCTGCAGGTTATTCTTTTGTTTGAAAGAATTCAACTTAGGATCCACCCTAACTTCCTGCCACACCAGTTTCTTCCTGCTCATCTCTCACTATTAATATATAAATCATATTATATATGACTTCATTTATTATTTTCCTAACTCTTTCTTTTTGGAAGAATTTTAACTCTACGGAAAAGTTGAAAGAAAAGTACCCTTCCTTTATATGTCCTTATATATTTCTCTAGATCAGTGGTTCTCAACTAGGTGTGATTTTGCCTCCCAGGGAACATTCAGCAATGTCTGGAGATGTTTTTGGTAGTTACAATTGAGGGTGCTACTTGCATCTGGTCGGCAGAGGCCGTGAGTGCTAAAAATGTCCTACAATTCACAGAACAGCCTCCCCCTACAACACAGAATTAAAACAATGTTAATAATCCTGAAGTTCAGAAACCCAGATTTAGATTCACTCATATAGTCTTTCTCTATTAGGTTGAACCATATACAATTGCTGATATACAACTATTTTAGATGTGAAACAATGTCAATTTCAAATGAAACACTTTACACATTTGCAGCACTTTTGATGTTTCTGTTTGTGTGTATTTAATCTATTTTTGCTGAACCATCTTAAAGTAAGTTACAGACATTGTAGTATTTCACTCTTAAGTACTTGAGCATTTATCCAAGAACAAAGAGTTTCCTACATAAGTGCAACATAATTATCAAAATCAAGATATTTAGGATGAATAAAATTATAGTTAATAGGCCATATTATAATTTTCCCAACTATCCCCCCAAATGTCACTTATAGTCCCTCCCCACTTCCAATCCAGTAGTAAATCAGTTTGTCTCATTATTGGTAGGACTATTCTTAATGAAAAACTTTACTGGGATCCCAAAGTTGTGAAGTTTTTGTGTTTGCAGAAGTTGTAAAACTAGAAGTGCCAAGCAGATGGAGATGACAGAAAGATCTTAAAAGGTTGTTTAAGTGGGCTGACAAGTGGCAGATGAATTTTAATGCAGACAAGGGTGAGATAATACTCCTAAGGATTATTTTGCATTTAGATTTCAAAAACCCTAATTAAACTTCTTAATTTTTTCCTTTTTAACTGAGAGTTTTGTACCAAGGCTACTTAAAGAACAAGGACAAAAGAAGTCTTTAAAAGATTACTCATTCCTCTCTCCAACACTATTTGTTCAGAATATTAACACCAGAAAAGGAAGCTGTGTAAAAGAGGGAACTTATGCTTGTTTTAGCTGGTTCTTAACGTGATAAATCCCAATTCTGATAGCTAATATTACAAACCTTTACAGTTTTCCTAGGCTCAGAGGTGAATGAATGAAACAATTGAGCATAATCAGTAAGACTGATCTGTATGTGTTGGCATACTTAAGGTTTGTATTCCCTCAGTTGAATGTAGCCTGAATTATTAACTGATAGGTCTTGATCTATCCATTCTAGCTGTTAAACTGTCACCAAAGATGGGGATCTTGTCTTCCCCCATCAATATGTGGGTCTTCCATTTTCTCTGTAATCTGGCCTTCTGGCATTGACAGCAAATTTTCTTTTAGTATTTCAGATAATTTCTTAATAGCTCTCCCATCCACACCAACCACTAGAAATAGCATTTCTAACTAAGGCTCTTTTATCATCTTAGTTTGCATGGTATACATATATGTATATATGTACTCTATTAAAACATTTTAGGTGCACGTATATACTATAATATAAATAAATCTGTATTTTTTGGTTATCCTAAAAATAAACCACACTCATAAGCAGCATTTTTTATGGTCTTTCAAATTTACCATTACAAAATATTATAGGTAAAGGCCAATACAATTTAATGGGTAAAAAGAAGAGTTTTTTAAACAAATGGTGCTGGGACAACAGAATATCTACGTGCAAAAGCACAAATTTTGACCCCTACCTTATAGTGAATGTAAACATTAATTCAGAATGGGCCACAGACTTAAATGTAAGAGCTAAAATGATAAAGCCTTAAACAAACATACAGGAGTACATCTTCATAATCTTGGGTTAGGTAATAATTTCTTTGATGAGATACCAAAAGCACAGGTGACAAAAGGGAAGAATGATAATTTGGACCTCATCAAAATTTAAAACACTTTTGCTTCAAGGAATACCATCAAGAAAGTGAAAAGATGATCAATGTAATGAAAGAAAATATTAGCATATTGTATATCTGATAAGAGATTTATATCCAGAATATATAAAGAATTATTGGCTAGGTGTGGTGACTCACATCCGTAATTCCAGCGCTTTGGGAGGCCAATGTGGGCGGATCACCTGAGGTCAGACGTTCGAGACCAGCCTGGCCAACATGGTGAAACCCCGTCTCTACTGAAAAAACAAAAAGTAGCCAGGCATGAAGTTGGGCGCCTGTAATTCCAGCTACATGGGAGGCTGAGACAGGAGAATCACTTGAACCCGGGAGGCAGAGGTTGCAGTGAGCCAAGACCATGCCATTGCACTCAGCCTGGGCAACAAGAGCGAAACTCCATCTTAAAAACAAAAAAAAAGGAATTATTATAGCTAAACAATAAGAAGTCAGGGGCTGATTCAGCAAGGTGGTGGAACAGGAATTCTCCAGTTCCACTTCCCCCAACAGAATCCAGCTAGAAACTGTCCACAGACAAGAATACTCTAGTGAATATCTTAGAACTCAGGAGTAAGGCTGCGATACTGCCATGGACCACAGAACTGAGAACAGCAGCACATAAAGGGTAAGGGGAGCAACTTTAATTCCACTTTGACCATACTGCCCCTCCCTCAATCCAGCACAGCAGATTGCTGGGACTCACTGTTTTTACAGAAGTAGAGAGTTGAAGGTGAACATTCAGCTTCCCTACCTGTCTGGGACCCTCCTCAGGAGGCACTCTCTTGTCTACCTCCCACACAAATAGGAAACATTGGGAGTACAGGCAGCACCAGACCACCTGGGGTCAGTTAGAATCAAAGTACAGGGATGGTGCTCACAGAAACTAATGCAAGGATATTGGCAGTTGCTCAGCATTCCAGCCAGTTGGAGGCATACCCTCAGAGAGGCTAGCCAACAGTATTGTGTTGCAGGAAGCACGGCTGATGGTTCTCCCAGGCTGGAAGCCTTGACTGCTACTACACCCAGCCCTAGGGCTCTCTTTGAAACTTCCCCAGGCCATAAGATAGGGGCAAGTCAGTGATTATTTGCACAAGGAGCCTCTGGTATTCCTTGGTCTTAGTTGCCAAACTTCAACCCAGCCAAGCCCTAGTGAGCACCTCAACCGTTCCCTAGCCTGGAAAACAGGGGGAGAGTGGTGATTAGCCATGGAGGAATCACCTGGCCCTGCCCAAGCTCAGTGGCCAAGTGGCTGAAATATCAATCCTTGATGATCTGCTTAAGGTTACCTAGAAAAGGAAGCAAGCCCTCCATGTATCTGTGGAGCATAGCCTCTGCCCTACCCACCCTGAGTGGTTGAGTAGCAATCCCAGAGACCTTGCTCTGCCTTGGAGTCCAGCACATGGCCCTACCAAACAACAGATCTCAAATGACAGTATTGGCTGCCCAGGGAAGACAACCTACAACGTAGCCTGATCAGGGGTGATCAGATCCTAGATAGTAGCTCTGTCTCATTGCAAGAGTTCAGCCTGTGATTTCACCAGACTGTGGAGCACAGCCTGCATTTCCACTTGACCCAGAACATAGTTAACAGCTCATCCCAATTAGAGAACACAACAGCAAAGTCTGTCTGTCTGGGTTTGCCACCAACTGGCTCAATTAGAATCACAGGCTAGACTAAATAGTGAATGTCTACTGCCACCAAAGGCTAGAAGAGGTAGGTGTCTGTTTCCTCAAATATGCAGGCAACAACACAAGGACAAAATAATAAAAAATTAGGACAATATAGCACTACCAAAAGAAACTAATAAACGTCTAATAACAGACTCTAAAGAAAAGGAGATCTATGAAATGACTGACAAAGTATTTAAAATAATCCTCTTAAAGAAGTTTGGGAACTATAGAAAAATGCAGATAGAAAATTAAATAAAAATTGCAAAACAATTCATTAACAAAAAGAGAAGTTTGACAAAGAAATAAAAACAATTAAAAGCCTAAATAGAAATTTTAGAGGCAAAGAATACAAATACTGAACTGAAAAATCAGTAGATTGAAGAGCAGACCTGATCAAGCAGAAGAAAGAATCAGTGAACTAGAAGATGGGATATTTAAAATTATTTAGTCAGAGGGGTCAAAAGAAGAAAAAGAGTAAAAAAAGAAAAGGTCTCATGGGAATTATGAGACATCATCAAGAGAACTAATCTATGCATAATTAAGAGTCACTGAAACAACAGAGAGAGAAAAAATACCAGAAAAAGAAGATGACAACATCCAGGTACAGAAAGTTCAGAGCTCTCCAATCAAATTCAACTCAAAGAGAAATTCAAGAAGGTACGTCATGATCAAATTATCAAAAGCCAAAGACAAAGAAAGAATATTGAAAGCAACAATAGATAAGAAACACAGTCACATTTAAAGAAGTCCCAATATCAGAGGATTTCTCAGCAGAAACACTGGAGGCCAGGAGAGAGTGGGATGATAGATTCAAAGTGCTGAAGGAAAGAAACCTAGCAACAAAGAATACTTTGCCTGGCAAAGCTGTCATTCAAAAATGAGGGACAAATAAAATCTCACCCAGATAATCAAAAGCTAAGACAATTCATCACCATTAGGCCCATACAAAAAGAATTGCTAAGGAAGTTTTTTAAGTTGAAATGAGCAGCTGATAACTAATAATGAAAAACAAATGAAAATAAAAAACTAAATGGCATATGTAATACATAGTCATATTCAGAATAGTTTAAAACTGTAAGCATGGTATATATAACAATTTTATTTTTACTAGTAGGGTTAAAAAGATAAAACTATTAAAAACAACTGTAGTTATAATAAATTGTTAACTATGATGCTAGGAAAACTGAATATTCACATGCAGAAAAATGAAACTAGACCCGTATCTGTCACAATATACAAAAAATCAACTCTAAATTGATTAAAGACTTAAATGTAAGACCCAAAACTATGAAACTACTGGAAGAAAACATAGGGGAAATGCTTCATTACATTAGACTGGGCTAGAATATATTTTATATATATGCAATTGACCATTGAACAACATGAGGGGAGTCAGGGGTACTGACTCCTTATGCAGTAGAAAAATTTGTATATAGCTTTTGACTCCTCCAAAACTTAACTACTAATAGCCTACTCTTGACTAGAAGCCTTACACAGCCAACTGACACATATTTTTTATGTTATATGTGTTATATACTGTATTCTTAGAATGAATCAAGCTAGAGAAAATAAAATGTTATTAAGAAATTCATGAGAGAGAGAAAATATATTTATTCACTAAGTGAAAGGTCTTCATCCTCATCATCTTTATCTTGAATAGGCTGGGGGGAGAAATAAGAAGAGGGGTTGGTCTTGCTGTGATTTCAGGGTGGCAGAGGCAAAATAAGATCCTTGTATAACTATCTCTGCACAGTTCAAATGTAGTTTAAGGGGCAACTGTACAGTGGAATACTGTTCAGCCATAAAACAGAATGAAATCCTGTAATTTGCAGTTACACGAATGAACCTGGATGACATTATATTAAGTGAAATAAGCCAGGCAAAAAAGATAAATAGTGCCACTTCTCATTCATACATAGAATTTAGGAAAGTTGATCTCATAGAGGTAAAGAGTAGTATAGAGATTACCAGAGGCTGGTGAGGGTAGGGAGGGGGGAAGAATGGAAAGAGGTTGGTCAACAAATGTGAAGTTATAGTTTGACAGAAGGAGTAAGTTATGGTGTTCTGTTGCACAATAGGGCAACTATAGATAATAGTAATGTATTGCGTATTTCAAGTTAGCTAAGAGAGAGGATTTTGAACACCACCACCACAAAGAAATTATAAATGTTCAAAGTGATAGATATGCTAATTACTCTGATATAATCATCATACAATATATGCATGTATTGAAACAGCACACTGTACTACACATATATTATAGTTATTATATGTCAATTATAAGTAAAACAAAAATAAATTGTTAAGAAATACAAATTTAAAAAAGTAAATTTTGACAGTAAAGCATAAAGGGTGGGGGGAAGGAGTGAAAGTGTAGAGTTCTGTTTGCAATTAAAGTTAAGTTGTTAACAGCTTAAAACAGCCTATTTGAAATTTAAAGTTTTTGTTTTTGTTTTTGTTTTTGTTTTTGAGACGGAGTCTCGCTCCGTCACCCAGGCTGGAGTGCGGTGGCGTGATCTCGGCTTGCTGCAACCTCTGCCTCCTGGGTTCAAGTGATTCTCCTGCCTCAGCCTCCTGAGTAGCTGGGATTACAGGCGGATGCCACCACGCCCGGCTAATTTTTTGTGTTTTTAGTAGAGACAGGGTTTCACTGTGTAGCCAGGATGGTCTCAATCTCCTGATCTTGTGATCCACTCACCTCGGCCTCCCAAAGTGCTGGGATTACAGGCATGAACCACCGCACCCAACCTTAAGATGTTTTATGTAAGCCTCATGTTAACTACAAAGCAAAAACCTGTGGTAGATGCATAAAATATAAAAAAGATTTAAAGCAGATCACCACAGAAACCATCAGACTACAAGACAGTGAGAGGAAGAAAAAACAAAGAATCTACAAAACAACCAGAGAACAAATTACACAATGGCAGTAGCAAGTTCTTACCTATCAATAATTACCTTGAATCTAAATGGATTAAATTCTCCAATCAAAAGACATAGAGTGGCTGAATGGATTTGAAAAAAAAAAAAGGAAAAAAAAAAAAAACAAAAAACCCAGAAGCTTCATCCATATGCTGCCTACAGGAGACTCACTTCACTAGTAAGGATACACATAGACTAAAAGTGAAGGGATAAAAAAAGATATTCCATGAAACTGAAAACCAAAAGAGAGCAGTGATAGCTATACTTATATCAGATAAAATAGATTTTAAGTAAAAAAAAAAAAAAAAAAACTATAAAAAGAGATAAAGAAGGCCATTATGTAATGATAAAGGGATCAATCATCAAGAAGAAACAACAATTGTAAATAAATACATACCCCTACATTGGAGGATGTAAGTATATAAATTATTAAATAGTCTGAAAGGAGAGACAGACTGCAGTACAGTAATAGTTGGGCACCTCAATACTCCATTTGTAACAATGAACAGATCATCTTCAAAAAGTCAATAAGAAACACTGGACTTGAATTATACTTTAGATCAAATGAACCTAACAGATATATATAGAACATTCAATTCAACAGCAACAGAATACATTTTCTTCTCAAGTGCAGATAGAACATTCTTCAGCCTAGATTATGTTAGGCCACAAATCAAGTCTTAACAAATTTAAAAGGACTGAAATTATGTCGTGTATATTTTCTGATCACATGTCATGAAACTAGAAATCAATTAACAGGAGAAATCTTGGAAAATTTACAAATATGTGGAGATTAAATAACATGCTTATACATAATCAATGAGTCAAAGAAGAAATTAAAAAATGAAATAAATAATACCTCAAGACAAACAAAAATGAAAGCACAGCATACTGAAACTTATGGGATGCAGAATAAGCATTCCTAAGAAGGAAATTTATAGCAATAAATGCCAATATCAAAAAAGAAGAAAAATCTCAAATAAACAATCTAGTATTACACTTCAAGGAACCAGAAAAAGAATAAGAATACCAAATTTAGCCCAAAATTAGTAGGAAGAAGGAAATAACAAAGATCACAGCAGAAATAAATGAAATAGAGTCTAGAAAAGCAATAGAAAACAATACAACTAAGCGTTCATTTAGATAAAAGATAAAATAGACAAACCCTTAGCTAAACTAACTAGGAAAGAAGAACACTCAAATAACATTAGAATGAAAGAGGAGATATTACAACTGATACCACAGAAATACAAAGGTTTATAGGAAACTATTATAAACATTTAGACACCAAAAATGGATAGTCTAGAATAAATGGATATATTTCTACACATGTACAACCCACCAAAACTGAATCATGAAGAAATAAAACACCTAAGCAGATTAATAATGAATACAGAGATTGAATCAGTAATAGTCTCCCATCAAAGAATTCAACTTCACAGCTGAATTCTACCAAACATTTGGAAAACTAATACCAATAGTTCTCAAAATTTTCCAGAAAACTGAAGAAGAAGGAATACTTTCAAACTCATTTTATTTTGATTTTCTTTAATTTTTTGAAAATTTTAATTATTATGGATACATACTTGGCTTTGACATTTTCTAAACATATCTTCTGAGGCCAGCATTACTCTGATATCAAAACTGGAAAAGGGCACTACAAGAAAGGAAAATTATAGGTCAGTATAATTGGTGAAGACAGATGCAAAAATCCTTACCAAATACTAGCAAATTTAATTCAACGACACCTTAAAAAATGATTAACTGTAATCAAGTGGGATTTATTCCGAGGATGCAAGGATGGTTCAACATATGCAAATCAATAAATGTGATTCACCATGTTAATAAAATGAAGAAAAAAATGATCACCTCAATAGATGCAGAAAAGGCATTTGACAACATCCACCTCACTTTCGTGATTAAATTTTTCAAGAGAATAGATACAGAGATAATGTACTTTAACAAAATAAAGCCATATATAACAAACCTGTAGCTAACATCATATTCAACAGTGAAAAGTTGAAAGCTGTTCCTCTAAGATTAGGAACAAAGATGCCCATGCCCATTCTTACCACCTCTTCAACATAGTTCTGGAAGTTCTAGCCAGAGCAATTAGGCAACAGAAAGAAAAGGCATCCTAATGGGCAAGAAAGAAGAAAAGTTATTTGATGATGATGTGATCTTTTATATAGAAAATCCTAATCTCAAAAAACTACTAGAATTGATAAGCAAATTCAGTAAAGTTTCAGGATACAATATCAACATAAAAAAGTAGCATTACTATGTACTTAATAACAAACTATTTGAAAAGAAAATTAAGAAAACAATCCCATTTTTTAATAGCAACAACAAAAATAAAATAATTAGGTGTAAATTTAACTGAGGAGGTGAAAGATATACTGAGAATAATAAAACACTAAAAATTTGATGAAAATACAAATAAATGAAATGGTATCTTGTGTTCATGCATGGGAAGAATTAATATTGTTAAAATTTCCATGCTACCCAAAGCAATCTACAGGTTCAATGCAATTTCCAATGTCATTTTTCACTATGTTATTTTTTCACAACGACGCTGGAAATTTTTCACATTTTACACAAACAGGAAAAAAAAAAAAAAAGAAAACCTTAAATGCATATGTAACCACAAAGATATCAAATAGCCAAAACAATCTTGAGCAAAAAGAATAAAGCTGGCAACATCATACTACCTGACTTCAAAATATATTATAAAGCAATTATAATGAAAACAGCATGGTCCTGGTGTAAAAACAGAGAAATCAACCAGTTAAACAAGACAGAAAACCCAGAAATAAACCCTCATATTTACAGTCAATTGGTTTTTGACAAAGGTTCCAAGAACACACAATGGGGCAATTACAATCTCACATAAATGCTGCTGGCAAAAGTGGTTATCCATATACAGAAAAATCAAATTGGACCCTATATTATACCATGTACAAAATAACTCAAAATGGATTAAAGACTTAAATGTAAGACCTGAAACTGTAAACCACTATTAGAAAACAGGGGAAAAATTCCATGCTATTGGTCTGGGCAAGGATTTTTGAATATGACCCTGAAAGTTCAGGCAACAAAAGTGAAAATAGACAAATGGGATTGTATCAAACTGAAAAACTTCTGCACAGCAAAAGAAACAATTACCAAGGTGAAGAGACAAACACAGAGTGGGAAAAACATATTTGTAAACTATACACCTGGTAAGGGGTTAATATCTAAATATATAAGGAACTCAAATAACTCGATAGCAAGAAAATAAATAACCTGATTAAATGTTAAGTAAATGACTTGAACAGACACTTCTCAAAAGACATTCAGATGGACAAACAGGTTCATGAAAAAATGCTCATAATTACTAATCATTAAGGAAATACAAATTAAAACCACAATGAGATATCTCACATCTATTAGAATGGCTCTTACCACAAAGATGAAAGTTAACAGGTGTTGGGGAGGATGTGGAGAAAAGGGAACACTGATACACTATTGGTAAGAATATTAATTAGTTCAGCTGTTGTGGAAAATGGTATGGAGGTTCCTCAAAAGACTAAAAATAAAACAGCCATATAACCCAACAATCCCACTTGAGGAGATACATTGAAAAATATTGAAATCAGTATTTTGAAGAGATATCTGCCCTTCCATGTTCACTGTAGCATTATTAACAACAGGCAAGATATGGAATCAACCTAAGTTTCAATCAACAGATGAATGGATAAAGAAAATGTAGTATATATACACAATAAAATATTCAGCCTCCAAGAAGAATGAAATTCTGTCATTTGGGACAACACAGATGAATCTAGAACACATTATGTCAAGTGAAGTAAGCCAGGCACAGAAAGACCAATACCTCTTGATCTCACTTATATGTGCAATCTACAAAAGTTATAGAAGTAGAGAGAAAATGGTTGTTACCAGAGGTTGGGGTTTGGGAGAACAAGGGGATGGGAAGTTACTGGACAAAGGGTACAAAGTTTCAGCTAGACAAGAAGAATAAGTTTTGAGCTCTATTGCACAGCAGTGTGACTATAGTCAATAACCATGTATTGTAAATTTCCAATGTATCACCACAGAAAATGTCAAGCAAGGTGCTAGCTGTGTTGATTAGCTTGATTTACTTACTTCAGATTGTATACATGTATCAAAACATCACATTGTATGCTATAAATGTAATACAATTATGATTTGGTAATTAAACATAATGAAAATAATAAAAAGACAAGTAAACTAATATTAAAATGGGCAAAGGATTTGAATAGACTTTTCTTCAAAGATATACAAGTGTCTGATAAGCTCATAAAAATATATTCAATGTCATTAATCATTAGGGAAATGCAAATTAAAATCATGAGGTATCACCTCACACTTACTGGAATGGCTATAATAAAAGACAGGCAATAACAAATGTTGACAAGTGGTTAAGAGAAATTGAAATCCTTATACATTGCTGGTGGGCATGTAAAATGGTTCACCCACTTTGATAAAGAGTTAAAATACCTCAAAATGTTAAACATAAATTTACCATATGATCTAGCAATCCTACTTCTAGCTATCTACATAAGAGAAATAAAAACATACATCTACATAAAAGCTTGTATGCTGTTCATAGCAGCATTTTGTGTAATATCCCCAAATTTGGAGCAACCTAAATGTCTAACAACTGATGAATGTATAAACAAAATGTGGTATAGGCCCCATATAATGTTTTCAGAATTAAAAGAGGTACTGTATGTGAAGCTGCATAGTAGAAGGCACTGTGGGTGTATGTGTGTGCATGTGCATGTGTGTGTGTGTTTTCTTTTACTACACCAGAGAGTAATGTGCTCAGGAGAAAAATTAAGTTGCTTATAGGAAATGTAGATCCAATGCGTGTGAGAAAGTTTTCAACTCTGTCTCTAAAATTAGAAGTGCCTAAGACTATACAGCTAATAAGAGGTATGGTTATGATGTTAAAGTGTCTATTTAATTTCTGAGTACTGTAGCCGGTAAAGTTCCATAGAAAGACAACTAAAATGAGAAGACAGATGTAATGTGTGGAAGAATTAAAAAGACTGCTTTTCCCCCCTGGGAAGTTGAAGACTTGAAGGAGACATGTTTTAAATTTATAAATCTGGAAATGGACGTGCAAGATAAAAAATCGAGTTATTTATGAAATCTCAAAACATTAAAAAATAAGCAGGTAAGAACCGGAATTATTACCCAGAGTAGCAACCAGTCTTCACTGTGTGAAACACCAAGAGATGGTAATGGGCAGAGACACACATGAACTCTGATAGGTTGTGCATGCTTTTCTTGATGACTGAGGCTCCCTGGAGAAGCTGGGATTGCTCTGCCCTTGTAGCGTGACCCTAAACAGCACATCCAAGCTCTTCCAGGTACATCCCTGGGGGTCACTATCAAACACAAAATACTAGACTGCATGAACCAGGAGTGCCATCCTTGGGGCATTTGTTCTCAACTAAAGATATGAAAGCATGACCCTATTATAGAAGCTGTTCTTTTTCTTCTAGATACTGATTTTGTCTTCTAACATCATTTTGAACCTCTTTTAAATAAACTTGTCAGAAGCTGCTTCATGCATAGCAGTTGGAAGTGTTTTTACTCTAATCAAAGGGCAATTGCTGAAACAGACTCTCTAAAGTTACTTTCTAAACATTCCTTTCACCTTCTTGTCTCCAGCCCAACTTCCACTCTCCCAACAGAATTCTGCAAAAACTTTCTCTTTATTTGCTTTGGTAGTTTTGTTAATACCACTTAAAACAATTGGGTTGAAGGAGCAACGCCGCCTCCTTCCCTCTCTCAGTTTTTGAGTTCTGGGAGTCCTTATAGGTATCCCTTCTTCACCTGGGGCTAATGGAGCGGCAGGAGCATCACCTGCTAAGCAGGTGGAAAGCCCCAACTATCAATGTTTGGGGGGAATATTGGTCCTCAATAGGGACTATAATGAAAACTTCAAAATTACTTTCCACCAATGACTACAATGAAGGGCTCTGGGATTTGAGCTTCTCTTTGAGAGAGCAGTGTTTCAACAGAAGAGCTGCCTGGTGGACTGATGAAGGTAGGGAGAGGCCAAATCTTTTCAACAGTGCTTCAAAGCCTGTCCAGGTTCATTCACTTTATGTATTCCAAAATGAATTCCATTCTCAGCTGGAATGTTTAGTATCTGCAGGGCCAATAGATTTTTCCACTACGCTCAGCCTTAGTGTCCATGTTCCCATTAAACACATCTAATTCAAAAGCCAAGGGAAGCACGTACATCTCAAGTCTAACTCTCAGCTTAATTCCCTCTGTCTTTTTAAAAGCTGCTCTTCCAGAATGAATTATAAATCAACAACAGCAAATTTTCACATTGAACAGTTTATGTGTTTTTAAAGAGGAGCTTCTGGGAAGAAGCTGAAAGAAGATTTAATAAACGGAAAAACCGTGAAGCTTCCAAAACACATACGTAAAATTAAGAGACAAGATGTGACTCAAGATATCAGGAGATACAGCACAATGATGGGTACCTTCATGCACAGATGTGATGCACAGAGCCCCCTTTTCAGCCTCCAGGCAGGCATTGAGGCTGGCTTCCTCATTTCCGCTGAGCCTTGAGCAACACTGGCCTGCTCTGAATCATGGAGGCTCAGACTATGTCTTAGGGGCAGAATCTAGGCAGAACCACCACCTAGGCAATTTCGATGGCCATCTGCCTCCTGCCCCTGAAATTGCTCTTATGGGTACTCTTTGCTCTACTCACCTATGATTTATGTGTCTTGCCCGCCCTCCCTAGCACCTCTCTGGGAATCTTTGGTCATTTGATTATTTTTCACGGTATCCTTTCTATTTTAACAAATTTCTAACTGTCTTATTTTCTGTACCACCGCTCTCCCCATAATTAAAACTTTACCTCTATTTTCAGTGCTCAGGCTTTTCTGGAGAAGCTGGGACTCCAAATTTCTTGCTTTAAAGGAGTCATGCCATGGAAGCTTCCATCTGCCAAGTTGAAAGATGAAGTGAATGTGTAGTCCTTTGTGATCAGAGTCTCTGTGGAGCAAGCCAGTATTGGTCAAAGTCTGGTCCACAAACCAGCGCCCACCTTTCAACTATATGTTACTGCTCTGAGATGAGACCGTAAAGAAATCAAGAGTAAGAATATCATAATCTTAATAGCAATCTGGAATTGCCACAGCATCTAAATGTGCAGTTATTTTGCTAATAATTCATTTTCAATTTATTTTATAAAAGTATCACACTGTGTGTCTAGGCATGGTGTCTCACACCTGTAATCTCAGCACTTTGGGAGACTGAGGCCGGCGGATCACCTGAGATCAGGAGTTTGAGACCAGGCTGGCTAACATGGTGAAATCCCGTCTCTACTAAAAATACAAAAAATTAGCCAGGTGAGGTGGCACACACCTGTAATCCCAGCTACTCAGGAGACTGAGACAGGACAGGAGAATTGCTTGCACCTGAGAGGTGGAGGTTGCAGTGAGCCACTCTACACCAGCCTGGGTGGCAGGAAAAATAGAGTATCAGTCTGTGATGGAGAGGACATTTTAAAGAAGTTTTCACTGTTGTGGGACACTCCTAGCTCTTCCAATTCAGCACATGAAGGCACACTGGATGGAAACTCTTTAGGCTTCTCACACTTCAGTCCCTCACTACAAGTCACGCACAATGGGATTTTTTTTCTTGCTCTTCCTCCATAAATGCATTTAATCTTCTAAATTTCATGTCTCAATGGAGCATGGGCAATCTTTGGTATTTTAGCTGAAGTTGCACAGGGTATCTGATATGGTTTGGGTCTGTGTCCTCACTCAAATCTCATCTTGAATTGTAATCCGAGTTGTAATCCCCAAGAGTGAAGGGAGGGACTTGGTGGGAGGTGATTGGATTGTGGTGGTAGTTTCCCCCATGCTGTTCTCATTATAGTGAGTGAGTTCTCACGAGATCTGATGGTTTTTGAAAATGTTTGGCAGTTCCCACTGTGCTCTCCTCTCCCTCCTGCCACCTTGTGAAGACATGCCTTGCCTCCTTTTTGCCTTCTGCCATGATTGTAAGTTTTCTGAGGCCTCCCCAGCCGTGTGGAACTGTGAGTCAATTAAACTTCTTTTGTTTATAAATTACCCAGTCTCGGGTAGTATCCTTATAGCAGTGTGAAAACAGACTAATATGGTCTCCAATTCCCTAGTGTTTTTCTTCTCTATGGTCTTTTCTTCATTCCGTTAATGGGTATAGTCAATTCCATGCCTTTCAATCCCATCTTAGTCTTTGTTTTTCTATCAGGCACCCACCAAATTTCAGCCGTGATTATGGGGGCACCCTGAGCTTGTCTTCTCACCCCTAGCCTTTCTGCTCCCTGAAGAGCACCATGTATCTAAACAGGTGTGAAAAGGACTGGCTAGCACCTTTTCAGTCACTAGGCTAATTCCAGGGAAGTTTCATTCCTCCCAGGCAACAGCTCTCTATGACTTTTACTAAAAAGTTGAAATCCACTTATTTGAAAACAACTCGATCTTGCAAATGCAGAATGACTTGAGGGAAAAAATAAAAGCCCCATTCAGAGCCTCTCTACCCCAACTATTTAGTGAAAGCTGTCACAAGAGGGATGAGTGACATATTTGAACGAGTTCTTGGGGTTTTCTCTGCACGAGGCAAACCCAGGACCCAGCAGGAGGCAAACCAGCTGCAGCTTGTCATATATTAGTCAATTATCCTAATGATTTTTTCCCCACTAAAAAGCACGAATCCAGATTGCTCTTATATTTTATTAAGATTTTACTTTGTCTACTCACAAATATTAATTGGATTCTCTCCATGTTGATTTCAGCCTCTGGGGTTTGGGGGTCACTGCAGGTGCATGAGGGCCAGTGGAGGGGGAGTGAAGACTGGCAGGAAGTGCCTTCCTTCCCTGCATTTCCGTCCCCTGCTCTTGCGAGGACAGCATTTGATTAGTCCTTTACAACCTGTTTCTCCTCAGATACAAGGAAAATACTGCAAACCACTGTGCCAATTCTGGCTGTGGCTCCTTTGAACACTGTGGGATCTGCTAGAGGAATGTGAAATAAATCCAAAAAAGACTGCTTTATGGATCTTTGAATGTGGTGTCACAGAAGGAAACTGTCTTAGAAATCATAGCTAAAATTGGATAGTTTGTTAATTCTGTGGAAAATTTTTTGAATTAGAATTAATCTTTAGCCTAGTAGTGATTTCTAGCCAATGCCCTCCACTCAGTATACATGATGGTATTACTAAGATATAATTGAAATCTAAGACCTTGATTCAGTCCTCTATCAGTGGCCTTTCTTCTTTCTGTGGTCCATGCAGCCATCATTCTAATAGTCAGGTAGTAATTGCATCACAGTTCTGAACAAATGTTGGTGTGGGTAACTGTTTTTCTTTTCTTATTCTTTTACTCCCTAGACTTAAATAAATATATAATTTTTTGCTCCCTATTCTAACTCATCTGTGCTAAAAAATTTACTCAATGCTGTATTGGTAACTGATCAATTTAGTCCATTCAATCATTATGTTAATGGAGCTAGTATTGTGGCTTTGCACCTGAAATTTCTTTTAGACTCTGGCATGCCATTGCCTCTGAATAAGGTGGAATAAAGTGGCTAAGTCAAGACAAATTTGTTAGTACCAATAAAAATGTAACTTAAAGCACTTGTTCCCATAAAATGTTTTAGGAGCATTATTTTCATATATTAAGGATGGCACATCCATATACTTTAGTGTTTTATTACAGCATCAGGAACACTTAGGAAGAAGCCAAGATTTTATCACTCTTTCCTTAAAAAATAATGTATTGTATATTTCAAAATAGCTAAGAGAGAAGATTTAGAATGTTCCTAAAACATAAAAATGATACATGTTTGAGGTGATGAATATCCCAATTACCCTGATTTGATTATTACACATTATATGCATATATCAAAATATTACATATACCTCACACATAAATACAATTATTGCATATCAATAAAAATCGTAGAATTTCATGTTCTTTTCCCTTGAATGTCACTACTTAAATACAAAGCCACAATAGCAGTACTGAAGTTCCATTTAAAGAGGGAGGTGGAGTGAGTGAACACGGCAAGCTTCAGTGGAAAGAGCAATGGAATCGAATTCTGCAGAACTCACTTCCAGCATGACCTCTCTTGCTACAACATGAGATCATGGGTGAGTCAATTGACTGCTGTGTCCCTAAATTCTCATTTTGCAAAGGGGTAATTAACTGGCTTCGACTTCTTACAGAATTTCATGTCAAGATTAATAAAAGAATAAATGTGAAAACTGTAGCTTGAGCCCCCAGGAAGAGGAGAAATCAAATTTTCCAGCCTAAGGATGCTTCCCTTACAAAGATGAAACCTGTCTATTTGTTAAGGAAGGAAAACTGCTACGGAAAATTGGGAAGGACCTACTCTAGTCCTTCAATGTATTGCATATTTTTGTTTCATCTTTCTGGATTCTTTCTCTGCTCCCCCTTGTCAATGGTGCTAATTTCCATTCTAGGATCTGTTTTGATCTAGGGAAGGAAACCATATCCCTCGCACTAGGTCTTGGGCAGAACCAGTGTGACTAGGCACATGTTTCCCATTGAGGCTGGGATGGATGTCTCCATATCACAGCCCTAGAGTGACATTTTGGTGCAGCTTCTGCTCCAATGCTTATCCTCATGGAAGCTCACGGAACCTATTTTCTTCAATGTATCAGTAAGAATTCTTATTTTGCAAAGAGTCAATCCATCTGAGGTAAGAGGAAAGAAACGAAGATTGGGGTAACCGTGATAGTGGCAACATTGACCAAATGTGGTAGAAGCTCTGGCAGTATAAGCAAATGTCTTTCAAAATCACAGAGACATAAGCAGTAGCTGCAACCTCCCAGCAGCCTCAAGACCAGGGTCACAAACACAAATGCCTACATGGGTTAAAAAGAAAATGTAGATGAGGATTATTGAGAGAGAACAGGGATTGGTGGGGAGTATAGCAAAATTGAGCTTGTATGCTCACTCTAGCCATTGTTACCATATGGGAATATGTACTCAATTACAAATGAGCTTTCAGTTTTTAAAGAGAAACCAGAAATCCAGATTTTTATATGAAATCTGTTTTTTAGTGTAGGCTCAATAATAATGGCGATAATATACAGTGTGCATATGAAACAAGTCATGTCTGTGGGCTGAATTTGTCTGTGAATGGCCAGTTTGTGGCTTCTGCTAGATCTTCCTTCCCAGAGAAGAACAGTGTCTATGGTGCTTTTGAGTCATAAGCCCCTAAACTTCATTCTGTTTCTGAACAGGAATAAGTGACTTGAGGATGGAGGTCACACTGGATTATATCAAGTATGCTGCTGGTAGCTCTCTATTTGTTGGTTGGTTTGTTTTGCCATGAAACAGTTCCTCTACCAACTTGATTGTCCTCTCTCAGGTTAATAGCCAGAGAAACAACTGTTATATCTATAAAAATGAAGGCACTCAGTCTGTGTAGTATATTTTGATGGATCTGGTGCTCACATACCTAAAGTGATCACCTAAATCCATTCCTTAGATGATAAGAATTTGGATAATAAAATTGTGTTAGCTCTCTTGCTCCCAGTATTTTTGTGGACATGCCATAGTAAGCACTTCTTTCAACTCTGTGATTTTCTCCACTAACTGAAAAAATTGATAAAGTAATGTATCATTTAAAAGTTCTGCAAATTAATTCACATTGTAGCTGGACATTTTAGCCATGTGATTTGATTGAGACTGACCTCTTTCCAGTTCCAGAAGTGGCCCCTGATGAGACTAAGCCTGTTAGAGTGAATGTATCCCATGTGCCTCTATGGTCCTGAGACAGGTACTAGATTGTCAGGATACTTTGAGGTTCAAGGAACTGAAACCATAATTCAAACCAGTTTTAAATAGGGCAATTTGTTAGCTTATGTAGCTCAAAGTCCAGAGAAAAGTGTGACCTGAAGACCAATGGTATGAGCAGGCCTTCAGTTCTATTTCTGTATCATTCTTCAGGGCCACTTATCTTTGGCTGGCTTCTTTGGGTCACAAGGTGCTACCAGTAGGAGCAGAAGCACGTTTCTTTGTTCATGTTGAGAGAGAGAGACCATTTGCATAGCTGTGAAACAGATAATCACAGTCCCATTTTCTTTTTGGCATCACGGCACACATTTGAAATGAGAATATCTGATGGCACTATAGGGCAAGGATGGGGGAATAAGGTTTGGGGCTAAAAGTGACTAATCCTGGGAACTGCAGCTGACCTAGGTTCTCCTGGCTATCATGAGGGCTGAGGAGGACAGTAACTTCGCACTTGAAGTGCCCATTTCTGTAGAGTATTAGCGGGATATTTTGTCTAGGAACGACTTGAATCTACCCCAGACTGAGAGATGGGGTCCATTTTTCCTGAGATTTGTGGGCTGCCTTCAAGAGCGGCAGATCGCTTGATGATGGTGGGAAGTGAGCCTCTCTCTTCTCCTGAAAAAGAGTAGAATAACAAATCTTACTAGTTCTAGGAAACTGTTCTTTTTCAGCTTCACCCTCAAATTGTAAACCCCATCAACCATATCTCATCATCTGCACTACTCGCATCCTTTTCTGTGCCACTAGCATTTCTTGTCTGGATCCTGTGATAGCTCTTGTACTGGTTTCCTAGGGATGCTATGCAAGTTGTCACAAATTTGGTGGCTTAAAACAACAGAAATGTATTCTTTCATAGTTCTGGAGGCCAGAAATTAGAAATCAAGGTGTCAGCAGGACCATGCTCTCTCCCAAAGTGTGAGGGGAGAATTCTTCCTTGCCTCTTGCAGCTTTGAATGGCCCAGATGTTTCTTGGCTTGTGGCAGCATAACTCCAGTCTCTGCCTCTGTCTTCATAGGACTTGTTTCTCACTGTTCCTATGTGCCAAATCACTCCCTGCCTTTCTCTCAGAAGACACCTGTCATTGGATTTAGGGCCCACCCTAAGTCCAGGATAATCTCATTTTGAGATTCTTAATTATATTTGTAAAGAATTTTTTTTCCAAATAAAGTCACATTCACAGGTGCCAGGGGTTAGGACTTGAACATATATTTTTGGGGGACTCTATCCAACCACCACACCTGCTGTTTTTACTCCCCACTTCTGCCCTTTCACCCCTACGGATTATTCTGCCCACAGTGTAATGATCCTTTTAAAACATGTCAGATAACCCCTGCTCACATCCTCCCGTGACTTCCTGGGAGCCTTAAACTAATATCCCATCTTTGTCGCATGGTCTCCCAAATCCCTACCATTGTTTCTTAGCTTCCGCTCTTTCTTCATCTCACACTGGTATCCCTCTTGCTCAGAGGACTTCAACTGTAATGGCCCTCTCACTCTTCCTCCAGCACACAACAAACACTCCTTCCCTAGAGTCCTTGCAGTTGCTGTTCCTACTGCTTGGGAGCTCTTTTCCTGTAAGTATTATCATGGCCAGCCCCCACACTATAATTAGGACTCAGATGTCATGTTTCTTCCTCAGAGAGGGCTCCCTGATCATCTTGGATAAAGCAGCATTTCTGTTACTCTCTTTTGCTCTGTTTTATTTTTTTCAGAGTGCTTACTGAACTAATGCCATATTTTATATCTATTGGTTTCCTCTGTATATATGGCATGTCGTTCCTACTAGAACGTATGCTTTATCTCACTAGTTCACTTCTGCATTCCCAAAACAGAACAATGCCTGACATATTAGAGAGCGTCCTAGTCCTTTCATGCCATTATAACAAAATGCCGAGACTGAGTAATTCTTTAAGAACAAAATTTTGTTTCTCACCATTTTGGAAGCTGAGAAGCTCAAGATCAAGATGCCAGCAGGATCGGTGTCTGATGAGGGTTGCTCTCTATTTCACGGTGGTTCCTTAGTTCCTTGTTGCTGGTTACCTGGAGTGGACAAACTGTGCAATCTCACATGGTGGAAGAAATAGAAGAAATGGACTTTTCCTCTCAAATCCTTTTATATGGCACTCGTCCCATCCCTGAGGGCTCCAGTCTCCTGACTTGAACACCTCTGAAGGGCCCTGCCTCATAATACCATCACACTGAGGATTAGATTTCAACATGTGAATGTTGGGGTGAGGGGGACATATTCAGACCATGGCAAAGATATTTAATATATATTTGTTGAATAAATGAATATAGCCCTGGTGGCAATTTGAAGGATGAAGCTGACACAAGGAAGAGGGCCGATGCAAGGGACCCTCAGAGAAAGCAAGGCCTCAGCTATGTTGACATTATGATTTTAGAATCAAACCACCTCTGAAGACTGTGCTGGCCTTACATGCTTCAGTCACATGAAAAATAAATGTTCCTAGGGTTTCAGCCAATTTGAGGTAGAGTTCTGCTGGTTGCACAGGAGTGAGTCCTAACCAGCACTCTCTATCTTCAGTCTGTACACTTTTGTCAGCTTGGAACTGGGCTAAGTACCAGGCTTCTTCATATTTCTGTCCCACTGATAATACATCAGGTAGAAGTTTTAGTATAATTCCTTCATCTGCGGAGTTTCAAAGGCAGCAACCTTATTTTAGATATTGACAGCTGAATCTAGTACTCGCAGGTATACATTTCAAAATGTAAATTAACTACCAGTGATGTGGTTTGGAATGTAAAGGATTCCATGCCTAATCCTTATCAAATCACTGACTTAAATTCAATATTCTGTGACATGCCTGCTCTTCCTTTTGATCATTATTGTCTATTAAGTGCTTATTTAAGCATGTTGCTATTTTGAACATGAAATATAGTGAATTATCTAGAGAGAAGTGGTAATAATGTTGTGGAATAAAATTTTTGAGAGGGAAGCTTATATTTATTCTCCTGGAAATTCACCTTTTTCCCTCTTCCCTTTTGTCTAGCTAACACTTTCCCTGTTCCCTTCAAGCGAGATCTTCTGTACCAACTTAGGGAACGTTTATGACAGATTGCAAAACAGAGTAAAAAGGTTCTTGCTGATTTCCCCTTCTCAGAATAGTGGAGGTCTGGGCATAGGTAAAGTGCTGACAGGAAGCACCTTGAGGGAGAGCAGGCTCCCTTGACCCTCAAGCAGAGGACATTCTTTTAGGTTGGTGGAGGAGAAGTGAGCAGAATGGAGTTATGCAGTGTCCTAAAGGTAGGAGACTTGTGGCCTGTTTGCTAGGTTGGCATTCTGGGGAGAAGGACAAGTCCCTAGATTAGATGCCGTAACAGTTTGCAGCACTGACATCCCTGGGCTCCAGCAGAATGATTCTATGTCTTGTAGAGTAACATGGAACTAGCAGTGAGCACATCTGGACCTAATGGAGCCATTTGGTTCAGTATAAGGGTTTGCATGTGCTGATAACTGAGTGCAGCCTATCAACCTGGTGGACCCACAGTGGCTCAGAAGATGCATGCGAGAGCAAGAACGTTAAGAATTACCTACTCCCTTCTCAATGCCTAACTCTTGTATCAGACCCCAGAATGTTGACACAACCCCCACCGAACTTTGGAGAACTGGGAGCCCAAACTAGAAATTAATTCATGACACAATAATAAAGAAAGTTGTATTTTTCACACCTGTGTTTGTGGCCTGCATTTTATACCTTGTGTAAAATATTTATTTTCTTTTCCTCATGACTGAATTCCCATGGAGTTACAAGAGGACGTAACTTCTAGGTAGATAAAGACTCTTTATAGTTCTAATGGAAGCCCACAAATGTTTATTGTTGGAAAAGCAGGCTTTAGCCCACCTGGTCATTAAGTAAGTGCAGACATCTTGGCCAAGACTAGGTTTTCCATGTTGAGATGTGGAGAGGCCATTTTGCTATCATGAAAGGAGTTTGACTAAAAAAACAAAAAAAAATAAACCACTCTAACAGCATTAGACCAGCTAATATTTGCTATTTCTGTATCCCATTAAAAAGTATGCAGATAGAACAGTGTGTTAGTGAACTTTCTGGTCAGAAGAAAATCCTGTCCTGTGCAAACTAATTTGGAGAGCACATTGTAGTTAATGAGTAACTCTCATGCCTCTTGTTGCTGCCAAAAAACAACAACAAAAAAAGGGAATTAGAATTGTAAACCAAAAATAAAATTCGAAGCCTCCTAACTGACCGATAGGCCCTTCCTTTGCCCAAGGGCATTCCAAAGTAAACCTGAAAAAACTAGTTCAGATCTTGATAAAAAGTGAGGGTTATGCCTCCTCCCTTTGAAATTCAAGCACAGTTGAACAGCTTTAACATTAAAGTACAGCTCTTAAGACCAACAAAACAGACTTTTTATAGCAATGAGACACCAAATTCCAGCCTAACTCTACTACAGCATCACATGACTGATAGCAGGCACTGGAAGAAATTGAAGTATTTTACCCTCAAATATATTTCTTTGACATATTTTGAGATGACCCTGCAAAACTGAATCAATGAATATAGCCCTGGTGGCAATTTGAAGGATGAAGCTGACTTATCTTTTGTGGGGGAAAATCTACATTCTATAGAGAATCCCATTTCCTTTCCAGGCCTTTTCCCAGGGTCAGGAGAGAATTAACGGAGTCTGGCACCTTTTTGGGTCTGATAAGAGCTCTGAAGTCTGCTGCCACTTGGAGGCTTCATCTGCATGATAAAACCTTGGCCTCCACAACCCCTTGTCTTAACCTAGACATTCCTTTCTATTGATTCCAGGTCTTTAGATAAAACTCTTTCAACCAACTGCCAACCAGAAAATCTTTGAATCCGTCTGTGACCTGGAGGCCCTGCTTCCAGTTGTCTTGCCTTTCTGGACTGAACCAGTGTACATCTTACACGTATGAATTGATGTCTTATATCTCTCTAAAACAGACAAAACCAAGCTGTAGCCCAACCACCTTAGGTACATGTTCTCAGCATCTCCTGGGGGCTGTGTCACAGGCCATTGGTCATTTATATTTGGCTCAGAATAAATCTCTTCCCATATTTTACTGATATTGACTCTTTTGGTTGATGGAATTTTAGGATTATTTCACTTTGGTATGCTACACCTTTATGTGACAAATTTAGGACTGGTAGAGATCTTCTACACACGTTATCTCTTCAAACCTAGAGTTTCATCATACATTTAAGATGAATTGAATTGACTGAACTATTTTCATTTGGTAATTATTACAGGAAATTGACAAATCCTTCCATTAGCGAAGCCATTACTGATCTGGCCGGTTCTGACACCGCATCTCTGATACTCTGACACCAATAGGGCATCAAACACTTCAATTCTGACACCATCTATCTGGAGTTAGTGTCAGAGCCCTCGGTCCCAAACAACCCTTCCCACTTTAGATGCCAATTGCAAGTCTCTGGTCACTGGTACTTCCAACCAAGTGGCTACAAGTAGGCTATTCAATAACTTACTAGAACAACTCACAGGACTCAGGGAAACATTTTATGTATGTTTACTGGTTTATTATAAAGAATGTAACTCAGGAACAGCCAAACAGAAGTGATGCATACGGCAAGGTGTGGGGTGGGTTGTGTGGCTCAGTGCTTCCACATTCTCATCAGGTGCGCCATCTTCCCAGCACATCGGTGTGTTCACCAGCTTGCAAGGTCTTCAGACATTTTGCTTGAAGGTTTTCCTGGAGGTCTCCTTACTTATGCGTGATTGATTAAATCACTGCCATTGGTGATTGAACTAAATCTCTGGCCTCTTTCCCCTCCCCAGAGATGGGGAGAGGGGGGCAAGTTCCAACTCTATAATGATGGCTGGGTTTTTCTGGTGACTATTCCCCATCCTGAAGCTATCCAGCTATCCAGGGGCCCAGCCAGGAGTCATCTCGTTAGCATACAAAAGACACTCTTATCGCTTAGGAGATTCAAAGGGTTTAAAGAGCTCTGTGCCAGGAACTGGAGACAAAGGCCAAATATTTATTTTTTGTTATATCACACCAGTTTTTTCATCTGGTTTACAGTAGCCAGTGTTCATCCTTCATCCCCAACGGGTTTCCTTTTTGGTTTTTGTATTACTGTTCAATTTCTCAGGATTTGTAAACTGCTCATGTCTCTGGCCAGAGTCTGCTTATCTTGCCTCATTTGAAACCCATGGATTACATGCAGAGCACAAGCAGGATTCATGCTGACCAGGAAACCTGATTGCGTTTGTATCCTATTGCCATCTCTCTCTACACACCTGCATGTTTTCCAGTGTACTGCTGCTCACCTCCATTTCCATCACTCCCCACTTAAGGCATCCAGTGTAATGGGTTCGATATATGCACTTAGATATGTATGTACCCTGAAAAATAATTGTATTTATTTTGTGAATGCTTTCAAATGTACAGTTGACCCTTGAACAACACAGATTTGAACTACAGGTCCACCTATATGCGGATTTTCTCCCAACTTTGCCACTCTTGAGACAAGACCAACCCCTCCTGTGCCTCCTCTTCCTCAGCCTACTCAACCCAAAGAGGATGAGGAAGAAGACTATTATGATGATCCACTTCCACTTAATGAATATTAAATGTATTTTCTCTTTCTTATGATTTTCTTAATAGCATTTTATTTTCTGTAGCTTACTTTATTATAAGAATACTGTATGTAATACATGTAACACACAAAATATGTGCTAATTGACTGTCTGTTACCAATAAGGCTTCTGGTCAACAGTAGGTTATTGGTAGTTAAGTTTTTGTTGAGTCAAAAGTTACATGCAGATTTTCAACTATGCCAGATCAGCACTTCCAACCTCCGAATCATTCAAGGGTCAACTGTACTTAAATGCTCTAGTACTATAGAGCTGGTTTTATGTCTTGCATGTGTGAGCAATATATGTTGATTATCTGCCTATATTACTGTATACATTTCTAGTTTCATGATATTCATCCACCACATGTTACTCATACACAGTGCTGAAGGTGGACATCTGAGTGGTATCTAACAACCCACTTGCATAAAGAGGCTGCATTCTTGTACATATACCTTAGGGGAACTATGCTTGGGTTTTCTTCGGGCTGTATGTATTCAGTGATAGGATTTCTAGATCTTAGAATATGCATACTTACTTTCAGAAAATATTGCCAAATTCCTTTCCAGGATGACTTTGCCAATCTACAGTCCCAGCAGCAGCAGATGCAGGTTCCTTTTTCCCCAAAAGTTTGCCTCCATTTAGCAATTTCTGACTTTCTCTTTTTTTTTTTCAGCAGTTTGAAGGGTATAAAGTGTTATAAAAGTAAAACATTGTTTTAATCTGTGTTATTTATGTGGGGTTTTAAAAAATTCCAGAAAGATCAAGTATTATTAACTGTTTGGTTTCTCTCCTGTGAATTATCAACAATTCATTTCCTCTGCCTATTTTTTCTACTGGGTTTCTTGTATTTTTCTTGTTGCTTGCTCAAGTTCCTTAGGTGTTCTAAATAGAATTTCCTCATTGATTTTGACATTGCAAATGTCTTCTCTTAATCTGTCACTTTTTTTTAGCTTTGTCTGAGGTAACCTCCTTTGAACTTAAATTGAAGTTTAAAAGTATATTTCTAGTGCCACTTTTGGCATCTTATACATTCCCAGAAATTCTCTTTTGTCGAAGTTTTCTGAATTCATTATTTTGTTGTCGTATTTTAAAAAATCTATTGTGTCTGTGTTATTTCCCCCTTTCATCCTGCATTTTGCTTTTTTTTTTTTTGCAGTTTTATCAGAAATGTATCTTATTAATCCTGTCAAAAAATCAGCTTTTGATTTTATTAAACTTTACTTTTTTAATTTTTAATTTTCGTGAGTACATAGTAGGTATATATATATTTATGAGGAACTTCACTATTTTTAAAAAATGATCTATTTCATTGATTTTTGTCTTTATCTTTATTATTTCCTTTCTATATGAGTCTTTGTGTTTACTTATTATTCTTTTTGTGGTTTTATTTTGAGTTTAATGCTTTGCTAATTTGTTTTCATGGTTTCTTGGTTTCTGATAAATGCATTTAAAGCTGTAACTTTTCTTTGAAGTACTACTTTAATTGCATACCAAATGTTTGATGTTTTATTACTATTTCATTCAAAATATTTTATAATTCTTCTTGTAATTAATTTTCTTGTAAATGTAATGATTGTTCAGCAGCATAATATTTTGTTTTTGGATGTATGAGATTTAAAAATCTGCCATTAGGGGTTGATTTTAAATTTTATTTCATCATGATCAGAAAACATATCGTCCATGATGCTGATTCTGTACAATTTGTTGAGACTTCCTTTGTGACCTGGTACATTTAATTTTGTAAATATTCGTTTGTGTTTTAAAAGAGCGGCATTACTTTGGGGTTATAAAGATTTATATATATATCAATAAATTATAAATTAATAATGTTAGGCCGGGTGCAGTGGCTCACGCCTGTAATCCCAGCATGTTGGGAGGCTGAGGCGGGCAGATCACGAGGTCAGGAGTTCAAGACCAGCCTGGCCAATATGGTGAAACCCCCTCTCTACTAAAAATACAAAAATTAGCTGGGCATGGTGGCAGGCACCCGTAATCCCAGCTACTCAGGAGGCTGCGGCAGGAGAATCACTTGAACCCGGGAGGCGGAGGTTGCAGTGAGCCGAGATCCTGCCACTACTCTCCAGCCTGGGCAACAGAGCCAGACTCCATCTCAAAAAAAACAAAACTAAATGAAACTGAAAACCATGGGTTATTTGGCTCTTCCACACAATTGCTTATTTTGGAATCACCTTTTTTAGTTACTAAAAGGGGCATCTTAAAATCATTGAGTACAAAGTTTGATATTTACTTCTCAGATTCCTGGGTGGTTTATACATTTTGTCGACATATTGCTAGGTGGATATATGGTTTATGGTGATTTTTCTCAGGAGTATGTTAACTTGTGTTCATTTTATCTTTTTTTTTTTTTTGACAGGCTCTCACTGTGTTGCCTAGGCTGAAGTGCAGTGATGCAATCTCAGCTCACTGCAATCTCCACCTCCCAGGTTCTAGCGATTCTCCTGCCTCAGCCTTCTGAGTAGCTGGGATTACAGGCATGTGCCACCACGCCTGGCTAATTTTTGTATTTTTAGTAGAGTTAGCGTTTCACCATGTTGGCCAGCTGGTCTCAAATTCCTGACCTCAGGTGATCCGCCTACCTTGGCCTCCCAAAGTTCTGGGATTACATTCGTGAGCCACCATACCCGGCCTCATTTTATCTTAATTGTTATAATCTGCATAGTCTGTCCAGCTAGATCTTCTTTATGTCTTCTAGCTTTAGCTTTGATTTGCAAATCTTTCCTTATCTCCTCAAGACTATTTATTAATATGATTTAAAATTCTTCTTCAGCCTGATCCGTTCCTTTTGCTTTCTTTTGTGTGGGTTGTCTACTTTGTTACCTGTCTTTCTTAGCTGTTATTCCGCTAAGACAGTCCCACAATTTTATCTGGAGCCCATACTCCTTAGAGGTGTTTGCCTCTTCTTCTTGCTAAAGCCTAGCCTGAGTTTGTGTCCTTCCTGGGTTGGGGCAGAATTTCCTCAGGATTGAGAGCCTACACCCTGGCATTTTTCTTTCTTAAAAGTTCTTGCCCAGTTGTAATCACCTTGCCCTTTGGTTGAGGAGGAGAAAGCTCAGGGCCTGGTGAATCTGTTGATCACTGCTCCCACTCGGTTGCTTACATGTCCAGTGCTGCTGGGCTGGCTGCTCCTGATCCTTTCAAAATTCAGTTGTGACTGGACAGGCAATGGCCCAGGCATGACATGTGTTTTCAAACAGTGGGTACTCCTAGAAGCCTCTTGCCCTCCTGAGCTCCTGGTTAGCAGTGCCAAACTCTTCTAGGTTTGTTATTTCCTCCCCGGTTTTTATTTCCTCCCCAGCCTCAAGCTGGTCACTTTCTGATGGCACCTCCAGGACTGGATTAGGGGAAGAGGCAGATGGGAAGAGAACCAGTTACTTGTGCTAGTGTCATTTTTACTGTGAAGAAAGACGTTTTCGCTCTCCTCAACAACTTTACACCTTTCCAACCAAGGTGCCTCTCAAAATGTCACAACCCATTGTAGTGTTTCTTGTCACAAGTGATTAGCAAATATCTGGCCTGGTGGCACAGGCAGTAAAAAGATTTTCAAGACAGTTCTTCTTGGAAAAGAATTTTTAGTTCTTTCTCTGATCAATCTTCCTTTCTTCATTTACTGTCTTGTAACTCTTGCCATGCATTCTTTACTTACTGTTCCAAGACAGTAAGGAAAGAAAGGCAGATTTTTTGGAAAAAATAGGAAAATACCTTGCAAGAAAGCAACAGGAAGGTTAGCAAGAGAGGAGCTAACTGCAAAGAGACAGATGCTTGCTGGGGATGTCATAGGATGGTTCTTGTGCTGTTTGCTGAAGAGGGCTTTCTGCAGTACTGATAATGCCAAGGTTGCAGTGAACTAACTTGCATTTTTCTATCAGCTGAGGGTCTGGTAATAGCTGGGTGCAGGAAGATTGTGAGTTATATGCGCAGGAGGGCTGTGTGTTCTGGATCATGAAGAAAGGCAGACTTACAGCTTAGCTTCTTTCTCTTTTTGTTTTCCTCAGTCCCGCCAGCCCAACTCCCCCTCCCTAATTAAGACTCCACATTTCTCTTTACAGTTTTCCTGCAAATATATAAATAGCCTAGCTCAGTTCCTGAAATAGGAGTAGGTATACAATACAATTAGTCCATTATTATTATTTTAATGTTACTATTTATAGTGACTCAAGATAAATATAGTTATAGCCACAGTTGCACTTGATTATGTGATTGGGAGATAAAAAGTATGTATATACAAACTTGCTTCTAAATTTGACACGTGACTGTTCTGTGTATATGAAAATAAGTCAACAGGACCTGTAGTCTGAATTAATGATTCACTTATGTTATTGTTACCATATATATTTTTAGTTAATTTTTATTTTATTTATTGATTTATTTTTGAGACAGAGTTTCCCTCTGTTGCCCAGGCTGGAGTGCAATGGTGCAATCTCAGCTCACTGCAACCTCCACCTCCCAGGCTCAAGCGATTCTTGTGCCTGAGCCTCTTGAGTAGCTGGGATTACAGGCATGTGCCACTGTGCTTGGCTAATTCATATATATATATATATATATATATATATTTATTTTCCATGATGGCTGTGTAAGATTATAAACTCCAGGCTGTATTAATGGAATCAGTCAAAGACATTTAGCTTAGATGTGGATTGAAGTCAAAAGCCAGTTGTCAATAATATTGTAGGGGATTTAAGAATTTCTAAACTTTACAATTTTTGTATAGTAAAAAAAAGTTTTTTTCTTTTAAAATGGGAAGGGGTGTAGAGGAAGAGAGTTAATGTTCAAGGAACACCTACTTGGTGCCTAGTACTCTGCTTGATGTTTTTTTATATGTGCTCCCATTTAGTTGTCATAACACATATAAGCCAGCTATTATAATTTCCATTTTTAAAATGAGGAAGTTGGAGCTTCAGGAGGTTCCATAATTTGCTCATTTACAAAGCTGAGTGCTGGAGCTATGATTTCAGTGTAGATCTGTCTGCCTTTTGTGTTCATACTCTATACCAGTGCTTCTCAAATTTTAATGTGTATGTGAATCACAAGCTAGGGATCTTGTTAAAATGCAGATTCTAACTTTGTAGTCTGAGGGTGGACTAGGATTCCACATTTCTAACATCCTACCAGGTGATACTAGTACTGCTGGTCTATGGACTACATTTTGAATATAAAAGATCTATATCCTGTAGTGACACAATACATATTTAGTTAAAAAAAAACCCATTTTATCTGATTTCCTACTAGCCATTTGGATAGTTGGGTAGGGCTGCAATACCAGTGTTGGGGACACCACAGTTCCTGTTTCACTGCTAACTGTAGATGCAGTTCTATCACACCTGTGAAGTGGTTTTATCTTTTCATTACTCTTCTTAGTTCTAAGTACCTTTCGATACAATGCTCAAGAGCCATTTTCTAATAGACTTTGTGTACTGGTCTCTTGTCCCACTTAGTACCCTTTAATATTTAGTTGAAAGAATATTTAGTCTGTGTATGGGACCAAAATATGATCATGTCTAGATTTGATTCTGTTTCATGTATTTATACATTAACAGAAGCTGAAGCTTCTTTAACTTCTTTAACTTTATACCTTGCTATGGTCTGAATGTGTCCCCCCCAAAATTCATATGTGAAACTTCATCATCAATGTGATAGTGTGAGGAGGTGGGGTCTTCGGGAGGTAATTAGGTCATAAGGATAGAGCCCTCATGAGTAGGATTGGTGCCCTTATAAAAGAGGCCCCAGAGAGCTGCCTTGCTCCTTTCCCCATGTGAGGACGCAGCAAGAAGTTGCCGTCTATGAACAGAAAACAGGCCCTCACCAGATGTTGAATCTGCTGGCCCCTTGATCTTGAACTTCCCAGCCTTCAGAACTGTGATAAATAAGTATTTGTTGTTTATAAGCCATCCTGTTTACAGTATTTTGTTATAGCAGCCCTCATGAACTAGGACATACTTCCTCCAGGGAACTCAGCTAGGATAGTAGTGTTATTGGCCACTAACTCAGTTTTTGTTCTACCAGGTTCATTTCTAATGGGAAACTTCTTATGTTTTGTGTACATTAAAATAACATATCAAAAAACACCTATCTGTTTATTGATTTAGTAGCTGCATAGTTTCTATCTATTCATACTTTCCTGGAAGTGTTGGAAATGTCACTTCATAAAGGATAGAGTGTCTTAAAGATATGCTACTTATGACTTGGTGCAGCTGTTGTGCTCTTCAATTAACATTTGGAAACATTTAAAGAATTAAAAAGCTTTCTAGAGCCATGTTCCCAAATGACAGAGAAAATATAGAAATTTCTGTGATGTATTTTCTAAGAAGGGGAATGATCAGAACATAACCAGGGTGACCAAATTTCAGGACACTGTCATGTACAGATGAAAGCCACAGATAGGAGCATTGAAACCTCCAGCCACATCTCACTAGTGATCCAAGCATCACTATTTTGCTAAGGAGGTATTGAACTGGGCTTTCAGTTACCTGGGAGGGTGAAAAAAACAAAACAACCCTTCTAAATCTTTACCAAATGGAAAATAAGGGAAATCCATTCTTAAGGGAAAAAGAATATAGTTGGTTCAGCTTTTTTGAAAATATAAGGGCACAATAGTCTATGTTTTCTTTTAATAGTCAAAAAAATTCTCTTAGGAATTATGAAAAAAATTGCCTTCTTAATCTTTATTGAATTTTTTAAAATTAAAAAGTTTAAATATTTATAACAACTCAGAAATGTATCAAGAAACTTATCTTTCCCTACTGTTTGTTTATTCTGCACCTTACCCACTGTAGGGAAAGCAAGTTTAAAATAATTTATTTTAATTTAATTTAACTTATTAATGTTTAGAATAGGAGATATAATCACATGGTTAAAAATTTTAAAGGTATAGTATATGGATATCAAAGCACTAAATTGTACACCTTAAATATATACAATTTTTATTTGTCAATTATACCTCAGTAAAGCTGGAAAAACAATTCATGTAGTACAGGGGCTAGATGAATCTCCCTCCCACCTCTGTTCCCCAAATAACAGCTTCCTCTCCCTAAGGCCAATGCATGTTGGCAGTTTCTTGTATATGTTTCAAATGCATTTTATTCATATACGAGTGCATATTTTATTATCCCCCTAACTTTTTATACATATTATATTATAGAATACAGCATTCGCTGTCTTGTACCATGCATATTTTACTTAATAATAGATGTCAGATCTCTACAATCTCTATATGTAAAGAGTTTCTCATTCCTTTCGGGGTGAGCAGTGTTCCATTGCACAGCCGAACCATGATTTGTGAACAGTCCCTTACTGATGGACATTTACATTGATTCACATATTTTGCTATTAAAACCAGTGCTGCAATAAATAACTTTGTAAACAGGTCATTTTGTACTTAAGTAAATCTGTAGGATAAATTCTAATGAGTGGATGGCTGGATCAAATGGTACTTGCATTTTATCTTTGATAAATGCTGCAAAGTTGCCCTCCCCCGGAGTCTTATAAATGATATACTCCTACCATCGATTCGTAAGAGTGATTCCCTCCCGCCACAACTTTGCCACTACTTTATGGTTAAAGTTAATCTTGCTATGTGCTTTTAATTTGCCCTTTTCTTTTTATGATTGAGGAGGAGCATTTGTTTAGATATTTAAGAGCTATATTTATTAATATTTCCTTTTTGTTGAATTGTTGATGCATGAAAGATGTTAACACTAGTTGAGCAGAAGTCTTTAGGGTCATAGAACTGGATCTTTATTAGGATGATTTCTATAATTTTCCAGAAAGAGAAATTCTTTCTGGTTCTTGCTGTGTCTATCTTCTATATTTTATTATATCTTTTTTTTCTTACCAAAAGTGCTTTTGGGTTAGACCAAGATCCTGTAGGAGAGAATGAATGCCTTTACTCTAAGAGTGCTGATGATTACACAAGTGTCTGCTGTTGTCACTTAGGATGGTGAGGGTTGTGGAGAGAGGTGGTTTGACATTCAGAGGAAAAATGGCTAAATAAAACTCATGCTTCTCTTGTTTCAGTACCTTAGGCCCTGGGTTGCAGGCAGCTTATCAGAGTCACTGGGATTTAGTTATGAGTAATACATCAAATGGACAAATTCCACTAAAATTGTATTCCAGTAGCCCGGTATGTTAACTTTTTGTGGCAGTTATTTCCACGCTTATGATTGGCTTCAAAATAAAACCAGTTGGAGGTGGAATCTTGCCCTGCTACTCATTCACCGTGTGACCTTGAACAGTTAGTTTCTCTGAGCTTTATTTACCTCGCCTATAAAATGAAAAGACTAATACACGCTTAGCAGGGCTTCTATGAGAAGGAAAGGAGATGGCGTACTCCAAGCACTCGCTACAGCCTTAAATACGGAATGCCTGCTCTTGTGATTATGTGCTAAGGTACCCAGACTTAACCTCACAAGCTGTGTGCCCTTGGGCAACTTCCTCAGCCTTGCCACGCCTCAGTTTCCTCCTCATAAAATGGGGATAATAACTATACTTCATCAGGTTGATATGTAAAGTGTGTAGCACAGCGCCAGACACATAAGTGCTCAATAAATGGTAGCTATTTGTTTTTATTATTGTCATTATCATTCTCTTCGGCAATTTTCTTAAGCTTCCTTATCCTGAGCCCTTCTGTTGAAAATTGGCCGGGATGCTTCCACTATTATTCTTTCTCTATAGTCATGCTGTGACATTTGAGTCACTGTATGATTGAATCTGCCACGCACTTCTCTCAGTTCCGCATGTGGAGATGCGGGGATTCCTGCCGACATCGGCCCCCAGGGACACTTCTTGGGCCTGGGCCAGCGCCCCTTTCTTTTCTCTGAAGAGTTGCAGGGACTGTTCCACCCACTCTCATCTGACTGCCACCGCCTGTTCTTCCCTCACGTTTCTCTTCTCTTCAGGTCTGGAATAGGACAAAATAAACAAACATTTATTGGGTAGAGGAAGAAAGGAAAAAGAATGTAGATCGTGGTTTCGGGAGAGATGTGCTTTGGAGCTGGTTCTTGCTGTGTAGCTTCGCTTCAGTATTCACAATGTGCAAAATGAGAGATTTCTACTCTGTTTGGAAATTGCCCACCAGCTCTCACGCTCTTTGCTGCTCCGTTATGTTCAGAGCAGTATGCAGTGTGTTTGAGGGGCAGCACAGGGACGCATAGGTCATGTTGTTTGCTCCATGAGGAAGCTGAGAGGAAACGTAGCCTAGTGAAAAGAGCACAGGCTGAGTCCAAATGTACTGGTGGTTTGCCTGAGGCAAGTTACTTTAGACTTTCACAATCTCTGAAATGGGTGTTGAATTTAACAGGTTTTAGAGTCAGATGGTGTATGACTCAGGGTTCTCCAGAAATACAGAACTAATAGAATTAGTAGGGAGAATTGCTGTGTGGTATTTCACTGGATTAATATACTATAACTTGGGCCGGGCGCGGTGGCTCAAGCCTGTAATCCCAGCACTTTGGGAGGCCGAGACGGGCGGATCACAAGGTCAGGAGATCAAGACCATCCTGGCCAACATGGTGAAACCCCGTCTCTACTAAAAATACAAAAAACTAGCCGGGTGAGGTGGCGGGCGCCTGTAGTCCCATCTACTCGGGAGGCTGAGTCAGGAGAATGGCGTGAACCCGGGAGGCGGAGCTTACAGTGAGTTGAGATCGGGCCACTGCACTCCAGCCTGGGCGACAGAGCGAGACTCCGTCTCAAAAAAAAAAAAAAAGAAAAATATATATATATATATATACACACACACACACACACACACACATTATAACTTGTTTATCCATTCTACTACAGTAACTTATTTGTCTGCAGGGCATACATTCCAGACCCCCAGTGAATGCCTGAAACTGTGGGTAGTATCAAACCCTATGTGTTCTGTGTTTTTTTCTATATACACTTACCTATAATATATGTTCAGTTTGTAAATTAGGCACTCTAAGAGATCAACAATAATAAAATAAAACAATTCAGTAAAATAAGGGTTAACTGAACACAAACACTGTGCTATCGCATCAGTCAATCTGATAATGAGACTGCTACTAAATGAAATAGTTGAACTCATAGAAGAGTGTTGAATGGTGATTTCTGAGATGTGGGAATGTTTAAGGAATGGCAGGTAGTGTGTACAGTGTAGAGATGCTTGACAAAGAGATGAATCACGTCCCGGGCAAGACATAGCGGGCATAAGAGTTCATCATACAACTCAAAATGGTGTACAACTTAAAACTTATGAGTTGCTTATTTCTGGAATTTCCATTTAATATTTTCAGACTGCAGTTGACTAAGGGTAACTGAAACCATGGAATGTGAATCGATGGATAAAGGGAGACTACTATATTATTTGTTCAAAAAAAGGTAGATCTTCATTTTAGTTTTTTCGACTTGGTTGTGTATAATTTACAAATAGAAATTATATATATTTAAGGTGTAAACTTGATGTTTTGCTATTCATATACACTTTGAAGTGATCACCACAATCAAACTAGTTAACATATTATATCTCACAAACTCACCTTAAACTTTTTGTGTGTGTTATAAACATTTATGACCTATGCTTTTGGCACATTTCTAGTATATAATACTGTTACAGGAAAAACCAGGCACTATATAGAGAAACATCCCTCCAAACTGGGAAGGAGCCAAGAGACCAAAGAACTACTCAGACAAGTCCAGCTTGGAGAGTACATGAGTTTATTAGGACTCGTGCAGGGCACCCTTGGGTGGCAACAGGACAACTTTGCAGATCTACCCCACCACCCATCTCTAAGTTGCATATAAGCTGATTTTTCTGGCTCTTTGCATACTGTTTGCAATGAGACTGTTTTTCCTGGTATGTTCCCAGGTGTGCTCCAGGATGTTTGAGTGCTCAGGGACACCCGCTCCTCAGCTGGGCACCAGGGCCTTGGTTCACCATCCAGTCTTCAGGGTCCAAGCAGCAGACTTATACCCTTAAGTAACCTGGGTGGGGGATTCATGACTCTGCAAATACAGTAGTGATTTACTGTAGTGACCATGATGTACATGGTGATCTCCAGAACTTACTCATCTTGCATAACTGAAACTTTGGACCTTTTGATCAGTATTTTTTCATTTTCTCTAAACACTCCAATGCCTTGGAAATCACCATTCTACTTATCCTTCTATAAGTTCAACTCTGTTAGATTCCCCATATGCTTTGGTTTGAATGTGTCCTCCAAATATCATATGTTAGAAACTTAATCCTCAAATTCATATTTGATAGTATTTGGAGGTGGGACCTTTGGAAGGTAATTAGGCTTAGATAATGTAGTCAGCATTGGGCCCCTGTTATGGTACTGGTGGTTTTGTAAGGAGATGAGAGACCTGAGCTGGCATGCTTTTGCTCTCTTGCCATGTGTTGCCTTCTGCCATGTTATGATGCAGTAAGAAGGCCTTCACCAGATACAGCCCCTCAACTTTGGACTTGTCAGCCTCCCAAACTGTAAGAAATATTTTTTTCTTTAAACATTACCCAGTTTGTGGTATTCTGTTATAGTAGCAGAAAATGGACTAAGAAAGAAAATTGGTATCAAGAAGTGGGGCTGTTGTTAATGACACATACTTGAAAATGTGGACACAGCTTTGGAAATGGGTGATAGGTAGAGGCTGGAAGAATTTGGAGGAGCAGGCTAGAAAAAGCCTGTATTGTTGTGAAAGGAGCATTAGGGTGATTGTGATGAGGGCTTAAAAGAAGAAGAGAACATTAAGGAAAGTCTAGACTTTTTTAGTGATTATGTAAGCAGTTATGACCAGAATGCTGATAGAAATGTGGACAGTAAAGGCTACTCTGATGAGGTCTTGGGTGGAAATAAAAATCAAAGTATTGGAACCTGGAAGAAAGGCCATCTTTGTTATAAAGTAACAAAGAACTTGGCTGCATTGTATCTATGCCCAAGGGTTTTGTGAAAGGCTTGAGAATGAACTAGGGTATCCGGTGGAAGAAGTTTCTAAGCAGCAAAGAGTTCAAGACGCTGGATGGTTACTTTTGGCCTCCTACAGTGAGGTTCAGCAGCAAAGGGATGGCTGAAATGCAGAATTTATAAACAAAAGAGAAGCAGAAGGTAAGAATTTGGAAAATTTACAGCCTGGCCACATAAGGATGAAAAAATGTTTGAGTGTGGCAAAGCAACTGTTTGTTAAAGAGAGTAGAACTAATAGAAAGGAATCAGAGGCTATTCATCAGGACAACAAGAGAAAGATCCTGAAAGCATTTCAGATGTATTTAAAGCAGCTCTTCCTATCATAGGCCTATTAGAGCAGAATGGTTTCGCAGGGTGGGCCTGGGCACCCTGTATAAGCTTGCTGCTCAGGGCTGACTCAGGACTCTGTACCGGATCCTGATGCAGTGCTCCTTGGTTGCTCTAGCTGTGGCTTACATGGCCCCAGGTGCAGCTTGACCTGTTGCTCCAGAAGGTACAAGCTACACATTGTGGTGACACCACATCATAGTTCAAGCAGGCCCTGATGTGGTTCATGCTGCTGCTCCAGAGGGCACAAGCAGTAAGCCTCAGAGGGGACCATATGGTGCTAATTCTGCAGAGGAGCAGAATGCAAGAGCTATGGAACCACGGTGACTTCCACCTAGATTTCAGAGTGAATATTAAAAAGCCTGGGAGCCTAGGCAGAGACTTGTTACAGAGGCAGAGTCACTGCTGAGAGCCTCCACCAGGCCAATGCCAGGCAGAAATGTGGGGTCACAGGTGGAGCTGCCTTGGGACCTCAGAACTCTATAGCCTTCTGTATGCAATGCCCTCCTGGGAAAGGTTTAGGCACCAGTGTGCAACTCTAACCTTTGAAGGCAGCCACATAAGCTAAACCCAGAAAAGCCTTGGGAGTAGGGCTGTCCGATGCCTTGGGGCCCCAACCCCTCCAGGTGGTAGCACATGGAGTGAAAGATTATTCTGGAGTCTTAAGATTTAATTTCTGTTCTGCTGGGTTTTGAACGTGCTTGAGGCCTGTTACTCCTTTCTTCTTTCCTATTTATCTCTTTTGGCATAGGAATGTCTGTTCTAAGCCTGACTCACCATCGTCTTTTGGAACTAGCTTGCAAGTAGATAACTTACTTTGATTTCACAGGATCACAGATGTAGAAAATTTGCCATAGGATAAATTGTGTCATAAGTCTCATCCATATCTGATTTTTCTGGACTTTGGACTTTTGAGTTGGTGCCGGAGCAAGTTAAGGCTTTAGGACTATTAGGGTGAAATACGTGTATTTTGCATGTGATAAAAACATACACTTTGGAAGCTGGGGTAGAATACTATGGTTTGAATGTGTACTCCAAATTTCTTGTGTTGCAGACTTAATTCCCAGATTCATCTGTTGATGACATTTGAAGATGGAGCCTTTGGCATGTAATTAGAATTAGAAAAGGCCATCAGGTTAAGGCACCCATAATGGAACCTAGTGGCTTTATAAAAAGAGCAAGAGAGGCCTGAGTTGGCATACTCTTGCCGTCTGCCATGTTATAAGGCAGTAAGAAGGCCCTCACAGATGTGGCCCTCAACCTCGGACTTTCCAGCCTCCAGAACTGTAAGAAATAGATTTATTTTCTTTACAAACTACCCAGTCTGTGGTATTCTGTTATAGTAAGAGAAAATGGATTGAGACATCATATGAGTGATATAATGTAGTACTTATCTTTCTGTGTCTGGCTTATTCAGTTAGCATAATGTCATCCAGGTTCTTCTATGTTGTTGCAAATCACAGGATTTCCTTTTTTTGTTGTTGTTTTTTGTTTTGAGATGGAGTCTCGCTCTGTAGCCAGGCTGGAGTGCAGCAGTGCAATCTCGGCTCACTGCAACCTCCACCTCCCAGGTTCAAGCGACTCTCCTGCCTCAGCCTCCTGGGTAACTGATTTCCTTCTTTTTTAAGGGTTGAATAATATTTCATGGTGTGTATCTTTCTCTATCTTTATATCATATTTTATTTATTTAGTGATCTGTAGATCACATTTTATTTGTTTCCTTATCTTGGCTATTTTGAATAATGCTTAAATGAACATGGGAGCAGAGATATCTCTTCCAGACACTGATTTAACTGCCCTTGGATATATACCCAGTAGTGGGATTGCTGGATCATATGATAAGTCTGTCTTTAATTTTTGGAGGAACCTCCATACTATTTTCTATTTTAAGTTACTTTTTTAGTATGGTGTTAGATAAAGTTCTAATTGTAGTCTTCTGCATGTGGATATCCAGTGTTCCCAATACCACTTATTTAAGAACCTATTTTGGTCCCGTTGTGTGTTCTTTGCACCCTTGTCAAAGAACAGACAACTGTAATAGCATGCTGTTTTGTTTTTGTTTTTGTTTTTTGAGATGGAGTTTCACTCTTGTTGCCCAGGCTGGAGTGCAATGGCAGGACCTAGGCTCACTGCAGCCTTCACCTCTCGGGTTCAAGCAATTCTCCTGCCTCAGCCTCCTGAGTAGCTGGGATTACAGGAATGTGCCACCAAACCCAGCTAATTTTGTATTTTTAGGAGAGACGGGGTTTCTTCATGTTCATCAGGCTGGTCTCAAACTCCCGACCTCAGGTGATCTGCCAGCGTTGGCTTCCCAAAGCATGCTGTTTTAAGCTGATAACACCTTGACGTTAACTGCATACGAATACTCTGCACTTTACTGTTCACCTCTGTTATGTAATTAATATCAGATTTTACTTTCAACATTTTGTTTTCTTTAATAAGTTTCTGGGCCGGGCGCGGTGGCTCAAGCCTGTAATCCCAGCACTTTGGGAGGCCGAGACGGGCGGATCACGAGGTCAGGAGATCGAGACCATCCACGCGGTGAAACCCCGTCTCTACTAAAAAATACAAAAAACTAGCCGGGCGCGGTGGCGGGCGCCTGTAGTCCCAGCTACTCGGGAGGCTGAGGCAGGAGAATGGCGTAAACCCGGGAGGCGGAGCTTGCAGTGAGCTGAGATCCCGCCACTGCACTCCAGCCTGGGCGACAGAGCGAGACTCCGTCTCAAAAAAAAAAAAAAAAAAAAATCTGCTTATAGTCTATAGTGGCTTCCTTGTGACAAGTTGCTTTTCTTTTTGGCTTTCAAAATACACTTTGGTTTTGACCTTTGACAGTTTAATTAGAATCTGTCTCCTTGTAGACCTCTTTGAGCACAGTGTATTTCAGGACTTTGAATCAAGATATCTATTTTTCTCTTTTGAGTTAGAAAGTTTTGACCATTATTTCTGTAAATAGGCTTTATGCCCTTTCTCTCTCCTATTGTCTCCTTCTGGAACTCCTATAATTTGTATATTGGTTTGGTTGCTTACATCCCATAAGTCCCATGAGTTCACTCTTTTACTCTTTTTTCTTCTGTTGCTTTGGTTAATTTCAAATGGCCTACCTTTGAATTCACCGATTCTTTCTTCTACATGATTGATTTGTTGTTGAAGCTCTATTGAGTTTTTCAGTTTAGTCATTGTATTCTTCGGCTCCAGAATTTCCATTTAGTTCTTTTTATAGTTTCTATTTCTTTATTAAACTTCTAATTTTGTTCATGTATTGTTTCCCTGATGTGTTAACTTGTCTGTGTTGTCTTATAAGCTCGTTGAGCTCTTTAAGATGATTATTTTAAACTATTAAGCAGTTTATGAATCTCAGTTTCTTTAGGGTAGGCTGTTAGAGAGATTTGGTTTGGATCTGTTTCCCCACCCGTATCTCATGTTGAATTATAATCCCCAAGGTTGGAGGTGGGGCCTGGTGGGAGGTGATTGGATCATGTTTTCTCATGGTTTAACACCATCCCTCTTGGTGTTGTCATGGTGATAGTGAGTTCTCATAAGATCTGGTTGTTTAAAAGTGTGTCACCTCCCTACTCCTTCCTCCTGCTCTGGCCACGTGAGATGCCTCACTCCCTTTTTGTCTTCTGCCATGATTATACATTTCCTGAGGCCTCCAGAAGCAGAAGCCGCCATGCTTCCTGTACAGCCTATAGAACCACGAGTCAATTAAACCTATTTTCTTTATAAATTACCCAGTCTCAGATATTTTTTACAGCAATGTGAGAACAAACAGATACTTAGAGCTTTATTAGTTTCCTTTGGTGATGTGATGTTTGTCTGATGCTTTATGATCCATGTAGCCTTGTATTGGTGTCTGTGCATATGAAGGTGAAAAAAATTCCTCTTCCCATGTTTACAGGCTGGTTTAAACAGGGAAGGTCCTTCTCCTGCCAGGTTCCTTGACAAATGGTACTGTCTCTGGGATCACAGTTGAGCAGGACTGAAGCTGGGCCATGTGGCTGCTGCCAGGTCCACAATAGGGTCTGTGGTGGGCCTATTATTGGGGTCATAGTTGGGCATGATTCTCAACAGGTTACCAGGTGGATGAGCCTGACTCTGAGATTGTGATCAAGCAGGGCTGGAGCTGGGTCATAGGGTTGCCGCTGGGTCTGCAATCAGGTTTGCAGATGGCGAGGTATAAATCTGTGTGGTTTCCCATGGGTCCCTGGGTGGGTTTCCACCAGGTCTTTGGGCAGTTTTCTGGATAGGCAGGATTGCCTCTAGGACTGCTGTAGAGTGGAGCTGGAGCTAGGTCACTGGGCTGTTTCAGGTCCACACTCAGGTCCAAGGTCAGTGGGCCTGTTACCAGGGGCATGGAGAGCATGTCTCTTGCTGGATTCTTGGGCAGGTGGAACTGCTCCTGGAATGAGGTAGACCAAGGCTGGGGCAAGGTCAAAGGGCTGCTTCAGGGTTTACAGTTGGAACTGAGGTCAGTGGGTCTGTTACTGGGATCACAGATAGACATGTCACCCACCTGGTTCTTGGGTATATCCATTCTACTACTGAGGGACATTGGGTTGTTTCTAGTTTGTGGATTTTAAGTACAGAGCTGCTATAAACTTCTCTGTAAATGTCCTTTTCTAAACATGCACTCATTTCTGTTGGGAATAAACCTAGGAGCAAAACTGCTGTGTCACACTGTGGCATATGTTTACCTTTGGTGAAAACTGTTGAATAGTTTATCATAGTAGTTGTAATATTTTACATTCCTACTAGCAGTATATGAATACATCAATTGTTCTTTATCTTTGCCAATATTTGGTATTCTGGTCTTTATTTTTTTAGCCATTCTGATGTACACATAAGTAACTTGAAGAAAAGTTGCCCTTCATCTTCTGAAAAATGGCATGCTTAGTCACAAATACAACTAGCTTAAGTGTAATAGAAATACAATAAATGTCATCAAAATCAATACACTCCTCTTAAATTTCTTAGAAAACACAAACAGCAAATGCCTAATAGACAAGTTTAAACAGATCTGTAGTTGCTCAAAAAGAAAAGGTGATTGATAAGGTTATTAGGCTTCATTTCAGAGTCACGTGAACTATTTAAATCTTTACAACTACATGTGGCACAGAGATATTGAGTGATATGAAAATATACTCTCTGATACAGGAAATCCTCACAAAGGGATAAATAGTTATGTTTGACCTATCTTTATTGTTGACTTAGAGATATCAAATAAATCTGATGTGTATAATGGGATTACAGCTTTTAGACTTGTACAATCAGCTTCCACAACTGTATTTACACATGGCTGGCCAATATCTGTTGATTTTTAAAGGACCACACTAAAATCATAATGTAAAATTCTTTTTAACTCAGACTAATTTGAGATGTGAGTGAAATAAAAATGAGAAACCCTACAGTTTTTCATTTTGTTTTGTTTTGTGTTTTTTGAGATGGAGTCTTGCTCTGTGACTCAGGCTGGAGTGCAATGGTACAGTCTCGGCTCACTGCAACCTCTGCTTCCTGGTTTTAACCAATTCTTGTGACTCAACCTCCCAGATAGCTGGGATTACAGGCACGCGCCACCAAGCCTATCTTTTTTTGTATTTTTAGTAGAGACGGGGTTTCGCCATGTTGGCCAGTCTGGTCTCAAACTCCTGACCTCAGCTGATCAGCTTGCCTTGGCCTCCCAAAGTGCTGGGATTACAGGCATGAGCCACCGTGCCCATCCTACAGTTATTTTTTTATATTGAGCACTGAGCCTGCCTCATCAAATTGATTTTAGAAATAAGTGGGATAAGTTTTATAGAGATCAATAACTATACAATCTGCTAAAAACTGTTAAAAACTCCTCTGCAAGTTTGATAGATGTAATGTGCACTATGATTAGCCTGCTCTTCTGTTGTGTAAACCATAGTTTTTAAACTTGTTTGTTTGCTTGTTTGTTTAAACATTGCTTCCCCAGTGAAATGAAAGTTACTTTTACTTTGAGTCGGTGTTTAGAAACTGGGTGTGGATAAACGACCTTCAAAAGTAAAACATTGGAAAAATGTATAATGTTTTTACAATGCTTTTAATATTGTATATGCACTGTCAACTAATGGAAATAATGACCTCAGGGATGTGTTTATCTTGGTTTTAGCCCACTTAAAATACATTTAGCCTTTAGCTTTTCCTTAGGCCCAAACCACATCAAATGGGCCACACACAGACTCCTGAGGTCACTACCACTTTATGGTCATTTTAGGAAGAAAAGGAAAGCAAACTGTCTCTTCGTATTACTTGTAAGGCGAGGAATTCTCACAGGAAGAGTGAATATGTATTTTTTTCATTTCTTTCTTTTTCTATACTAGGTGACCTGCCAGTCCCACTTTTCCTAAAGGTAGATTTTTAAGCCTACAAAATGAATCTTTAAAGCCAGTTTCAAGTGTACTTCATTGTGAGTAAGAGAAGCTTCAGAATCCAATATTATCTCACCAGAAAGCCACGTCCTCAGAAATTGCAGACAATTTCATTGGCTGTCATTCTTTTATCTTTAAGGCCTGAAGTTAACTCATGGACTTACTTACTTCTGAGAACCCTTTACAAGTCACAGTATTCTGTAATCATCTCACAGACTAAGTATAGTGTCTATGCATCACTTCACATTTCCAACCTGAAATACTAAATATGGCATGGCACTTGTGTTATATAGAAGCCCAAGAATAAGAAATAAATAATATGGCATTGGTGGATAAGACAGTTGGATAATTTCCATTTGGAAAGCTTAGGTGATTAAAGGCTGTTTTCTTTTTTAACCAAGAGAGTGCATGTTGGTTTGTAGGCACTGTATGCTGAAACACTCACTTCTTACCTAGGAAAAGGTGTGGTATCACTCTTTAAAGGCACCCAATAGAACTCCTGGGCCAACCTGCTAATTCTTCTAGATGGTTCCTATCCAAAATCAATCATTCCCTGCCTCTTTTCAGATTTAATGAATGCACAACCTGGGATTATGAGCTGCAGGCCAGAATCATTTAAGTACTGCAATTCCATATCAGGCATTACAATAGAATCTTAAGAATATTTAACAAAGTTTTAATATATGTATGATATAGAGGCTGCCTTAGTGACCAATACAATTTAGAACTTGATAATTAATTAAATACTATTATAAATTATATTAGAAAGGGCTTTAAAAATCATTAATAACTTCTGGTAAGCTATATGTTTTAAGTTTCTAAAATAAAATAATAATTTCTTCTTTTTAAATTTTTTATTGCCCTTTACTTTACATTTTGTTTTAATTTTACCATTGCTCCTTACAAGTAAAGTACTTTGCTTTCCATTTGATTAAATGTCAAAATTGTTCTTTTCCTGAGAACACTTAGCTTTTTATTTCTCTAATAACATTTTAACCCCACCCCCATGACCTATTATTTAACCTAAGGAAATGAGAGCAATATCTGAACAAAAATTTATCTGAATTGAAGGAAGAAAGGTTTTACCCATTGCGGTTTTTTTTCTGCCTGTATTTCAAAGAAAAGTTTAAATGTTTTTGTGTAGATGTATAGAACATCAAAGAAAGATAATGAGGGACTGAAATTTTTAATATCAAAACTTCACCATTGGTAATAATTTTTTTCTGTAGCTCAAAACATAGAAAGCCAGTGTTTGAGATGCTCTCAATAAAAAACATAAGCACCATGTCAAAGAAAGATACAATTTATTGCAATTACTTAGCTCAAGAGTTTAGGTGGATGGAGGTAAGAGATGGAGAGACAGGTGGATGGAGGTAAGAGAAGTGTATGTAAAATACATATTACCAATTATCATAATTACATGGGAGAGAGTAAAGTGGTGCAAAAGTAGTAAAATAAAAGAGGTAATACACATCATAAAAGGCCCAAAATTTCGGGACTTACTAGAGTGCGTAATAGGAGAAAAACTGAAGTTTCTTGGTAGGGGAGAGAGTGGCTTCCATGTCTTTCTGGATTTTCATTATATCTCAGGTAGTTAGCATTAGGACTGATACATAGAAGACACTAAATAAATACTTGTTGAATGAATGAATGGAAAAATTTAATTGCTGCTTATTAAATAAAACTCTATTTTAAGTATTATTTTGGTTTTATGAAGTTTTGAAATGACAGTATAATTTAGACCTTGCTTTTGAATAGCTAAAATCTAGCGGGCAACATAGATACTTTTCAAGTAATTCTATTACTGTACAAAATGTACAAAGTTATGAGATAGAGATATAAACAAAGTTCTATAGCAACAGCTATGGGAAGGTGGAGAACAGGTGAACTAATTGTAACTGAAATGATAAGGAAAGACTTGGTAGGTTAATGAGACCTTGAAACCAAAGCAGGATTTCTACAGATCCAATCAGGCATGGGGAAAGATGAGGAGAACCTTATTTAGAGAGAAGACAGCCTGAGAAAATCTGCTAGTGTGGAGAAGAACTCTCTGTCTTAAGGAATAGAGAGTGGTCATGGATGCTTTGTAGGTGAGAAAAAGAAATAGACTTAGAAATGCCCCACTCGTATTCTTATTCCCTTACAGATTCAGTTCATGATTGGTGGTTTCCAACTGCCACCCTCTTTACTTCTTTGACTTGGGTCTATCTCTGGTCACAGGAGCTTTTGTGGGCAGGGTAAAAATTCTGGGGAATAAATGTGCTTCACTTCTGTTTATGCAGCCCATAAGTAATGAATGACAGAACCCTTGGTCCTCAGGTGAGAATACTCTGAGGCATAATTCTGCATCGTTTCTCAGTGACTCCCAGTGGGATTAAGCTACAGTTGCCCACAGTTGTAAATTGCTTGATAATGCACATTTTACTGGTTTCCTTCTCTTTCATACCTTATATCTCCACTTTACTGATATTTCTTAGGATCACTTAAAAAGTAAAATGCTTGCACTTATATCCTTTCATGAATGTTTGCTTCTGGAGAAGAGTAAGACAGTTGATAATGACAGTGGGATTCTAGAATTGGATAACTGTTGACTACATGGTGGTAATTCACATTTCTGATGAAAATAGGTAATGATAGTGCTTGATATGCTGTGATATCACAATTACCTTTGGTTAATTGTCTTGAGAATAGATGGAAGGAAATGCACTGCTTATACAAATTTTCTGTTAGTTGACAAATATGAGGGCAATTGTAATTATAAAAAAATATAAATTTGGTTGGTTGCTGTTAAGTGTCACAAATGTGTCAAAGAAAGAAAATGACTGGTTCTGATTAGCCAACTATCAACATAGGGTACGTTGTGAAAGTCAGAAGGCTTCTAGGGTGGCATTCAAAGAGAGTGTCACATTCTGAAGTAAGAGGGCAGACAGTGCTGAAAATTAAGCCAGCACCTTATTGTGAGATTAATGAAGTTAGAAGGAAGGTTATATTTACAGCCCCAACAGTCTTTTATATTAAAGTTTACTCCCTTAGGGAAGAGATGAGACTTTAAGAAGGAAGAGGGATATTTGGGTGGATGTGCCTGAAAAACCTCCAGCTCTCAGATTTTCCTTACCCTTTGGAACAATTCTGTTGACCCACTCACCCACTCCTAATTTCTAGAAGATAGATGCTTCTTTTTGCCTGGAGACCATGCAAAGTCCTCATCTAAGGCAGTAGCCTTAGAAAAAAGCACTCATCCTCCTAGGATCTGCCTTTGCATTCCAATATTAATCTGAACCAATAACTAAGGTAAGGTCTTGGCTTGGCCTTATTCAAAAGTATTGTCCCTGTTATGGAAGGAAAGGGCTTAGTCACTGAAAAACCTGCAGGACCTGGCTAAAATATCCTTGCAGAAACCAAGGTAAAGTGTCTTGGAATAGACTTCACAGTGTTGTAGTAGAGGGACAGAATGTAAAGCTGGATAATGGAGAGTGCGCTGATATATGAACACCCTTCTGTGACTCAGGACTTAGTGTTCTGACTAGTATGCCTGGAATGAATCCTATTACACTGCTGGGATGGTTCCTTGAAGTTTGGAACAAAACTTGCTTACAGTAAATGAGATTGAGGTGCTGAAACTATCTTGTCTGAGAATTGAGAAAGAGGTAAAAGACTAATAGAAGTGGGGATAATAGAGTGGATTTATTATATAAAATATAGAGAACATACCAGTTAACTGTTTCCCAAGAGGGCCCAGAGAACACTGTTTTCATCAAATTGGAAAAGAAAGAACTAGTCAAGGTGTTACATTTGCTTATCTCTGTAGGGCAAGACTGATGCTGGATGATGCTACGGAAGTAAAGAATTGTATGTATATTTTAGGACAAAATACATAATGAGTTCATATTGGTTCTTCCAAGACAACTGTAGGGCTAGAGACTTTTTGTTTATTCTCCTATAGCTTAAATCTGTATCCACTTTCTTTCATATTAAGAATCCCAGTTCTTAATGACATCAAGATAGTTATTTAAACCCATAATATACACAAAATAGTCTCAGGATAACAATACCAACACTGTCATAAATAATGTGATTACTGACAACAGCTTAATATGTTTTTGCAGCTCTTATTATCTTGAGGAGCTTCCCACTAGTTTTTAATTTTTGTATTTTAAAATCACATGAAATAGTTACTGTGTGATAATGTCACAAAATCAATAGGCAGTTAAGATCATTTGCTTCATTTAGCTTTCTATTTTTAGAGACTGCTTCCAAAAATTGTTTTATAATTATGTAAAACATGTGTAAGCTTCCTAAGTCAAATGTGCAAAACAAGGTATATTTAGAAAAGTCTAATTTGTATTTCAGATCTCTCCACTCTGTTACCTTCCTGTGTCTATAGGTAAATATTAGAAATAGTTTTATGGCTTCTCCTTCCATTTCTTAGATATAAGAAAGATGCATTTATATTCATCACTTTACTTCCTTTTGCTAACATGCTTTATATACTTTTTCTTCTCACCTTATTTAGCAACATATACTGAATACTATCTTATAGGAGAACATAAAGATATCCCTCACACCTGTGAAAGGCATATGTGACTCCTTTGGGTGGATGTACGTTTTATTGATCCCCAGCGTACCACAGTAAATTCTCAGGGGCAATGTGGGGTATTTCAAATTATTTACAGAAACACAGTAATTTTTAGTATTTGTCAGGAACTGCACAAAAAACTGGCTTTAGGTAAATCACTGTTTCAACAGTAGTTTGTGCTTTCTTCCTTCTGATGGTGTCTTATCTTTGCAAAGCTGGGTTTTTGGTTGTTACTATGATAGAAAGCAAATACCACATGAAAATCAATGTGGCATAAAAATCAGGTGGGATTTAATCTGAGTTCAAGGTTTAAGAAACTGTGTTGTATACAAATGGCATACACACTGTCTAGCTAAGTAATTCTGGTTATTTAACACTGAAGTAGAAATACTGTCTTTTATTTCAACTTATGTGTATTTTTTTCAAATAGCTACAAAGATGTTAAGAGAGAAATAGTTATTAAGTTGTTTGGGTCCAGCTACTTAATAAACAAAACTGTTAAGTATTTCTTTTGGTCAAAGTGTGCCATTAAAAAGAAAAAAAATTACTGACTCATTAAGAATTCTGTGAATCAAGAAAGTTTAGGAACCCAAGAGTCAACTACATTCCCTATTCATGGCCATTCAGCTTGTTTCCAGTCTTTTGCTGTTATAAATAGTGCTGACATGAGCCACCTTGGGCATCTGACATTTTTGCTGGATATTTAAACATTCTCATATATAAGAGTTGTAGCCTTTTTACATCCCTACTGGCATTGTGTGTACTACCAATTTCTATGTGGCTTCAACACAAAACTGTGGTGTCAAATTATTAGACCTTCATCAGTTTAACAGCAGAGAAGTATCATAGCATAATTCAAAACATTGTGTGATAAAATATATATAACACAAAATATGCATTTTAACTATTTTTAAGTGTACAGTTCAGTGTCATTAAGTACATTCACAGTGCTGTGTAACCACTATCACCACTATCAGCTTCCAGATCTTTTCTATCACTGCAAATAGAGATTCTGTAACTATTAAACAATAATTTATAAATCTTCCCTCCCCTACACCTGTTAATCTCCACTTTATTTTCTGGCTCTATGAATTTGCCTATTCTAGATATTTTGTATAAGTGCAATCAGTATTTGCCCTTTTGTGACTGGCTTATTTCACTTAGCTTAATGTTTTTAAGGTCCATCCATGTTGTATCAGACGTTCTTTCCTTTCATCACTGAATAATAATCCATTGTATGTATTCTCTGTGCCACATACTGTTTATTCATTCATCCGTTCATGAATACTTGGGTTGTTTCCACCTTTTGGCTATTGTAAATAATGCAGCTATGAACATAGGCGTACAAATGTCTAGTTCGTGTTTTCAATTCTTATGGGTATATATCATACCCAAAAGGAGTAGAATTGCTGGGCCATATGGTAATTCTATGTTTAACTTTTTGAGGAACTGCCAAATGGTTTTCCGCAGCTGCTGTACCATTTTACATTCCCAACAGCAATTTCAGTTTCTCCACATCTTTGTCAACACTTGTGATTTTCTGTTGTGTGTGTGTATGTGAATATAGCCATTCTAGTAGGTCTTAATGGTGCAATTTTAATGTGCATTTTTATTATTAATGAAACTGAGTATGATTTTATATGGCTAAGGATCATTTGCATTTCTTTTTGTTAAACTATCTTCTCATCTGTCAGCCCCTCCAGTGAACATACTTAGAGATGACCTTATGTAGGTAGACTGGCCAGGACTTGGTACCCAGCTAAATGCAAAGAATGACAAAAGAATAGGTGCTTCATCCTAGTTTCTAGGCCTGAGTAACTGGGAAGATGAGATCACTGTTAATACTGTCACGGGACTCTTGGAGTATTGCTTCTTTGGATGGAAATCTCTGTGGCCAGTGGCACCTTTGCCCAAGTTTTGCTTGGGCATCCAGGAGCCAGCATAGGTGTCTGCTCCCTGCAAGACTGCAGCTGGACCAGGTGTACTGTAAGCAGGCAGCTTCCACAGCTGGCACTGGAGAACACAGTGGTGGCCAGAAGCTTGGGGACACCAGGAACTGCAGAGCCCCAAAGACAGTGTCACAGCCCTGTATCAGGAATTTCCTAGGTCTGGGCTCCCTGAGGGGCCACAGCTCTTCCCTCCTTCTCTCTTCTCTCCTTCTTGTCACCCACAACATGGCAAGCAAGGGGTGTGTTTCAGCCCTGTTTGTGTTATAGCTCCTTTAGCCCCACCACTTGGCAGGTCCTGAGTTCTTGTCCTGTATCCAGGAAGAATGAGGTATGTGGACCTGTTGAGGGTGAGCAAGTTGAAGAGGAGCTTTATCAAACAACAGAGCAGCTCAGAGGAGACCCACAGTGGGTAGCTCCTCTCTGCAGGCAAGGTGTCCCAACAAGTGTTCAGCTCTCAGCAGAGAGGAGACCCTGGAGTGCCTAGCTCCTCTCTGCAGGCAGGTCTCCCCATTGAGTGTTCGGCTCTTAGCAGAAAGGAGACCCTAGAGTGAGTAGCTCCTTTCCACAGCTGGTCGTCCCATCCAGTGCTCAAGGCTGTTTGAGTCTGGGGTTTTTATGGGCTTCAGAGGGTAGGAAGTGGGTGCTGTTTGGTCCATAGGAGGCCATGGATGGACCTGGAAAAAGGACCATAAGTTCTTACTCTGATCCATGGGACTGGCAGCCTAGCCCCCAGGTTTCAGGCCTTCCCCCAGCTTGAAGGTGGGTCTTCACCAGGGACCTGTCTCTTTCTGTTCTGGAGCCTGTCTGCCTCCTGCCACTGTTCATGGTGTCCAGGTTGTTCATGCCAAGGGGTGCCTGCAGGTCAGCGTTGAGCTGCCCTCAGCACCCCCTGGGCCTCCTTCCAGTGCTTATTGGTACCTAAAGTCTGGAGACAGCCAAGGTGTCAGGGAGCTAGTGTGTCAGTGCTGCCCTGAGCGTGCACACACCTGGCTGGATTGCTATAGCGCCTGGGCTCGGCCTCAACTTTGCACTAAGATTGGAGTGGGTGCTGGGAGTGGAGAGAGGCCTGGCAGCAGGAGCAGGCACTTCCAAACCTGCAGGGGCAGGGGGATCCTTCCTGGGTCCCTGAGAATGCAGAGATGTCTGGGTCCACAGCCATGGCTTGAGTGGCTGCAGCTGTGCCCCAGAGGGCGGGGGCTCCTGCCTGCTCTGTGGAGCACACAGCCCTGGCCATGCCTCCTCACTGCAGCCAGCATCTTGGCAGTGGCCACTCCCAATGGGCCACCTCTTCCATTAATATGACACTGTGGGAATGATTGAGAATTATTATTTTGATAATAGGATAAATAAGAAGGAGGCAAGGTGGGGAGATTAACTATAAGAATAAATTCTCTAGGGCTTAAATGTTAGAAGTTGAATGAGATAAAAAGGCAAATTTAAAAGATAATGCAAATGAACTTTTAAAAATTATGACTTGATACTAGGTTCTTGAAGATGAGGAAGATAACAGAGCAAAATGTGACCTGAGATTTATAGCCCTGGGGCTTAGGTATTTGTGTCACAGAAATAAAATAGGATCACATGCAATGCCCTAATATGACTTTTGCTCTATAATTGGAGATCAGTCTTAACATGCAAATACTCCTAAGAGGGTTGTTAGTGAATATGTTTACACTAAAATAGAAATGATTTCTATCAGAGCTCCCTTTGTGAGCAGGTTCTGATTAGGATAAGAAGAGACTGGTGCACAGAGAACTGTAGAAGTGCAGTTGGTATGGGGCCAAGAGGAGACCCAGAGTAGGGAAAAGGAAGCCCAAAGGGCCAGTGGGAGAAGAAAACAAACAAACAAAAATAACCCCACACATTATTGTTTTCAATCACTTTCCGTGAAGGTGGCATAGAATGAAAGGCAACGCTTAACCTTTTTGGCTATCTATAACATTTGCCAGAGACATTTTGTTTGCAAGTGACAGGAATCCAGAGCATATAAAAGGGCTGAGGCAGGAGAATCGCTTGAACTTGGGAGCTGGAGCTTGCAGTGAGCCGAGATCGCGCCACTGCACTCCAGCCTGGGCCACAGAGTGAGACTCTGTCTCAAAAACAAACAAAGAAAAAAAAAAGCGAGGAACTCAAAGTCCACATCCAGCTTCCAGCATAGCTGGATCCATTAATACAAGGTGAAATGCTATCATTAGGGCACTGCTCTTTCGAACTCTGGCTTTGTTTTTCCAAGTTGGCTTCCTTCTCAGGCAGACTCTCTTCATGCATTGGTAGAGATGGTACCTATAAGGTCTAGAACCACTTTTATCGCAGATAAAAAAGAAAGAATGCCCTTTTCCTAACCATCCCCGCAAAAGTTCTGCAGAGCAAAAATCCCTCAGATTGGTCTCGCTGTGTCACATGCCCAACTTTGAACCAATCAGGATTCACAGGGCAGTACTGCGGTCCCTTCTGAAACAGACAGGGAGCCTGCCCTGAAGCACATGGACTAGAAATAAAAACTCTTTGAGGTTTCCACATGGTATAACAGCTTTCACTGTGGAGGCTTAGTAATTGAAAGTGGAATGCAGGCAGGGTGAGGTGGCTCACACCTGTAAGCCCAGCATTTTGGGAGATCAAGATGGGTGGATCACCTGAGCCCAGGAGTTTGAGATCAGCTTAAGCAATAAGGTATACAAAAAATTTTCTGTACAAAAAATACAAAAATTAGGCAGATGTGGTGGCACACACCTGTGGTCCCACCTACTTGGGAGACTGAGGTGGGAGGATTGCTTCAGCCTGAGAGGTCAAGGCTGCAGTGAGACAAGATTGTGCCACTGTACAGCCTTGGTGAGAAAGTAAGACCCTGTCTCAAAAAAAAAAAAAAAAAAAAAAAAAAGGCTGACACAGTGGCTTATGTCTGTAGTCCCAGCACTTTGGGAGGTCAAGGCAGGTGGATCACCTGAAATCGGGAATTCCAGACCAGCCTGACCAATATAGTGAAACCCTGTCTCTACTAAAAATATAAAAATTAACCGTGCGTGGTGGCATGCACCTGTAGTCCCAGCTACTCGGGAGGCCGAGACAGGAGTATTGCTTGAACTTGGGAGGCAGAGGTTGCAGTGGGCCGAGATCCTGCCATTGCACTCCAGCCTGGGTGGCAGAGCAAGACTCTGTCAAAAAAAAAAGAAAGAAAGAGAGAAAGAAAGAAAGAAAGAAAGGAAGGAAGGGGAAGGGGAAGGGGAGGAAGTAAGGAAGAAAGGGAAAGGGGAGTTTATGTAGAGTATTTCCTAATCTTAGAAAATGGCTTGTATATCTTAATAGTATCGTGGATATTTATGTCTCTTTCCTAACCTTAATAAAGGACATTTAAAACCGGCATACTCACATTATCTTATATTTCAAAACTTTCAGATTTTTTAAAGGACGTTTGAGTCCACTTACAAAATAAATGAGCTGAACGCCGTAATGAAAAAATAAAATCAGTTCGCATTTTTCAGGCAAGACGTGTTGCCAACATCTGTGTTAAGATGTGATGTGATCTTCTCAATGAACAATGTAAGAGCCACTGAGTAAGCTAAAATAATAGTCTTCTTTTCTGTAGTCAGTGTGTTGACAAGAAAACAAAAGGAAACTGTAGAGTAAACACAGGACAAGATTATACAAAGAGAGTAGTTAAAAATAATAAAAACACTACATAACAAAAGAACCACTATAACGTAGCAGACAATGTTAAGTTGTTTTCCAATTAAATCTTTGGTTTCCCATATGGAGGCACCAAACCTGCTTTCCATTTTCTAAAATCAATTCCAAAGGGCTGTCCTTATGTCACCTTGAAAGCGTTTCCTAAAATTGCAAATTCAAGATTCTTTCAATGTAGTTTCCAAGTTCTGACCCATCTATTGGCTTCCAATGAGCATTCTTAAAACCTTCCTTGAGACAACCTTTTGATCGGTATTACTGCATTTCCAGAGTAGTTTATCCTTTATAGAAGCGGCCTCACTTTATGCTTGATAAATCTTAAAAAGAAGTTGCTTCACCAAGGCTGGCAATGCAAAGAGCTCCCAAAATGTATTCCTGTTGTGTGTGAGCTTTCTAGCAACATCAGACAATGTTGTGAGGAAAACACATGTGCTTCCTTTTGTTCTTTATCTGGAACCAGTGCTTGTTCATATTCTGTGATTCTTCAGTCTAAGTTGGGGCTTATTTTGTTATCACCATCTATTTTACCTAGGATCTGAAAGGTGTATATGAATACAAGAAATGGTCTATATTCTTACAGGTAATAAATTTGTCTCTGTAAACAGTTAAGCCTTTGTCTTTTGAATCTCAACGCTTCTGTAATTGTAACAGGGTAGAAAGATAAGTATACAATGGTGGACGATTTTTAATTTCCTGAGGGAATATTTCTCAGGATGCCAGGGAAAATGAAGACGTGATTTTTAAAAAAACAGAATGGCAAGACGTTTTTTGAATAGCTCCTTTCTTTTTCATGTTTTATTGTTGAAAACATCTATTAACTTTATATTTAGTACAAAGAGATTTATTTTAAGTCTGAATGCCAGTCCCACATAAATCAGGCAACAAGTAAAAATAAGCGCTTACAGGTTGAAGTGATCTTGGTAATAAACTAGCTACCTTGCATGCATTCGTATACATACGCATTAAGATATCCCTTTGTCTATAGGGCATTGCATTTACTTGGCCTCCCAGATGCCTTAGAGCAGGCCTCTCCCGACTCCTTTGACTTTCAGCCAAATTCCTTTTTGAATTCGTTTTACCCACATTTTACTTTATCCAGAAATCTGGTAGAATTCAGTGCTCCTTGTGTAACAATTTGGGTTTTGGTGATAGAGACACAGTTAAAAGAGTACTGGTTTGGGGGCAGAACACTCAGTTACCAGTTATAGGTCTGCTGCTAATTGACTGTGTGATTGTGGTCAAGTTACTTAGCATCTTGAACTTTATTTTCCTAAGCTATAAAATATGGATAATGCATCTCTCTGCCTAAATCACGGGTCTAGGGGTGTTGTATAGAAAAGAAAGTGGGAATCAGCATTCAGAAGATGACAAAATATTTTACAAATGTAGAATGACTGCATCATGATGATGACTATGAGCTATCCTGTAGTCTGTAAAAAACTGTTGAGACCACTCCTTCAACTTGGAAAGCAGGAGGAAAGAATGGCATGGACTTACATAAATCATTCTATATAGTATTTTTCAAATGTTAGATTACTGCCTGCTAAGGTTGTGAAATCATATGTTGGTCGCTACTACCATTTTTAAAAGAATGGAATAATATAGAAATAATAGAATAGGACAGAAAATATCAGAGGTTATCTCTTATAAGTAAGGGTTAGTAGCCAGAAGTCAAGGTATTACTTCAGGAAACTTTTTTTCAGTGTGTGTATGTATGCAAATACTTGTGCTGGGTTGTGATATAATATGTATATACAATCAGTGGATCACAGTTTAAAAGTTTTGAAAGCCACCACTCTATATGCATCTGTATCAGATCATCTGCTGTGTTTTCCCCCTCAAGTCTACCCCAGTCCCTCAGATGCCTCGTACTTTAGCTAGACAGTACAAGGAGTACAAAGGGATAACGTAGGAGGGTAAGCTGGTTTCTTTAGGACAGTTCTTCACCTTTCTCTCAGTCTTGTATAATCCGAGAGTAGCACCAGCAAGTGGAAAGGGAGCTGGTCTAAGAAGAATCATAAGACTGAGTCCTAGAGTGGCTTCATTTATTTTTGTCTCTTGGACCTTGGAAAAGTTCTGTAACCGTTCTGACTTCCATCTCTTAATCTGTAAATTTGGGATTAATTAATATATTGAACACATACTTATGAAGCACGTACTGTGGGCCAGGAACTTGACTAAAAGCCAAAAATATGGCGGTGATCAAGATAAACAATAGTTCTTGCCCACTAGGGATTTTAACTCTAATTTATTCAGGTTCTGAAAATCAAATTTGATAAAATACATAATGTGGCTTAAAACCTTCCATTTTAGATGCCAGGTGACACCCTTGCTTCTTGAAATATGGTGAAAATAAACTAGAATCCCTATTTCCATGACCTTAAGAGATTAAAAAAATCTCCGAAGACTTCTGAAATGCACTGGTGGACTTATACATTCATATCACATTTGACCCAATTGCTGTTACACTACTGATTTCATTCCTTGTGTCTTACATTCCTTTTACCCAGTTTAGACTCTGTTCATCTTTGTGATCTCTTCTGTCCTCTCTCTTGATGGTTTATTTCTCCTCCTTCCTCTCTTGACAAAATCCCATCCTTTGGGCATATGTCCAGGTCACTGCACACTTCACAATGCAGCAGAACAGTTTATCACAGCTAGGGAAAGAAACAGACTGGCTAGCTGACTGGATTCCCTTTAAATTTATGAGTAATAAAATCAAGAGGGCTCTTATAGTTGCCTCACTGTATTTCCCTGGCCAATTTCTTATCCCACTCTCCAAGACAAAGACCACACACATTGTCCTTTCCCCTGAAGTCTCTAACATCCCTTCTCTACTGTTCACTACAACTGATTGCCTTGCTGCTTATTTTACTGAGAAAATATTTTTAAAAATCGGAGGACTGGCCGGGCGTGGTGGCTCATGCCTGTAATCCCAGCACTTTGGGAGGCTGAGGCAGGCGAATCACAAGGTCAGGAGTTCAAGACCAGCCTGACCAATATGGTGAAACCCCGTCTCTACTAAAAATACAAAAATTAGCCAGACGTGGTGGTGCACGCCTAAATCCCAGCTACTCGGGAGGCTGAGGAAGGAGAATCGCTTGAACCTGGGAGGCAGAGCTTGCAGTGAGCCCAGATCACACCGTTGCACTCCAGTCTGGGTGACAGAGTGAGACTCTTTCTCAAAAAAAAAATCAGAGGATCACTTCTAATCTGTTCCCTGCTAAATGTCCCCATCTACCCACCTGTGTTCCCAAAGCCTCTGCCTTTCTTCACGTTTGAATGGATGGACGCTAAGGGAAACCTCTTCACCTGCAGGCAGAATTCTATTCCATTTCACTTTGCCCTAAAGTGAAGTCCTCCTGTGTCCTTATGGATTTTTATACTAACAATACTTAAGGACTAAGGACTCTGCCTTTCCCATTACCCTACCAGCATCATCATTTCTCCCTGCGTTCTGAGGATGCTTCCTCATCATTACACAAACACACCATATATCTCCCGTCTTAAGACAAAAATGAATTCCACTTTCTTTTTTAACAACCACACCATTCTCTGGTCTAATTGATGGCAAAAGTCTCAAATTTGATTCTCTTACTTGCATTATTATTATTGATGCATGAGTACTTTAGAAATGCGTTTTTTAAGATTTCTTAACTACTAGGGTTTTGATGACTGACTTTTAAATGTTAATTGTGTTGCAATCAGTGGAATTGGTTGAGGCTTGTTATAATTATGGCCTGACACATAGTTATTGTATATGTACCCTTTGTACCTGGAAAAAAAAAAAAGGGCTTCTCTGCTATGGCTAGGCTTTGTGACCCCACCCAAATCTCATCTTAGATTGTAATCCCCATAATCCCCACATGTCATGAGAGACACCAGGTGAAGGTAATTGAATCATGGGGGTGGTTTTCCTCATGCAGTTCATGGGATAGTGAGTAAGTTCTCACAAGATCTAATGGTTTCGTAAGGGGCTCTTCCCTGTTCACTTGGCACTTCTCCTTCCTGCCACCTTGTGGAGAAGATGCCTTGGTTTCTCTTTGTCTTCTGCCATGATGGTAAGTTTCTTGAGGCCTCCCCAGCCATGCTGAACTGTGAGTCAATTAAACCTCTTGCTGTTAGGAATTACCCAGTATCGAGAAGTTCTTTTAAACAGTATACAAATGGACTAATACAATTTCTAATTGTGTTGAATAGTCTACATATGCCCTTTAGATCAAACTTATTAATTGTATTGTTTACATTTTTTTGTTTGTTTGTTTTGAGATGGAGTTTTGCTCTCGTTGCCCAGGCTGGAGTACAATGGCGTGACCTCGGCTCAGGCTCACTGCAAACTCCGCCTCCCGGGTTCAAGCTATTCTCCTGCCTCAGCCTCCCGAGTAGCTGTGATTACAGGCATGCACAGTCATGCCTGGCTAATTTGTATTTTTAGTAGAGTCGGGGTGTCTCCATGTTGATCAGGCTGGTCTTGAACTCCCCACCTCAGGTGATCCTCCCACCTTGGTCTCCCAAAGTGCTGGGATTACAGGCGTGAGCCACTGCGCCCGGCCTATTGTTTACATTTTATACAACTTACTAAAATTCCTTCTGTTGATCTGTCAATTCCTGAGAAAGATATGTTGAAGTATCTTATGTTGGAGGTAGATTTTTCTGTTTTTATTTCATAGTTGTGTTCATTCTTGCTTTATATTGTGAGGTTACATTTTAAAATCTTCTTGGTGCATTAAATATTTTATTATTATATAACACATCTTTTTTTAGCTATAATAATTTTTCCTTAGAGACCATTTAGACTAATATTAACACAGCCACACTGCTTTCTTTTATTATATATTCCTGTTATATCTTTTTCTATCACTGAACTTTAAATCTTTCTGTGTCCTTATGGTCTTTTATTCTAATAATACTTTACTGAGGAAGAATTACATGCAGTAAATGAGGTATAACTTGCATAAATTTGATGAATTTTTAACTTATGTAAACACTCTATAATCCTCCGTAGATCAAGCTAGAAAACATTTGTATCACTGCTCCTCTACACAAGATGCCACTGCACTTCATCACCATAGTTTTGTTATAAAAATTCAATGGTCGTTTAAGAAAGTTTCAAGGAGAAAATGAAGTCTTTCATTTACACACTTAATTACCATTGTTGTTGCTCTTCATTCTTTTCTATAGATTTTGCTTTATATCTGGTCTCATTTTCCTTTGGTTTGAAGAACTTCCTTTAATGTACATCTCCCAGCAGTGAATTTGCTCAGCTTTTTCTAAATCTGAAAAAGTTTATATTTCACCCTATTTTTGAAAGATAGTTTTGTGATATAAAATTCTGAAGTGACAATTACTCTTTGTTAGCACTTTAGAGGTGTTGTTCCGTTGCCTCTGAATTTACCTTTTGCAGATGAGAAGTCAGTGGAAATACTTATTGTTCCTTGTAACATATCATTTTTTATCTAGTTGCTTTAACTTTTTTTTTTAATCTTTCTTAGTATTTCCTGGCATTATTTTATGTTTTGATTTATTGTTAGCTCACTTACTTTCTAGAATCGAAGCCCTATGAGGAAAGGAAACTTCTGTCTCCATCCTCCTTGCCTAGAATAGCAAGTATGCAATTACTATTTTCTGATTAAATGGAGGAATGAGTGCAAACTGTGGCCTCTGCTTCTCTGTTTCCTTTATCCTACTCTTAGAAAACAAAAATGAGAAACTCAACTCATTGATTTCACCAAAATCTCTTTTATACAAAACATTTGTAAAGATAATATACTTTAACTACAATGTAATATGCACACACACATATACACACACAGGGTCATGCATACACATATTGGAATGGGGAGAGAGAGTGGGAAGCTTTAAATCAAATAAGCAATTTAAATGATAACAATGTTAGAAAATTTCATTCTTAAAATGTTCTTCAGTAGCTCCACCATAGTAAAATTTTCACTGGCCACTTTCTTTTGGAATTCCCTCTTGCTGATTCTTCTCTCCTCCTCTGTTTTCAGCATTCTCATCCATGTTTTCTTTCCTTCGAGTTTCTTACTAACAGAATTGTAGCACTCCTTACATTCTTCACCTCCTTACAAATATGAGTGGTTAACATTTCCTTGTGTGATGCACTGGATCCCCTCAAGTCCACATTCATACTAATTATAATGCATTTGTTTATTTGGATGATAAAATAATTTTCTTATTTTTTAGCAAAACAGATTATGTTGTACCATTACTCCAAGAAGAATTTGGGCACAACTAATTTTTTTATTTCGTCATGGAAACTGAAATGAGAATGTCTGCATCTAATTCAAGAAAATGGGCAAGGTAATCCTAATCTGGAAAAAAATAACTCCTTTGGTTACTACCAGCATGGACTATTTTCTCATTAGATTAAAGCAAAATGGAAACTGGATAAAATCAGAATGGATTTCCTCAATACCAAAGAGCAGTCCTTTCTCTCATCCAGCTTTAAAACAGAACCTTCCTATAGAACACCAACCCTTTGGGTGCTTATGTAATCATGTCAATTTTTATTCAATACTGTAAAAGTGGAATTCCCTTTTCTCCACACTTCGTAAACATAAATGTGGGTGATTATTGTGTGTTTGCATGTGAGTGTTGGGGTAAGGAGTAGTTGAGAGATGAGAGTAGTTGAGAGAAGGGTGTAGGCTCTCAGTAGGTTCTAGGTTCAGCAGAAATTATCTCTGAGGATATATCTCTGTGTTTTCCTTCTATTCCTTCTTTTCTTTATTCTCCTTCTTTTTTCTTCTTTTCCCTTGATATATTTTGCAAAGCTTTTAAGGGTATGTGCAAAAAGTATTTCAGCTGTGGTTGGTGTCAGTGTAAGTCTTTCTAAATAACTGACATTCCAAACATTGCCAGATTACTGGGATTTTATCTCCTCTTTTTTTCCTAGAATCCTCATAAATCACCCATATTTTTTATTTTGTCTTTGTTAATTCATAAATCCTTTTCTCCTCCAAAAGATGGATCTTAAAGTGGGTGACCGCAACAGGCTTTGCTTTTCCTTCCTTCCTCTTGATTTTTTTTTTTTAAATACCGTACAGTCTCCCAAATGAAGGTACATTGTTTCTGTGTCAATTGCCTTCTTCTGATCCTTTGGCAGAAGCACTAAACTAGGAATGAGATAATCTGGTTTTAATCCCCTGTTCTGCCCTTAATGAGCAGTGTGTCCTTGAACAAGAAGCTTAAACTCCAGGTCATCTTCCCTTCATCTACAATCGACAATGCTCATACCTGTCCCCATTACTTAATAAGAGGCAGATAATGTAATGAATTTGAATACATTTTATAGCATTATTAGAATTGTTAGGATTATAAAATCTTAATTGATCACAAGCGATGATATCAAGCCTCCATACATATGTTTTGGGGTAGGATTTGGCTCTACTAACTTGGATAATCCTCGCACACACAAAAAAATCTATTAACATGTATTAGGGTTATAGAAGATAAATATTAAGGGGATATAGAGCAAATCAAGGAAGCAAAAAGAAGATTTACAATGCTGTATCTTTTCCTACAGAATATTTTGAATGTCCAGAGAGTTGCATAGATTTTCTTTTTATTCCTTCCATTAATCCAGTGTTGAAGTTCCCATGATTTAGCATGAATAAAAATTACTGTATAATGTTGTACATACAAAAATATGTATACTCTACTTTATGGATAATTTGAGGGATTTTCAAGGGTAATTTCAACTACGTAATTTTCACCTTACATACTGAATTTAGAACTTAACTCTACATAAGATTTGACTTCTCTGCGTTTTCATCATCCCTGTGTTCAAAAAGGTGGCAAAAAAGAGAACTTTTATATTATGCAGAAAGATTCCTTGAAGAGAGCAAATACATTTTTTAAAACCTAGGCTAGCAGTGGTTTTGTACGGCTGATATATTCAAGGAATGTAACACATTATTATCACTTACATTTTCTTTTTCTGAGAATAGAGGCGTAGTTTTTAGGACCCCAGAGAGAATCAGTTTTGCATAAGTCGTGAATTTCTTTATCTAATACCTGTATTTTAACTACACATCCTGACTCTGCTTTCTAGTCTGGCTTTCAGAGCATGGGTCACAAAAGCCTAAGCCATGCCTCCGAAGGCCAGACCAAGCATTCTCGTATCAGAAACAAAAAACTCTGTTTTAATTCTTTCATTTTTTAACAGCCCAGCAGGCTTTGTTTTGTGAGAGTGGGTAGTTCACTTTTCTTATGCTTGAAAATTATGCCACCCATTTATGTGCTCTGAAAGCAGGTTTCGAAATGGGTAGGAAAAGACAAGCCATGGCTATTTTGGTAGAAAATTGAAAGTACTCAGGTGGAAGGGAATCAAGAAACAAGGCTGTTAAGAACTGTATCGGGATTGCAGGCCCATGCGAAGTCGAGGAGCACCTGTAGATTAATTTCCCTTCCTTTGCCAAGCCTTCCCTCTTGGTGACCCCCATTTATCTTTAAAAAGAAGTCTTACACAAGAGTAATTGATAGGTATCAAGACAAAGCCTCTGCTATTACTGTTGGGGTTCTCGCTTTTTGCCTGTGTGCCCTAAAATGGTGAATTTTAAAAAGCAATTGTGAGAATTAATCAGAGAGTTTGAGAGAGCGAGAAGCAAAATATATATTATGTAAATGGTGTTTACTTCCAAAGTTCCTGTTTTTTTCTATGAAATTGTGTCTCCTTACACAAAAGGTATGTGAGTCTGGTTCTTGCTTCACTCAATATCGTTGAAAATATTTATTTCTGGCCACGAAAAAAGCAATCTATCTACCTAAATCAGAATGTTCATTTGAGGGAAAACTGCCCTACATAGAAAAATCAGATGTTCCTTGAAGTAGCCCAGAGGGTGGAGTCCATATGCTGCAGTGAGAGTTCCATACTTAGGAGTCTTTGAATTCTGCACTCTGGACTCCTACGGACCAAGATGATCTACTCTGAGGAAGAAAGGTAGTAGCCTTGCACCACAGGACTTTAGCTGACTGATTCTGAGAGCCACCGTCTAACAGCTTGCAAAATTTGGGAAGAAAATCCCCAGAGTGAGATCTGAGGATTGTAAATGGAAAGGGTTAAAAACAGATAATTTCTGGATTCTTGCTGTGATCTTTGTCATAGCAAGTCTGAACACACTGGAGCTTTCATGCTCTGCTAGTGGGATAAAAATAAACTGTTTAACCTTTTAAATGCTGGTAATTTGGAGAGGTTTGCCATTTTTAGTTCTAACACATGAGCTTCTGAAAAGCTAGGAGGATAGAAATGGCTAACTAACTAAATTTGGAACCTTAAAAAGGTCAGAGTAAATCTGGTGCAATCCTGTCTTTTTTTTTCTTCTACAGAACGCATGTTACATTCTTTAAAATTGTGAAAAAGATTGTAAAAAGGACAAGTGATGACAAAACTTGAACTGTGAAATATTGTTATAGGGAGGAGATAAAAAGAGAATAAGATGTCTCAGACTGATGATTTTAGTAGATCTTGAAGTTTGATTTTCATAATCTATTGTATCTAGCTTGAGATGGTTGTTTAGGCAGTAGGAGGTTTCTTTTTTCTTTTTTCTTTTTTTTTTTTAGCATTCCATGATTTTTCCCATCTTGTAATAATCAGGGAATCATGAATATTGCACACTTCCAGGCCTGCTTCTAAACAGCAAAAATTAGATTCCTCTCCCTTGCCCCCATGTTGGTAACTCATGATACTTCCTAAGGATGTTTTCTTCTCTATTGAAGTCTTTACATGTGAAGAAAATTGCTTTAAAAACCCTGGGCTCTGGAGCAATACGCCAAGTATCTCCACTAGAATCTCCAAGAAGTGAAGCATGCTTTTTGTGCACGATACTTGCTTTTGTTTGGAGTACATGGAAAGAGACATGATTTCTTTCCTTAAGGATTTATAATGTAATCAGGCAGATCAAACATGAAGAGATGAACGGACTGAAAAATCTCCTCCTGGCAACATGAATAGGAACAGATTTGTTAAAAGAACGCAGGGTAAGGAAGGATCACATTTGGTGTGATCTGTGCTCTGATGGACAGAGGGCGTGGATTAGCTCTCCAGCCTCTTCTCTCACCAAATTCCACCAGGCACGCCATGTACCGAGCGCTTTCGTTTCCCTGAATATACTCACTAGTCTCTCACGCTGTGCTTGTACTCGTGTTGTCACAGTTGCTTCGAATGCTTTCCCTCACATTCTGCCTGTTGAAACTCTACTCCTCAGTCATTTCATTCTGCATGTCTACGCTAGAGCTGATCCTAGTCCAACTTGTGTTGTAGTCACTTGCATATGTGTCTTTCTTTCACACCACACTCTGAGTCTCTGGAAGGTAGGATTGTTCTTTTATTTAGCTTTATTTCTCAGGCACTTAATAGAGTTCAGTACATATTTAGTGAAGTATATGGGATTGAATTATTTGTGAAGGAGAGTAGCAGTAGCTCCACAATGATCCTGGAGGTAGGAGTATGAGAATCTGGGAATCTGTGTATGCCATGACAAAAAATCTGAAGAGGAGGTTATAGGTTCAGTATAAATGCTGGTTTTGAAGGGATCACAGTGGAGATATCCCATACTGTACACATGGGACTCAATAAATTTGAGACTGAGGCTGGGATACAACATAGTTGTTAATGATTAGGGAATATGATCTTCGTTTTCCATGGAAACTTCAAGGTTTTAACTTGAAAAAAAATAGTTTTCTTATATTTGATTTCATGATTTCAGAGGCAAATGGAATACTGTTATGCTGTTTCATTTAAATAGCTTTTCCTAGTCTATGGTGATGGTATTTTAAATAAAATTACTGAGAGACATGAAAGTTAGCTTTTTTTCTGGTGAGATTTGGTATTTTTTTTGGAAGAGGTAAACATGGAAGAACAAGAGGAAACAAAGAAAAGAAGAGGAACTAGTGCAAGTATGAAATTGAAGTATTGACTTACGTCTGGTTGTTTCCCAGCATTCCTTTCTTGTTTTTTCTGCTTTATCCCTTTTCATATTCAAGACAGCTTCTATCATTAGGTACTAATGGCCCAATGTAACTGAAGGAGTTGCCCAAACTTAGCCTTAAATAACTTTCTTTTAGGAATACTTCCTTGATATTCCTTCAGTGTTATTACAAGATGATTGAACATGAGTAACTGAAAACTTTCTTTCTCTGAAAATAGTGAGTTTCAACAGCGTGATTTCTTAAGTTTCTTTTCCTTCTAATAAAAAAACCTCCAGCCCCTCCCTGCTGTCACCTGCACCTTCCTCCCTGAGTCAAAGAATTGCTCTCAAAAACATTTTCTTATCTAGTTGAAAGACTAGGGAAACAGGCCATTCCTCTAGTGGAGATGCTGTTCTCCCTGGGTAAGAGGACACATACCTGACCAATCTTTCTGTATTGGTTGGTCCACTCCCTGAAGCTCTCTGAGCTTCCGGGGAGCTAAGATGATTTTGGCTGCCTTTATGTACTTTACCTAATGAGCTGGCAAACTGGTTTCATCTTAGTGGGTATTCTTTGGACTAACTAAAAAAGGATGATTTAATTACCTTTATTCTTTTTCAAATGAGAGATCTACACGCTGACTATTCCACATGAGTGCTTTTAAATTTCAATACAGGTCACTCAAATTGCTTTGGTTTCTTATGCATTTGGTGGAAAATCCACTCAGATTCACCTTTTTAAAAAAATGCAATCTTTGGCAGTGCTGAGTTTTTCCACATTTCAAATCAAAGTAAGAAAATGCCTTTGGGATTCCTGGCTTCAGAGAAGAACTAGGGCACATTCATACAAGAGCCAACATTTCAGTAATGCTAATGAATTTCCCTGACTAGAAATTATTTTTGTGGCAGTAAATATTACTCTCTCATACCTTATTCCAAGGCAGATACCTATTACCAATTTTGAAGACTCATTATCAAAGAAAAAGATTTATTTTGCAACAAAATTGAGTAGGGATGCAGTTGAGGTGATCAGATGGCTCCTGGATTATAGTAAGCCATTATCTGACTGTCTCTTGTAATTCTCCACAATATACACCATTGGAAACATTGTTTAACAGAACATTAACCGCAGTCTTGCTACTGCCAAATGTTCTAGATGCATCCAGGTAGTCTATAATTAATGCACCTGCAGAGTTGCACAAAGAACTTCATACACTGTCCATTTCAGTGGAGAGCGGCTGGAATGGCATCTGCACAACAGGTGCAGTGCAGGACAAGCACAAAAAGGCCAAGTTCTAACTAGAAAGCTTAAACCCTTTCAGTATGGACTGACTAGCTTGAGGTTTCTTTAGAAATGGCAGTATTTTATTCTATGAAAGGGAGTAGGCTGTGGTGAGGGTTAAAAAGAAGATGGGGAACCTAATGCCTGAGCCCCAATTATATTAGTGGGAAAATTAATAGTATGTGTAAGGAACACTGAGACAAGGAGATTGGGAAACAGGAAAAGGGCACAAGAGAAGGGTGCAAGAGGAGTTTCCCACAAATGATTGCCAGGTTATTCAAATTTGTATTCTGCTAATCTGTATTCAGATCGACCACATACATAAGTTCTCAACGACCATCAGGGAAAAATATATAACCTCCAATTCCTTACAGATGATATTAGTTTTAATTTTTACACCTAGTCCTTGGATTAGTGGGTTACAAATACAGCCCTTCATGAATTATTTCAGGAGTATTCATTTGAGAAACTTAAGATAATTTTGAAACTCTTTGGCATTCTTCATTTGTATGACATCTACACTGTGTGGGAGCCTTCAAATACATTTCTTTTGTTTAATCCTCACATTAATTCTAAAACGTAGGCTTGGAGGGTGTAATTGGTAATACCATAGGAATAAGAAGGTCTAACAGAGGTCTATGTGAATTCAAAGCCAGTGTTCTCCAATCACAATTGTACCTCTTGCCTTGGTTTCCTAGGTTCTGGCCACGTGAGCTCTCCTTTCCTCAGTGCACTGTCCAGCTCATCCCTCCTTGGGCCTGTGTATTTTCTGCTTTCTCTGTTTTGAGCACTTTCCTCTGCTCTTCAAATGTCTAGATCTTTCGCTCATTCAGATGTCAGCTGAAACGCCTCCTTTCTCTAGATTGCCTTTTCTAAAACCTGCATCACTGACTTCCAAATCTTCCTGTTTTATTACCTTTTACAACACGGAGAATCTGAGATCATTATCTTTATATGTATATCATCTGTCTTCCTACACATGACCATAAGTTCTCTGAAGGCAGGGATCTTTCTTGTCTTAGCCATTGCTTCCCCCTGACCAGCTATGACAGAGCTTGCTATGTCATAGGTACTAAAAAATTACATACGGCATTAATAAAATGTCACTCTAATTTCTGGGAGGTAGGTTGACATTCAGAGTAGTGAAAATCTATTAATGAAAGGGCCACCTTGCTATTAGATATGGGATCAACTTTGACTTCTGGCTTTGGAAATAAAGATTTACTTGGATGAGAGTGAAGGAAGGATGAGATAAGAGAGAATGACAAGAAATTTACAATGAGGAAGTACAAAAATAAAAATAAATAATACAAATAATATTTATATTCAACAAATGTTTATTGAGTGTCTACTAGGATAGGATTCCATACATCTGTTTTATACCTTCTCTTGTATAGCACAATTATTAAAAATGTCCTCTTCACCCTTAAAAGTATTCCTACTTGGATGTTAAAGAATATGCTCCCCTTAACTATGGGCTCTTCTCTGTTCTAGGCAATGAGGACATTGCACAAGAGAGTCCCTGATATCCCAGAGCTTACTGCCTAAGAGAGGATACACCCTTCAAACTAATAGTCTGCCAATAGCAAGATCCAATAGTAAGAGGTTCTTTGCTTTTCAGTTTTCAAATCACTTTTATGTACGTAATCTCATTTGATCCTCCCATCAATTCCATGATGGAAAATATTTATAATTGGCTTTTAAAGGAAGAGAAAACTGTTGCTGGGAAGTTAAGTGACTTGGTCAAGGCTAATTAGCAGCAGAGCCAGGACAAGAACTCAATAGGAAAATGCCTGCATTCTAGGGAGACTTTAAACTTTGCTCCAAAGAATGAAGGAGTTAGAAAAAATGCTAATTTTTATCTTACCTAATGAGGCTTAGAGTCTTTCCAGACATTTTTGTAATTCCTCTTGCTGTTATCATCTTGAGGCCGACTCAATGCCACCTCTGCAGATTTTTCTAGTAGAAAAAGATTATTATTTTGGAAAGGATTTCCTACATACTTATTTTCAGTAGCATTGTTTTGCCTCATTCAAACTAAAACCAAAACTCCAGCTCTCCAGTTTGCAGAATAAGCAGCAAATAAATGTAGCTAAGAGCTATGGTACTGGTCTCCAAACATAATCCCCTAGTGAATCATGCTTCCAAGTGTCTACACTGTTGTTGTGAAATCCCCTCTTCTTGAATCTGGGCTGATTCTGTGACTTGTTTTCAACTAATAGAATGCAGTGGAAGTGATGCTGCATCCCTCCAAAGCTAAGTGAACAGAAACTTTGCTACAGTGTCTTGGGTCTTTTGGATTGCTCACTTGGGCAAAACCACAGGCTATATGAGATATCTGACAGACCTGAGACCACGACACTGTGAGGAAGCCCAAGCTACCTACACTGAGAGGCCACATGGGGAGAGAGGCAGAGGCTAGCTGACTCCCAACAGTTCCAGCCATCGTTGATAAGGTTCAGGCTTGTAAGTGAAAAGGCATTTTAGACATCCAGTCCAGTTTTGTCTTCATTTGATTCCAGCCCTCGCTGCCATGTGATTATAATTTCTTGAGAGATCCCAGTGAGATCACTCACTGAGCCAAGTTATTCTGCAGAACTGAGAAAGAAATAATCATAAAGTATTGGATTTAGCCACTAAGTTTTGGGGTGGTAACAATAGATATGAGAACAATAGAATAGACTCTAGAGTCTGTGGTGTTGGGTTAATTCCTCCTCTTACTAGCTTTGTGTTCTTGGGTACACTACCTGATACTTGGTGACTTAGTTTCCTCATTGATAGATGGGTGTCATAACAGCATTTGCCTTATAGGTTTGTTATAAGGATTAATTTAATTTATTACATGAAAAGGAGAGTTTGGCACTAGAAAGCATTCAATAAATAGCTGTTATCACTATTAACTATATCTGTCAATAGATCTTATTAATCCATTCAAATCTGTGTTTTTCTTAAAGGCTTCATGGATATTGAAAGAAACTGAGAATCACATTTGCATACTTCTGAGTCACTTGGAAACAAAAAACAAGTACAGTCTTGGATTCTGAGGGAACAAACATTAAAAATCACATTAGGAAGAGAATTCATAACGTAGGAACTCATCCTGGAATATTCTTCAGCAAAATACAGACAATAATAATAATACTCCATGAAGCTACCTTGGATATTGAATGAATTAATGAATCTAAAAACCTCAAAACCCTGCCTGGCCCAGAGTAAGTACTCTGTGTCTAGTTTACCTATTAATAATGTATTATTATTGTCCTCTATCTCACAATCTTCTTCCCAAGAGCCATCTCAGGATTTTCCCACCATTCATTAGAGACCAAGTGGTCTCTGCAAATGCCCAGGCTCCTGATTCCTAGTTTTATATGGACTGCAAAGCGGCTCCTCGTGCTGTTTTTAAGTTCCTTGACCTCCATAAGCTCTTTTTAGTGATGCTCAGAAGCTGGAACGGTTGAGTTTCAGATATAGATTGGAGAGCTTCCTTACTAACTCCAATAAAATAGCTCAGAGTTTGGCTCTCACTTTTAAATACTATGCAGATGGCGCTGAACCCCAGCCAAACTGGCGGCAACTTGATTTCCTCTGGTGAGTGCTGGTGGGGTGTCTACAGGATGGCATTCATTCCCATCTCCCGTCCCTTCTTTCTCCTCTCTCTCCTCTCTCTCATACACACACACACACACACACTCATACTAGCATTCTGTATTTTTCCTTCTAGCCTGAGTATTTTTTATAATGACATGACCAGCAATAATTAATAAAATCATTGGTTTCCTGCCTGAACTTGTACTTATGTTAGCTATCTCATCGTGTGGAAATTTTCCCTTCAGCGCCAGATCAATAGCGTCCCCTTTGTGATTCCCCACTGCCAGGAGAGAAAATGTTCGCAAAAGGAGATCTAAGGAGCTTCCTACCGATTTAGAAGAGACAGAAGAAAGGACACTCTGTGCCAGCTGTGAAAGAAGCTCTTATATGCTGATAGGAATGTTATGAAATATCTGTACATTTGGAGCTTGTTTTCATGAGCCGTAAAACGTAACCGCATGGAGTGGATTTTTGAACACTCTTAAAATAAACATAAACTAGGCTTTGATAAAGGGACCCCTTTTTGTTTGATTTACTGTTTTCCTATAACAGTGTAATATTTTTGCATGCAGAAATGTTGTAGGCTCAAGAAAACATTAATCAAATAAAGTATGTGTAAGTGTGATGCAGGCACACCAGATGTACGAAGGGCCTGCAAGTGAACATTCCGGCACTTGTGCTAGATAATAAACCCTTTGGCCCTTACACGCAACCCCTGAAAATGAAACTGTCTAGTTACCCACATTATATTGGGTTTCTGTATTGATTTTTAGGCTAACGTGAAAAATTGAGTAGAATGTTATCTTATTTTGCTTTGGAATCAGAGAATGTCAGACTTGAAATATGCTTTGAGGGACCATTTAATGTGACCTCTATCATTTGGTTTTTAAATATTTTTAGACTTTGGAATAGGTTTGGATCTACTACTCAACTGCTTTATTACTTCAGACCAGTTATTTAAATTCCCTGAAGCTCAGTTTCCACATCTTTGAGATAAGCATTATAATTTCTACCTTGTTGTGATCTTCAGTATAGAAAGTACTCAGCATCCTGCCTCATATAAAATAGGTGCTCAGGAAATGGCAACTATGATCATTTTCTCCAGTAGATAAACCAGTCCAGAATTATGTTGTCTAGACTGTTCGTTTTCATGTCCAAGCAAGATCTTGGTGATTTAAAATTATTCATTTATTTTTGAAAGGAATAGTTGTATCAAAGTAACAAATGTTCATTTGACAAATAACACATAGTATTTGTCAGAGGACATACAATTCAGAGCAATAGTCACAGCTTTCCCCAGGCTGCTTGCACAGAGAGAAAGTCAACCATTTTCATTTTTAAGTTCCCTATTGACTATCTTCATATCTCTAGATAATTTTTTTTTTTACTTTTTAAAATTTCTAGATTCAACAACCTTATGCCACATTATTGAACACCCTCTGTGAAAGGTGCATATGTAGCTCACTGCATGTTGACCTCTCTCAATCCTATTCTCAATATTTGTTAATTAGATTTTCATTATGTATCATTATATACTTATATTCTTTAGTTTGTTATATTTATGACTTTAAAAATACACTTAAACTTCTATTTCTTGTTTCACTAAATTTTGACAGTATTTCCTCACTCTGCAAACTTAATGATGGGAGTAATTTTGCCCCGATCTGCCACATCCCATATTCTGTCAGCTGCACTTTTGCTTTTATATTCTTGGGGTTGGTAATGTTTACAGTTTATCTTGCAATCACAGCTGAGAATTCTTATTCCAAGCTTTTCTATGTTCACCTAAAAATTAAAAAATGAGTAGTTAAACATATACATGCATAAAATAATTATATATAAATATATATTTCTATATTAATATATATTCATATATTAATATAATATCTTTATATATATATTATCTGTGAGTTTGTAAATGTTATTCCCTCTTGGGCCAGGTCAGGTCCAATGTCCCAAGCCAGCAGAAGGAGAATATTGCTAGCATGAAGATCAAGTGAATTTTCTTTTCTTGTAATCAATTAGACCAGCCATCTCCAACCTTTTGGCGTCAGGGACCAGTTTCACGAAAGATAATTTTTCCACAGATGAGGGTGGTGGTGGGGTGGTGGAGGAGGGTGATTTGAGGATGAAACTATTCCACCTCAGATTGTCAGGCATTAGATTCTCACAAGAAGCATGCAACCTAGATCCCTCACACGCACAGTCCACAACAGGGTTCCTTCTCCTATAAGAATGTAATGCCACTACTGATTTACAGGAGGTGGGGATCAGTCAGTAATGCTTGCCCACCACTGTGCGGGCAGGGGGCCTGGGACCTCTGCATTAACCACATTTTTGTTTGCATTATATTTAGTCTGAGACTTTCTGATAAAAATGTTCTGACATTTCATAAAGTTTTGACTTATCGTTTCTACGTAATTTACTTTGAACCCTGAGGCTTATGTATGCTCTTATTAATTATTTTTATCTGAGAGCTACTCTTTTCATTTTATGAAGCTTATCCTTTCTCCTCCTACTCTCCTTTGGCAGGGTTTCTCTCTACGACATGCTGTATTGCCATTCCTCAGGATTTGTCTACTATTCTGGGATGAATCTATAGCTTACCTCTTTAATATACAGAAGTATATGTTCAGCTAACTTTCTGAGAAAAATGAAAGGGTTTAAATTTTGTAAGCCCATGCATATATGTAAATGTCTATAACTTCCCCTCATACTTGGTTGGTACTTTAGTTGGGTATGGAATTCTAGGTTGGAAATAATTTTTCTTTGGAATTTTAAAGGCATCGCTTCATTGCCTTCTAGCCTCCATGTTGCTGCTGAAAGTCTATTGCTTATCATATTTTTCTTCCTTTGTAGTTAGTTATTGTCTCTGAAAGCTTTTAGGATTTTCTGTTTTTTCATTTGGATGTTCAAATGTCTCAAAAATCTGTTTAGGTGGTGAGCCTTTTATAATTTAATGTGCTGGACACTTAAGCAAACTCCAACTGCAGACTTATGACTGCATTTAATCTGGGAAAATCTCCTTTATTAGTTCCTTGATCATTTTTACTTCTACTTTGCCCACTGTTTATCTCTAGGATGCCTATATTGCAAGTACTGAACTAAATATATATATATAGAGAGATATGTGTGTGTGTGTGTGTGTGTGTATGTGTGTGTAATATTTTTCACTAATTTGTTTTCTGTTTGTTTCTTTGTTCTACATTCTGTAATATTTTCTTAACTGTATTAATTTTCTAATTAAAATTTTAAATTTCTCCAGTTACTTTTCATTTCTGAGAGTTCTGCCTTGGTCTCTGATGAAGACTTTTTTATTGCAAACCATTCTTGTTTCATGGATGTAACATCTCTTTGGTCTCCTTGAATATTTGCTAGGTGTTATATGTTTTCTTCCATTCCCTGAATTATCTCTGTTCATCTTAGTCTTTTTCTTCCATGCTACTGATTCTTCTCAAATATCTTGTTTTGCCCACTTATATTTTAAGAAGAAATACTATATATAGAATGGTGTGAGTTTCCTCTACTGTTCTATATGTAAGACAGTTTTCCCATTAAGTCCCTCTAGTAACTGGTGATTTTATGTGAAGTAAAGTGGAATAGGGTGAGTCGTGTCCTTTAGAAAATTTCACTTTAGAATGAGTGGGTAAAAACTCTTATTGACAAGTTAAGAACTCTCCAAATTCTAGAACTACAGCTGCTCCAAGAACCAATATCTTCACTTGACTCCTCAGCTTTCTACTGGCATTTTCTGCCACTTATTTACAGGACCCCTTTTCCACCCTGCCCTCCCCACCTGCCGATAACCTTTTTTGTTTTTCGGCCTGGGAGTAAATGCCAACTGCTTGATGCAATAAAGATGCTTTCAATTAATTCTCAATGTTTCACCTCGTTTATAACTCCTTCCCTCCATAGAATTTTTGCAATTCTGAACTATTATAATAGAAGTCTGTCTATTATTTCAACAGCTCAGCATCCACCTTCTCCACAGATTTGAAGATAGAACAGTCTTGGGTCTAGTGTTTCTCCATTGTTTCATTTTTTTTTTTTTTTTTTTTTAAGTCTAGGTTATATGACAATATATTCTCAGGGAATATAGTTGACCACAGTGTGTGCCCAATTTACCTTCTTGAACTAGAACTAGACTTAAGGGTTGAAAATTTTAACACTTACCCAGTTCTTTAAAGGATGGTTCAACTTAGTCACCTAAATTACAAACTCGTTACCAGGTTGAAGAACTCTAATTTTTTAATCTCATATTTACAAGATATAGGATCAAAACAATCTTTTTTCATTTTCTGCAGCTTTGTGAAACATTATTTAAAAACTACAATGCATCAATATGGATCTGTAAAACAAGTTGAAATCTTTACAGAGAAGAAATATTGATTAGATTTGTCAAGCCTATATATCAATAAGCATAACCTGAACTTATCTAAATCTATATCTAGTTTATTTTCATAAGAATTCTCATGTAAGAATTGTAATGCTTGACAAAATTATCATCAGCCAGTGAAATCATAATGGTAGGTTGTATTAAATTTGAAACTGGATAAATACTAAAAGAAAAAAGCTCCATTGGCCAAATCTACCTATCTGAGTTAGGTAAAATACCTATTAAGTACATGTATGAATGAATGCATATAAGAAGCAATATGAATTTTTCATTTTCCACTCCTTGTTCCAGTTAAGAGACAAACAAATTTTAAAATTGACTTATGACTTTGTTAGAAAATGTAAGCATTATTTGGAAATCTCAGTATCACAAGAGAAACTTTTATGTGACATCTGACTTAAACTTTTCTAGCAATTGAAGTTCTCAAAAATATCTGGCCAAACTTAACTTACTTATTCTTGATAATGGGGCCTGAAAAAGAAAATAACATATGCTATTTAAACTTCAAAATTAACATACTATTTTCTCTTGTTCTTTAGATGTTAACCACTTTGTTAATTAAAACTCCCAAAACCTGAATTGTTGGGTGACTGGATTTTCCATAGAAAAGTTTCCAAGATTGAGTTTTCTGAAAATGCCATCTAAGATTACCTGGATCTAGTTCATGTTGTTCATTTTACAGGTAGCCAGGGGAGAGATTACGTGAAAGTTATTGCCCCTCAGTTACACAATAATTCAGCAAGACTGGAAATCTGTTATTTAGGAAATAATTTTAGCTTGCCGCTGAGGTTACAGAGCAATAAATGGCTCCTTTCTGGATCCTTAAAGTTTACCCAGCACATTTATGTTGCCATTTTTTTTTTTTTTTTTTTTTGCCTGGTGCACTTATGTATGAGTTAAATCAACATGACTGTATCACATTTACATTAAACCTCTTTCCTTATTTCTCCATGTTTTAAAAGTATTCTTTCTTTCTTCTATGATCTCTGTTTTCATTTTCATTTATTTTCTCTGCTGTCTTCATTTAGCTGTCACCTCTGCTGAAAACAGTTCAAATGTTTCTGTGTAGGTTTTTTCACTAAGAAGAAAAAATAATAATTTGGAATTAAATATTTGTTTTGATTTGAAATTAAAAACAAGCTTTTTAAAAAAGTTACTACTTTGTAAGTGATAAAGTACTATGAGAATGTCACATATTAGTATTAAATAGGGCTTAAATGATATAATCCAATTCAAGTTTGTATATGAAAATATCTTCGTGTTACCATTTAGAGTCTTGAAAAATGTGTAGGTTTTAAGTAGTATACTCTCAAGGAAAAATTTGACAAGCATATCCTAATATCTTTAGCTTGATTTTGTGATTTAAATATTACTATGGATTTAAAATCTGTAAAGGATAACAAAGAGTACAAGGAGAATACTTAATAGTTATATTAGATATAACATACTTAATCATTCTAACACATATAATTGTATGTTAGATAAGAAATATATACTTTAATTCCATATTATGAATAGGTAAGCAAAAATGTTCTTAAAGGAAAATAATTTTTAAGTGTAGAAAGGTTGTTTTGATCTTTTAATCCAAATTCCTTGATAATTTAGACTTTTACTATTGCCCAACTATTTTTATTTAATAATGTGATGACCTATAAAGCCACTAGTTTTATGGAAAAAAATGTGTTTTTAAATATAAAGAGAACTTTATAGGAATTTTTTCTTTTAAATATGTTACTTTCTTTTAAAATAGGACATTTTAAAAAAGTAATTCAAATATGTAATCCCAAATTATGTTTTAAGGTATTTTTCAAGTTTCCATTCTGGGAATTTTGGGTACAGTTATAATGATAAAAAGCACATTCTCTTCACATTTTCTTTTAGACACTGGAATTGCTGATTTATTCAATTTCCAGGAAAATCATAAAATACTAAAGTGAAAAGATAGTCCACAATGGTTTACATGTCAAATTTGACATAAGCCACAAAAGTCTTTCTCTTACAAAGGTCCCCATACCTGAGCATTTCAAATACAACTTATTTATAATTGGAGAAACAGATTGCAGTAAATACAAATAAGTAGAAACAACAAAAATAGAACTTGAGCAAATGAAAAGATATCCTCTGAAGACAATACCTATGGGCAAACATTGTCTGCTTCTGTTACATGAAGCAGTCCTATCACCAGGCTGGGGAAAAACCTGGTGATTTTCCAGGGCAGAGGCATGGTGCAGAAGAAGAGCAGGAATCTAGCCTGGATAGGGGCCCACCATGCCCACCGTTTTCCCCATGGGTCTGGCCAAATCAATGAAATGGACCAAATCTTAGTTTCCTCCTCTGAACAATGCGTTGAATATCTAACAGGTCCTAAAGGTCCATGTTTATTAAATAAGAAATTACTTCAGAAATTGTTTGCCTAACTATAACGGGCAGAATGTAAGCAAAGTGTTACTAGAAAATCTTAACTGTAAGAAAGGAGCTAAAGAGAAAAGTGAAGGAAAGAATAGCAAATAAAAAATAAAATTAGAGAAGGTAAACCATTTTTAAATTAAAGTGATTTTTGACATAATTTCAGTTCATAAACACATGTGGGTTTAGTTTTCTTTTAGACAAAGCATAGTGTAGAGTTCATTATAGATTTAGATTTATCATTCAATTCAATAAATTTTCTTGAATAAGATTACTTCTTGTTTATTCTTGCATAAAGGAAGAACTACTTGGGAATATTTTCATACTTTTCTACCAAAAGCTACTCAACAGGCTGAGGTGGGAGGACCACTTGAGCCTGGGAGGTTGAGGCTGCAGGGAGCCCACCAGTGTGCTCCAGCCTGGGCAACAAAGGGATACCCTGTCTAAAAAACAAAACAAAACAAAACAAAAGTGATTAAGATACTGTGTTTTAAATTGTAACTTTTTTTTTCATTTCACTTGAGAATTTCTAAACAAAATGTCCTTCATTTGCTGTGCTGAGACAATCTAACCATGTCCGGCATTGATTTTGGTTATTGTGGCTCTCCTTGCTTAGATATATAGAAGCCCAATAAAATTTGGTGGCATGTTTCTGTTGCCCCATCTCCAAAATGGCAATGCCCTCCTTCATCCTGAATTATTGTGCTGCCGTCCAAGACCTAATGTAAGTTAGGTTCTACCTAGAAGTAGCATCTTCCTGCATAGTTACTAGGTCGACATGGCCAGTCAAGCAAATAAATAGGCATAAAATATAAGAAACATGTTTAAATTTTCATTCCTAAGGCAGAATAGAGCTGTCACATGGCAAAGTTCCAGATGAGTCTGCCTGGAATTGAGTAATGTGGTGGTGCTGACTAAATAGAAGGGTGTGTGTTTGGGGGCAGCCTGTACATTGGGAAGGGACTGGCTCTTTCTCCTCTCTTTACTACATGGCCCATTCTTACCACACTACTCTGTGCCATGTGGACCACATTTGTTGACATGGCTGGCCAGATGCCTGCTGTTGAAAGCATGTCCAGCCATGTGTCTCATCCTCACCCACCACTTTATTTTTGTTGCACTTTCAACCAGATTTTGTGGCTAATGATGATATAAACACTATGGTAGGGGAGATGCCAGTGGACTACTGTGCTTTTTCCTGTGAGCATTTAAAGAAATAATAAATTTTACAAACTTTTCCATTTATGCCAAAGCTGCATGATATTTAGAGTGTGCTTTGAAGAAAAAGGAGGTATAAAGAAGAGAGGTCAGGAAGGAAGACTTCTGGACACATAAAGCAAAGGCATGTCATTTGTTGCTATTGATTGATTCCCATGGCTCTCTGGCAGATTCTTCATTTTCCTTCCAACCATCCTTCTCTCAGTCCCACCACCCACAGTTACGCATTCATGCACTCACTGCATATCCTGTTCTCCAACACTCACTTTCATATTAAGCTCCCTTGATAGGCTAAAACTCTTTTAAAAATCAACTGTTTTTCAAATAACCTAACTCTGTAATACTTGTTTTATCCAACACATATTTGCACAAAGAGGCTATCCCAGAATAGAAGCTCATTTAGTGAATGTGAAACTGATACTATTTTTAGTAGTTTATTAGAAGGCTGAAGAAAGAATGGGTGCTCAATAAAGTCTTGTTAAATTGGATTGAATTGAATTGATACCAGCTTAGAGACTAAGGACAGACATGACAGGATGGACGGGCCAGTCTAGGAAGCTGAAGAAACTGGCAGGATATGAGCAAAGGCATGATCAGACCTAAAGAGAACAAAGGGAGGACGTGAGACTTTGCTGCTGTATCAGCTCTCTCCTGTGTTACAAACCACACCAAATATAGTCACATGAACAACAACTATTATATTTGCTCACAATTATATACGTTAATCACATTGGCTGAGTACAGCTGGGCAGTTCTTTTGCAACTCTGGCTGGGGTCACTCATGTCATCTGATGGCTCAACTGGAGCTGGATGGTCTAAATGGCCTCACTACATACCTAGCAATTGTTGCTGCTTGTTTTCTCATCCAAGCGTGTTTAGTAGGCTAACTCAGGCATTTTCACGTGATGCCTGCATTACCAGGGAACAAGCCCTAGTGCACAGGCACTTTTCAGGTCTTTGGTTATGTCATTTGGCTAATGTTCCATTGGCCAAAGCAAGACCCATGGCCAAGCTCAGAATCAGTGTGGGAGGGAATGATACAAGGGTCTAGATGAAGGAGGTATCATTCATTAAGGATCATTACTATGCCAATCTTCCACAGCTGTTATATTGTGTGACAGAAGTTTTGTTGATTGTTGCTTCTACTTCCCAGAGACTTCCTAGGACTTGGAATTAATATAGCTAAAATTTGAGTGCAACAAATTATGTCTTATGTAGTAGCTCCTCTCACTACCTTCTCAGTAATGTTTCTGAAAGTTCATTTTCACTAGCCATAAATTTGCATGTAAACCTGGAATTAGTAGTAGCTCTCCTCTATGATATATATTTTATTAAATTGCATTAGAATGCATTACATTTTAGTGCATTCTAGACAGGAAAAATACAGTGGTGGCACTGTTTGAAAGATTTAAATTGGCTGCCAACATTTGTTGGTGTACATTTTTCCAAGCATATACTGGAATGATAAGCACAAACAAAAGTTTGGGCTCCTGGCCTTCTAGATGTTCAAGTTGGCCTTTTAATTGTTGATTGCATAATTATGGTACTTTATCACCAAATCTGTCCAAATATCTAGTATACTTTTTGGCATTCTTTATATTTTTACTTAGCAACCACTCAAGCATGTGTTGAAATCCAAGAGAGAACTATTGAACAATGGGTCCATAAACCCTGCAACTGAAGGGAGTAAATAGTTTTACAGAAGCAAGTTCAATTGCTTTTCATTACATGTCTCTGGGTGGTCAAATGCTCGGGCAGAAAATTAAACTTGCTTAAGCTGGCCACATTTACAGTTCTCTGATTGAAACACAATCTTCCAATTTGTGTTAAATTACTATTGTAAAATAGTTTTATTATTTGCCAAGTGTTTCAGTGACATGAAAGGACAGATCGGCAAAGATCATTTATAGTTTAGTTCCCTAGCTACTCCCAATAGGTTACCTGGAAGCTTCTTGATTCTACTATGGGCTGGATGGACTGGGAATGTGTGTGTGTGTGTGTGTGTGTGTGTATATATATGTGTATATATGTGTGTATATATGTGTATATGTGTATATATGTGTATATATTATGTGTGTATGTGTGTGTGTGTGTATATGTGTATATATGTGTATATGTGTATATATGTGTATATATATGTGTGTATGTGTGTGTGTGTGTGTATATATATCTCCTCTATCATCTTCCAAAACTTATATTAAAAAAAATAACAGGACTATGACTGCTGGCCATGGTTGTGTTGCTTTTTCCTCCTTTATTTTTTCCTTGGCAAATATTATTCACTGACAGATCAAACTTAGGGGCTATGAATAGTTAGCTCCATATGCATGCAGAGTTCTTCCTAAACCAACTTATTTGTGGTGCCAGATGTTATTATGCTTCTTGGAATGTAAGCTTAAAAAGTGATCTTAGTGTAAGTTAATAGACAATTCAGTGAGCAGGTGTTTCATTGATACGAGGGAGTAAGTAGATTTAACATATGGGAAGAATACGAATAACTGTGGCCAGAGAGCAGACTGTGATAGATTGTGAAAAGAACTCCAGTTCTTCCCCCTTCCCTGTTTCCACATATTTTACAATGTGACTTTGCAGCTGCTGCCATCAAGAGGCAGAGCCTCTTCCTCACCCTTTAAATCTGGACTGACCTTGTGACTTGCTTTAGTAATAGAATGCAGTGGATGTATCCTTATGCCAGTATCAAGCCCAAGTTTCAAGAGGCCTTGCACACATCTTTCTGTATGGTACCCCTTCTCTGTGGGATAGCCTGCTGAGTGAGGAAAGGCCACCTGAGACAGAATTGAGCCATTGCAGCCAATTCGCTGAGCTAGCCTAGACCAATCAGTCCTTAGCTCACTTGTATCAGGAGGCAGAGAAATTCTAGGCACACAGGGGTGGGTCCCTGGCAAAGCCCCGCCCTCAAGCCAAAAAGCCTGAGACCACAGCCCAAAGTAAGAACTTACATCCCTGTTTACCGGCTCAAATGTTGCCTTTTTCTAAACCACCCATGACCCACTCTGCCCCCATCCTGTGCCTATAAAGACCCCAGACTAAGCCAGCAGAGAGAAGCAGCTGGACGTTGAAGAGAAGTGACTTGACTTTGGAGGGACAGCTTGGTGGCATAACTTTGGAGAAGAATAATCTGGCCGGAGATGACCAGCCTTGAGGGGAAGATTACCTTCCCGCTCCATCCCTTTTTCAGCTCCCTTTCCCCCTGAGAGCCACTTTCATCGGCAAGAAAATCTCCCACATTTACCATCCTTCAATTTTTCGTGTGACCTCAGTTTTCCTAGACGCCAGACAAGAGCTCGGGAGCTACAAATGAGGACACAAAAGGGCGCACTGAGCTGTTAACACTTAAAATACGTTACACTAAAAAGGCACTGTAACACACCCTCTGGGGTTTCAGGGGTTGTGGACACCCCCCAGATGCTGCCACTGGGTCCACACAGAGTTTGCTCCCGCCTGCGCCCAAAAGCACTGGCCCCAGCTCCTGCACCCGCTCACCTGCACGCTCCCTCCCACGAGGGGTGGAGCCTAGCGGGTTTGAGTGAGCAGAGTGTTCGCTCCTGCCAGCGCGGAAACAGCCAGCTGGTTCCGGTATTCACGCACTCCAGTTCCTGCCTCATTTGCTCACACTCTCCCTCCCTGGAGGAGTTGAAAACGGCGGCTGGGTAAATGAGGCACCCCTGTCAGGAGTCACTCAAAGGGTTCAGAGAAATATCCTGCTTCAAATTCAGACTTATAAGCAAAGACAAAAATAAGATAAATGATCCAGGCAACTGGTCAACACATAGACTTATGAGAAGTAATGAATGCTTGTTGTTTTAAGCCACTTGGGTTTATTGTATTGTAAAGCGAGAGCTGACCGATGCACCCTCTTTTCTCTCTAGCTGGTCTGGAAAGCACTTTCTTTAGGGCCTTTATAAAAGATCAGCTGAAGAGTGTAGGCAGCATAGCTTACCCTAAACTGACTGATGATTCTTTTTCTTTGATTATACATTTAAGTGTTGGTTTGCTCATATAAAATTTCTTTCTGAAGGCAGGGCACTAAATATGTTTCTTTAAATCCTATACAAATCCCAGCAAAATGTCGGTAATGTACTGGGGTTTGAAAATTTTTTTGCACATTTTTACTTATATCCTTGTAAACATCTGTACATTTAGGAACATTATTGTTTAGCTCAGAGTAATAGGAGTCTGTCTGTCATTTGAGTAAAGTCTGTCGATCTCAGCCAGATTTGGCAAGCCATTTTGCACATTTTCTGTGCCAATTACCCAGGGACAATGTGAAATGGGTTTGATAAAACACTTGGTTTCTACTCTTCCTCCAGACTTGTCCCAGCTAAGATCTTCTGGATTATCCAGCCAAATCGATGTAAGGCAAAGCTTCATTCTGCTTAGAGGTGCCATCAGTAATTTGCTGGGAAAGTAAAGGGTTAATTCCTGGGTGGGTGCTGATTCTGACAGCTTTTATGTGTCATAGTCAATCACAGTGAAGTCATTGCATTCTGCATACTGCCAGCTTCCTCTGGTAACTGATGAGGCACTTTTGGTAATAGCATTCTCATTTCCAGACATTGCCTATTTTATCATTTGCAACTGTAGGATATTTTTGACATCCTTGTTTCTTTATGTAAGATCACAGTGACTTTATGTCAGTAAATTTGTCGGTGCACACTGGTCTGCTGTGACAGGAAAAGCACTAAATGGATGTAATTCAGTTTTAAATATAATTAATAAATTACTGGGAAATATTTCTATTGTGGATATCCTTACATTTCGTCAAATACTGTAATCCATGTACTTAAAAAATAGCTAATGTCAAGTGAATTTTTTATAAGAAGCAAGAATAGGCACCAGAAGTATGAAGTTGGTTTAGTGACAAGCACTTATTTTAAATAATGTCACTTTCTTTCTAAATTATGAATATCAGATATATAAACACACACATTAGATCTGTTTAATTACTTGTTATACTTCACATAGCAAAGCAGAAAGGTAAAGGGAACTTGCTGCTTGCCTAGTTTGAGTATCCCTGAAGGTTACTTTTATTTCTATTTTTTTAGAAGAGAATCTGAAATCAGAGAAATTAAGTTATTTTCTCTAAGTAACTTAGGGAGGAAGAGGCAGATACAGGATTTGAATGATGTATGTATAGTGTCAAAGCTCTTTACCTTCTGCCTCTCTGCCTTCTGCCTAATTCCAGAAGTCTCTGAGATGATCCTTTCTGCATTTACTGTGATACTCATAGCCTGCCTGGCCTTCCCATTGCAATCCCTTGATCATACTTGCCAAGCTTGAGATTTTCAGATTTTTGCTCCTGGAGTCTTCCAAGCTTAATTTTCCTTCCCCTGCACATTTATTTTCTGCCCTTCAAACCCTCCATGGTTTGGTCAATTCTGCTGTCAAACAAGTTTCAGTTCAGACAATGTGGAGTATAAGGGTGGATTTTTCTGGGTTATTACTGGCTTGAAAAGAACCACCTTAAATTTACCCTAGTCCTTTTTATAAGTGCCAAATCAAAAAATTCAGAAGTATGATTTCTTCCTGATGAATATGTATACATATATATACACACACACACGCTATATGTATATAATCAATTTGTGTAATGAAAGTTGCTCCTTTCTGGTACCTGATTGAATTAGGATAAACCCCCAGAGAAGCAAAATTAGAAGCAGTTTTTTCTTTTTAGAATTCCTTCTCCAGGGCAGCTATGTACAGTTGTGCAAGTTGTGTATTACCTCTAGGGGGACATTATTCACATTTGTAGTATGATAGGTTTTATGTATTGATTGGCAACAATTTTGAGGCAGATAGCAGTAAACAGTCTTGAGGAAGCTGCAGTTTTCTTTAAATCTCACAAAGGTATCATTTGGGCAAACACTGCCTGCATGTTTTGAAGAATCATGGCAATCAAAGAATATCTTAAGACTCATTTTCCATGCCTCCTCTTAATACCTAGATAATTTTGGTAGGTATTAGTACTTTTTAAAATATGTATTATGTGGGAGGCTGAGGTGGGTGGATCATGAAATCAAGAGATCAAGACCATCCTAGCCAACATAGTGAAACCCCATCTCTACTAAAAGTACAAAAATTAGCTGAGCATGGTGGCGTGTGACTGTAGTCCCAGCTACTCGGGAGGCTGGGGCAGAAGAATTGCTTGAACCCGGGCGGCAGAGGTTGCAGTGAGCTGAGATTGGGCCACTGCACTCCAGCCTGGCGACAGGGCGAGACACTGTCTCAAAAAAAAAAAAAAAAAAAAAAAAATGTGTATCATGCACTAAGTTTTTGAGAAGTAAAATATTTTTGAGTCAGGTGAACCAAGATATCCAGGTTGATATGCCCATATATTATGGGGGCCTGGTAAGAAGCATTGTGGGCATGTAAGCGTATCAGGGTCTACCTAGAAGACAGCCAGAAAGACCTATGTTTGGGCAACTTTTGGGGCATCTAGATTCTTGTATAGGAAAAGGAAAATATGGTAAATAAAAGAACTATGTTTTGAATGTGAGTGCAAAGTTTTCCACCAAATACCTGTTATTATAGTAACTGTTTTGGCTCTGTGTGTGTGTGTGTGTGTGTGTGTGTGTGTGTATGTGTGATTGCTACTGTTGTAAAATATTTAACTTTAGATAAGACCATCAGAAGATAAGAAGATCCCCATTCTAACTTTTTCCACTTTATTCACAGAACTGAAATAAAATTAGTGATGCAAACCAAAGCTTTATTTTAGGAATAGTTTCTTTACATTCCATGTTAAATAGATTAAACAAAATGATCAGAAAGCTTTAAACATTTTTTTTCTTCCTTTGAGGTCAATACTAGGTTTGCCCAGTGGTCAGCTTTGCAAGCTATTTCACTCCTATTTTAATGGGCACATAAAGATCATTACATTAAAATTAATTCTCATCAGGGTTTCCAAGTATTCTACCCCCAGTTGAGATTTTAGGAAAGCTGTGCCATTCAAAGGTTGAGAAGAAACCCAAAGAAATCATTATATCAGGTTAGAGTTAAGAGATTTCCACACAGGAAAAGTAATTGAAAAGTATATATTTTGCATAATGAAATAGATGACAAACTGGGCAAGCTGGTCTATTAATGAGCCTCCTGTAAAGCCAAGAAGCCACTGAAGCCGGGAGTGAATGCATGAGAGGAATCTCTGATCTCAACTTTTAACAATCAATTTTAATCAAACCATTTGAGGCACTGAGTTCTTAGGGCCCTATGACGGTCAGGGCAATTTGAAAGAAGAATAAAAGAAGACGTTTTATATGAATTGCAAAGTAACATAATCAACTTGGCGTTGTGATCAGGGAAACTTAGTTTTACTTTGGATTCTACAGAATTCCACATTTATTAAGGCCGTGGTCACTTTGTCTATTATATCTTCCCTAAAAAATAGTTTTTAGTGGTGAGGTAATATGACCTTTGGCTTCTGAATGGGGTTTCAGTTAAAAACTTAAAGAGGACAGTTCTTTCTGGAAAGATCCATCCAGTATTAACTGAAGTAAAAGCAAATAAATTAATAAGAAAATGCAATAGTCAACTGCATATGTAGACATTTAGGAAATATTATACTTGCCCTAGGTCATCAATAATATTTATTTGAAGATGTTCTCCTACCAAACAAATATTTATGTAAATGGCTTCTTCAAATATTTAAGGATTAAAAATCTGTATTTCCTCTTCTTTAAAGGGTTAACAAAATATATATATATTGTCAGTAGATGTGTGATGCACTTTTATTCTGATTTATACCAGTTTGGCTGTACAATTATCCGAAATTCCTGGAGAATTGCCAGCTCCCCACTTTAGCTTGTGTTACCCACATTGCCTTCTAGGAATGAACAGCTCACTAATGTAAAATGAAGTGCACCTTCAAAGAAAGAGTGTGTCCAAACCTAACAGGCTGAAAATTAGTCATGTAGAGCAGTGGAATTATAGAGTGTGGTAGGTAGGGGTGTGGGTCTCTCTTTTCCTTTCTGTGAAACTAAGAATTCCTCGTCCAACTGGTGGTTCTCAACCGTGGCAATGACCATTAGAATCACCTGGGAGAGGTTTAAAATGACAACTCCCCACCCCCAAAGATTTCTGCCTTAATTGGTCTGGGGTGGGGTCCGGTGCCTGTTTGTTTCAGACTCACCCTAATCCTAATGAGCAGCCAGTTGCAAACCACTCATTTTAATCTAAAGGATCTCATTTTCGTGAGTGAGTACAGAGACTGTGAAGGCGAGGCACAGAGCCATGACTGACAAAAGACAACATTCCTTAAAAGGACTGAAGGTTCCTGCAGCCATAAAATCTCATGTCCCTGAACTTACATTGTAAATATTAATGAGTGCTTCTAATTTCCTTTCATGTGAAAATGAGAAATAAGGCCTTAATTTGACAACCCTTATTTTCCAGCAACTTGCTTTTCAAAGGATTCAAAAATCCCATTTGATAGAATGATAGAATCTGTGAAAGCAAGGATTTTTGATTTACTACAACAGTGCCTGGTGTATAGTAGACACTCAATTAATATTTGTTAGATAAATAAATGAATGAGTGCATTTATAGTTGACCCATTACATTATGATTTTGAATGAGTAATCTGAAATTTAAGTAGTTTAGTGATGGATGAATAAAACTGCAAGAAAGATAGTGATAAATCCTATAATTGACCATTTAAATACAACTGATAAATTAAATCACCTGGTTTTCCTCTCTTTGTGATATCAAAGAATTTGGCTTTTTGAAACACTGACTCTGTTTTGGGACATGAATCTCCTTCTCTGTCTAATTTATCTTTGTTTTGCTATTTTCCTTTTCTTTCTGTCCTCCTCCTCTTTCCTTTTCTTCCTCTTTCTTTTTCTTCTGTCCTTTTGTCCTCAATGTCTAAAGCCAACCTTGGTGATTTCCCTTTTCCCAAACCTGCTCTTCCTTTGCAGTTTCCCTGGGTAATGGCCACATTCAGGCTGGAATCCCTGTCACTCCACACCTCAGCTTCTCCAGCCCACAGCCGAACAAATTGCTAAGAGTTCTTAATTTCTACCTACCAATGCATACCATATTTCCTAGCTTCACTGGCTTGTCTCTTTTTCTAGGTATTCACTCCTAGCATTCCCTGTTCTTCCAGGTTCTTTCCTCTCCAATCCAGCTCTGTGCTGAAGGGTTTTCTTTTGCAAAATGTAGATTTGTCTCTATGACTCCTCTCTAAAACTTTTGATTACATTTACTCCTTCGATTCTTGGCTCCTTAGCATGGGGCCCAGCACCCTTTCTTATTAACCTAATGACCTGCCTCATTGACCCTGGCATCTATCCATTCAGGTTTTGTTGTCACCATACCAAATTGCTGTCTGTGACTGATGCCCCAGACCTTTGCTCATTGCAGAAATCCCTTTGACTTTTAAAGTTCTACTCACTGTTGAAGTCCACATTTTGCCTCTTCTGTGAAACCTTTCCTGAACTTTCTTTTATCATTCATCCCTCTACTGTCTGTGACTCAATAGCATTTAGCTAATTCTTCTATAATAAACCATGTTTATTCTGCCTTGTACAATGCATAGCAATTTATATGTCTGTCTCTATCGCTAGATTGTATAGTCCTTGAAGGCAGGAATAAACCATGTCATTTATTATCAAATCTGTATTCCCTAGAACATTTTAGCTGCTTAAGAAATCTTTTGTGTAGTTGATGAATGGTTATAATTCTGGAATCTTTAGTCATCCTAGTAAAATTATGTGGGAGAAGTTTTTTGATGAAAGTTCAAAAATGACCCTATGTAGGCAGTTATCCCAAACAGCAAATGACTGACTTGAAGTGAGGAGTCATTATCGGGAAGATATGTACCTGTTGTAATATCCTGTATTTGATATTTTATGTCTTTGAAGTGGTGCATAACAAAAATGCTCTTCCAAACATTAATAGACAAAATGAAATCTTAGGCAAGAATCACCTTGCTGTTTGTTTATATGGAGAATTAACTCAATGGAGCAACAAGACAGACATGAAGCCTTGTGTTGAGAGCATCTCCAATGTATTCCTTTTTAAAATAGAATTTAAATCTATACCTATACCTGTAATTACTACTTATTGAATAATTCTTTAAAAACACTAGGAGGTATTAGATTTTCTACTTAAGCTTTGGGAGACTGTAACACAACCAAAGTCATGTAGCTACAGTCTTACGTTGAATAAACACCAAAGTCCATGCCAAGTTACACCAAATCCCTGTAGGATATGTTTGTTGCCTTTGCATTTAATGTAGGATTTATCATTGTTAGAGGACATGTGCTTTAAAGGTGTTTTTCTCCTTTTAGTTATGAGCTCATAAAAAGAATTAAAATCATATATTGATTTAAGGTAAAATGTGGGAATAAACATTGTTGTGCTGATTCACTCATATTCTTCTATTTTCATTCTTATTTGGCCAGTAGGCCATACTTTGATCCTCTGGGGTAAGGGCACCTTCTGAGTCATGGGAGCTGAAGAAGCTGATTGACCTGCATTAAATTTTAAACTCATGACTTTGTTTTTCTCAGCCCTTTGTCTAAATGAATCCAGACAATGGATCTTTTATATTTACCATATACAGCTTCTTTAGAGAACAAAGAGATAGTGAGAGAGAGCACGCTCTAATATGCTTATTAAATCAGAACATTCCGCTCTTGCACTTTTTCTTTTTGATGCATGTCAAGCTCTCTATAGGATTAATTAGTTAAATATAGACAGAGTCTTTTCTGAATTTTATTTTGTTAGTATATAAGTAAATTTAGTACCTGCCTTCATGAATCAGTATTTTGAAACAGCTCCTGTTCGATTTGACATTTTCTGAGTCTAAGGCCATCAAATTACTATTAATTCTAGACAAAGGGCACCAATTTTCATTGTGCAGATCATAAATAATCCTCATGAATAGATTCTTTTTAAATCCTAAAAGGGGGCAAACATTTGCCCTGGCATTACACCACCTGAGTCAAATTTGATGTCAACTAGGTGCCACTTTTTGGGCATCATCTTAGCCAGCATATAATTATCAGACATGTAAATATGGCTTCACAGAACATGTAGAAATGTGAGTAAAGATGGAATAGAGGTAGGACCTTTGTTTGTCACAATATTCTAATTTGGTCTTTGTTGAATTATCATTGTAATTAATCTTTATTTTATGTCCAGAGGGTTCTTACATAGAATTCAAGAGCCTAGGCTAGGAACAGAGAGAGAATAGAGACCTCAGAATCCAATCTCTTATGAGTTCTCAAAAATAATTAAAAATGTATATCTACAGATGGTAAGATGTGGAAATAATTGTGCAACAGGAATTGTTTCTTCAAGAGGGAGGAATGTGCCTTTTCTGCCAGTCAGAAAAAGTTCAACCCAGGAGAAGATGAGCAACTTTGGTTGGATTCGAAGACAGAAAGGCAGAGCTAGATTAAGGACTGGGTTGCCCAACCAGCTGATCAGAGCACCACTGTTTAAGAGACTTAAAAAAAATCAGTGCACTCAATCAGAAACACAGCCCCTTTCAATTTGTGTTTCCATATACACTTCCTTATTGGAAAAAAAAAATAGATGGAATCACTACTGTTTCTGCTACGTACTCAAGTGATACCTTTTTTCTAGCCTTGCCCTAACTTTGTTGAATATCCTTGGTGAGGTCCATGTGCAAGTTGCATAGACTTCACCTCTAACTCTGAGACCATAGGCTGCACATTATCTGAAGTGAGTGGAAAACTCAAAATAGACTTTATATATAGCACAGTGCTTTTCAGAGGAATGACCTATTTCTTATTTATATTCCAAGTGCTTGAATATGTCTTCCAAGTGTGTAAATACAAGGCTATTTAAGTTTGCTAACAAATGTATGCCTTGCCCAGTCCCATCAAATAAATGGAGAACAAATGTTTAAACAACACCATTTTGAGGAGGTAAAAGAGCATCTTGTGGGGAGTCAAAGGAGGTACCCATATTAGCATCCAGTCCTATCTGTAGAGAGGTAAACATTTCCATCAATCAGTAGAAAGTGGTTGAATAAACAGTTTGTGCAGAGTTAATGGATCCCCCTAATGTCACCAACTGAGGGAGCCTGTACTCCACAGATGGTCTACCCTGGACCATAGTGCTTTGCAAAGTGTTAACATGCTGCACTAAATCATATGGTCACCTCTGAGCTTGTTCAACAAGCACACTTAAAAAGGGTCACCAGATCTTTTCAGGGACCTGTAATTTGTTGGAGCCAGAAAGAGATGAATTTGAAAAGTACGGCTTCCCTGCTGTAGAGATCAAATCCATTGTCCGAGCTATGTTTTGTTAACTTTGTACATAGGATCTTCTTTAGCAACTAGGGAGACACAGCTGCTCTTTATATCTAGAAGTGAAAGAAAGGAGTCTGAATGGAATATGTTGGCTCTGCTGAAAATGAAACATTTGCTTTACTGAAGGACTTGGGGCTCAACCCGGCATGTGAAACTTCCGCCAGAGCTCAAAGTGGAGGGAGAAAAAGGGAGAAAGCGATATAATTTGTTTGAAGTTGTCAAGCACACACACACAAAAAAACTGGCCAACAGATGCGAGAAACAAGAAAAAAAAAAGATATTTTAATTTATCTTTCTAGATTATTAGTTGGCTGAAAACAAAAGACTGTGAAAATGGGAATTGTTAATGCTTTCTGAATCACCCCAGTTTTATAACCGGATAATCTAGTTGCTTCTATGTTAGCCATCAAGGAAAGATTAGAAAAATGCGGATGTTTGATCTGCATGTGCTTCTTTTTTTGTGTGCATAGGGAATCTACTGTTCTAATAGATTTAGAATCTATATTTGATATTTCCAAATCCTTTGGGAAACACATAAACAAAAGGGCAGGAATCACAAAGCACCGCCTAAGGAAAAGATTCTCTTTGTGTTCCACGTAGTCCCTCTTAATTCTATCTGCCCACCAGCCTGCGAATTCTCTGAGCGCAGAGGCTTTTCTCCAAGAGCAACTGAAAATAAGAGGGACCAAAAAACAAAGGGGCAATTTCATAAAAAGTAACCAGCCAATCTAATTATTTTGACTGATTAATTGATTTTATTTTTTTCTTCTTGGCTTCCCCTCTTTGCACTTTATTCTTATTTTGATGAAATGATTCACTCACTGCTGAACAAATATTAAATGCTGGCTATTTTGCTATTGTAGTCTAGTTGGGGACATATTTTTATATCTAATTGCTGATATGTTAGGATCAAAGGTAAATCATCAAAAATACTCCATAAAAATAAATATGAGACTGTGGAGCTGAGAAGTTATTTCACAGACATTATTTTAAATCTTGTCCCCATACCTGGGATGATTTTAGTTAGTGCATCATATCAACATGAATAAATGGAAAAAACTTCATGGAAAGCCTAGTTTTATTTCCTTCTTTGCTTATTGGTTAGCTGAAATCGGTATTTAGAAATATGTTTCTGTTTTACAAAATCCTTGTATATTCTCCTTGAACCGTTGCCTCTCTGTTACCATATTCCCTGTCATCATCCCCCTCCTTTCTGATGTCTTGTCTCTCTTCACTTCCTCCCCTGCCACTGCCTTTTTTTTTTCCTTACGAATTTCTTTTATTTCAGGAGCAAATGTTTCTTTTTTAGATGGTTAGTTACTTAAAATGAAGTCAGGACTATGTAATAATATGCAGAAAACAAATGGAATAATTTTGGGGGTGTTTCCAGATTTCTCCCCAATTAAATACAAAACCATTAGCACCAATCATTGCAAATAGGAAATCTAATCACTTAGCATATTAGAAGAGCAAAAATAAGCTTCCCCATATTTCACAAATTGACTCACACTCTACATATTTTATCCTCAATAATGTATGCATTTTCCAGCTGGCTAAAACTGCAATCTTTCTGCATTTTGGACATTTGTCACTCTATTCAGCCAGGCAGGAGAAGCCCCTGTGTAGCAAGCTCCTTGCACTGCAGGCATAGCATCTGTGAAGGAGCTACTGACATCTGATGATTCAAATTGCAGAAATGATCCAGGACAAATTATGAACGTCTGGGTAGTGCCCAGAGATTTTGAGCTGAAATGACTTTGCCCTTGGAGCCTTGCAGATTTGGTGAACTCTTGGGGCCACAAGCTTTCTTGTACACAGCCTCCATAGGACATTGCCCACAGGTCCTCTTGTGTCAGTTATCATCCTGGGAGTGCCAATTGAGCTTTCATTGGCCTGAAATGAAAAGGAAGTGGTTCAAGTTTTAGTTTACAAACCCTCAAGGCAATTGTAGCTTTCTTTGAAATGTAAAACAGTTCTCTATCAAGCACTGCTTAAGGCATCATCCAACTATCAAAGTCAAAGATGATTTGATAGAACCTTACAAATCCTCATAATCTATGGTAAGTAGTAGTAGCTAAGGCTTTGGCTCTGCCTTTGCACGTAGGGCAGAAGCAGGAGGATAATTTATCCAACTTTAGGGTAATGAAGTGTTAACAAAAACCACATGAACCTATTATTACAACCACAGGCCACAGACTGCTAAGAGGGTAAACTCTCTGGAGACATACCTATTTTCAAGGAATCTTTTGCATCTCAGCTTACCTGAAGGCATTTGCTAAACACAAGGTGATGTAGCTGAAATACCATGATTCATTAGCCCTAATGAACAATGCTGAGCATATTGTCTCTCAAATATAACCCGCTGACATTGATATATATGTACTTTAACTCATTCGTCCCAACTTTATTAGGTACATATGTCTACAGCAGACACAAATGAAACATTCTACAACTAGGCTCCAAGCCAAAAACTAATTTATTCTTTAATGTGCTAGTGATTACTTGGTGGTTCCTTGAGCAGAGATGACAGGTCTGAGCTAATGGAGTTGTACTGTAAGTTAATATAAATCATGACAGAGCAATTAATTACAGAAACCACTGCAAATCCCTTTGTTAGTTTTCCCCATCACCAGAAGGATTTAATAATATTCATTTTGCTAAGTTCCAGTGACATTTACAAGTCTTAAACCATTTTTAATCAAATCAATATCACTGGCTGCTAAATTTAGTTGTGCTTTGCTTGCAAGTCCTGGAATACATCGATACTAATGTTTCCTACCTTCTGTTCAAATGAATCACATTGAATACCCATACTTCCTCTTCATTTGTTTACATTGAGTAATTAGGACCTGAAAAGAAGTTAAGACCTGGAGAACCCTGACTATCAGCAGGAATGAATTAGCAGGTAGAAGAGGAGATCCATAATTCAGTGATTACGCCTGCATCATTGTATCTAATGTCCTTCATCAGTTTCCCCTAATTGGCCTAAAGAAAAATACTTCACGATCATGGAAATAGATTCACATTTCTGTAGACTTTTTCAAGTGTGGTAGGTTAAAAAAGGAAAGATGAAATTTAGGCACTGGAGCAATATGCTTTCATAACAAAAGAGCACTACACCAGTTCAAAAGCACCTCAGCTTCATCTCTGTACATTCTTTATTCTTTAGACATCTATAGTTGACATCTCTTTTTAAATTGAATAAGTGAAAATTAGTTGGTTAGTATGGCTATAGAAATGCTAAATTATCTCTATAAGAATAATAAAATCTTCATCAGGAATTGATTGTGTTATAGATTTTTAGAACAAAATAACCTGCTGTTCCTAGATGGCCCGTGTTGCTAGATCAATATCAAGCTCTGTTTTTTTGTATGTTTCCTTTTTCTCCCCAGTAAAAGCTCTATCTCTGGAAAGAGTGTAGCTCCCGTAGCAATGTGCCTTGCACACGTTCAGTAGATTTTCTGTGTCTGTCCTGCCTTTTTTGCATAATTGCAGATTTTTATTGACTTTTTATTGACTTGCTTTCGACTTGATCTGTGGGTGTCCCTGACTCTGAGCCTTAAAATGTTAGAGCAGCATTCTTTCCAGAAAGGTCACTGTTCACATGCTTTTATATTTGTCATGCTCCTTAGGAACTCCGCACTTTGTGCTTTCTGCTGTAATCATTTCTGTTCATCTTTTCTTCCTTACCAGACTGTAAATACCATTAGGATAGGGATCTTGCTTTATCCATTTTTATTCTCTATACTATCGATACCTAGCAAAGATGTTTCTACATGATATTGTTCAATAAATGTTCAGTAACTGAATGAACATATGCTACCCAGATGGGAATGTGAGGAGGGTGTAAAACTCAAATTAGTTAATCAAATAGCTTGTAAAATAAGGGGTTGGGTGCAGGGAAACGTTGTTAACCTAGGAGAGAGATGTTTGAGGCCTAGAGTTTAGATTGAAGAATTGACTTGATGAAGGCTAGCAAAAACACCAGAGCTGGGGGTAGCTCTGATGGCTTGGAAACTAATGATATCTTTGTACTTTTGTAGGAGTCCAGCTCTAGCCTCTACTTCCATCCTTGGAAGCTATGATCTATCACAGAGGCCTGAATAAGAGTCAGGTTTTGAACTCCGTGCCACTTTCCAGCTTTGTGATCTTAGACAAACCCAAGTATGGCTTTTGACCTTGGTGTAGGCACTTATGTTTTTTTCAGCCTCAGTTTCCTCCACGTTACAGTATGAATAAGCAACGCCTATGTGATAGCAGTGTGAGGATTAAGAGATGGTATGTATGAAATTGGCTGGTGTGGAGTAGTGTCTGAGCCCTACTCCCAGAGGGCCTGTGGATGGCAGCCATAGTAAGAAGGGAATAATTTATACCTTTTCAAACTGGGGGACACATATGCTGGAAGAGATGGATGAGTAACAGCTTTCTCTTTGTGTTATTTACCATCATGGGAGTCTGGTCAGTGTAAGACTTGCTCTGGCTATAGGTCTTGGTTTCCAACAAGGGGGCCAATTCTCTCTTTTTTTTTTCTAGCAGAAAATTAATATAAATCGTGTTGCTTTTCACAAGGATCAAGATCATCAGTTCTTACTGTTACCCACAAAATGGGTGAGTTCACTTGCTTCGGAGGTGTTAGTCCAATAACCACAACCAAGAAGGATTTAACAAGGGGATTTGATTACTTGCAACAAGGAAGGAGTAAAGAGGACACCGGGGATGGTTCCCAAAGCAGTGCCTCCCTGAACAAGGGTGGAACCAGGGCTTTTATTAGTCATTGTACATAGAGGTGGAATAAAGACAGTGCAGATGCAGTTGCTGACCACACTTCTACATACATTGCATGTATAGGAAATAAAGAATGAGCTCCTCCCAGAGCAGGGATTTTAGTATGGTGAGAAAGGAAGTTTGCCAAAGTTCATCTCCAACTCAGATATCTCTGAATCTGACCCATTTTTGTTTTTCAAGGGCTGAGATTCTTCCTGGAAAGTTTGGAAACAAGAACTCAAAGTACAACAGTAATAAGCAGATAATTTTTCACAGTGTATACCCCAAACCCTGGGTTACATAATCATCATCCTATTCAGGAAAGCAGAATGGGAAATTGTGTTTCACATAACCAAACCACTGAGCCCCTCATCTATTCTGTCAAGAGGAGGTATTTATTTATTTATTTATTTATTTATTTATTTATTTATTTATTTATTTTTGCAATGGCATGATCTTGGCTTGCTGCAACCTCCACATCCCGGGTTCAAGTGATTCTCCTGCTTCAGCCTGTCTAGTAGCTGGGATTACAGGCTTGCACCACCACGCCTGGTTAATTTTGTGTTTTTAGTGGAGACAGGGTTTCACCATGTTGGTCGGACTGGTCTCAAACTCCTGACCTCAGATAATCCACCCACCTAGGCCCCCCAAAGTGTTGGGATTACAGGTGTGAGCCACTACAACTGGCCTGGAGGAGTTTTAAAAAGACCTTTTTCCTTGTTTCCTTGAGACTGTTCTGATACAATGGCTGAGGGGTTTAGGTGTTCCTGCAGTTTCCAAAGGCAGAGGAATTATTTTTCAAAAGCACAGTGTATCTATAGTGGGCCTACGTGGCATTTACTATTCCTATGTATAAGGAGCCAGAACCATCCTTGTACATTTTTTGTGAACAAATGGTTTCTACTAATATTACTACTATTGTTATTTCTATCACTATTATTACTATTACTATTAATTACTACTTCTATTGCAGCTGCTACCTAACGTTTATGGAGTGTTTACCATAGTCTAAAATGTTTTTGTATATTAACCCACTTAGTCCTCACAAATATCCTCTGAGGCAGGGACTATAATTGGGGAAACTGAGGCACAGTTAGTAAGTGGCAGGTCTGTGATTCAAATACAAACAGTTTGAATCCCAAGTCTCTGCTCTTAGTGAAAAAAGTCTAAGACTTTGAGTTTGGAGATCCAGATTCCAACCTGAATCCTTTACCTAAATAGCTATACAACCCTATAAATCTTCCCATTTCTCTGAGCCTTTTATATTTCAACTGAAAAGTGAGAGTAAGAACTATTAACTTAAACACCTTTGGTCCCCACATGATGTGGTAAAGAGAAGAAAGGAGTGAGAAGGTTACTCCAGTTGTTATTGCATCTCTCAGATAATGTTGGGTGGAATTTAAGTTATAACCCACAGCTGTATTTTGAAATCTCTCCTTCATTTTCTCGTCCACATCTCTCCCCTGCTGCTGGTGTTGCAGAGCAATGCATGCTCTCATCCCCACTCAAATCTGCCTCCAGCTGGTCCCTGGGCTGTGGTACGAGGCACTCATCTTTTGTTCCTCTCTACTTCACCCTTTCCTGGACCACTCTCTGCCCCTAGTCACTCTCTACACATTCTCTCAATTATTTTTCACAAAAAAGCTAGGAATCTTTTTTTTTTTTTTTTTTTTTGAGATGGAGTTTCACTCCTGTTGCCCAGCCTGGAGTGCAGTGGCGCAATCTCAGCTCACTGCAACCTCTGCCTCCCAGGTTCAAGCAATTCTCCTGCCTCAGCCTCCCGAGTAGCTGGGACTACAGGCGCCTGCCACCACACCCAGCAAACTTTTTGTATTTTTAGTAGAGACGGGGTTTCGCCATGTTTGGCAGGCTGGTCTCCAACTCCTGACCTCAAGTGATCCACCTACCTCGACCTCCCAAAGTGCTGGGATTACAGGTGTGAGCCACCATGCCCGACCGCTAGGATACTTCTTATGGATGGGAGAGGGGAAGAAGCAAAGGGCACAGGAGTAATCTTCCTGAGCAGTTGGTCATTGGAGATGAGCAGTCATGTAGAAGGTGAATGAAGGAATTAAGGAATAGCATTCAGTCTTAAAAGTACGGGTCAGACTTATTTATTTTTGCATGAGAGATTTATTGAGATATCGTTCACATATCACAAAAAAATTCACCCTTTAAAGTGCACAATTCAGTGCTTTTTTTTAAAAAAAAATCTTCATTGAGCTGTGCAGTGATTGCCAATATCTAATTTTAGAACATCTCATTGATACAGACAGGAGGCAGAAGGGCAGGATCCCTGGTGAGGGCTCCACCTTCAAGCCTGGACCCACGGCCCTAAATGAGAACAGGAATTCCTTTTTTTGTGCCCAAATGTTACCTTTTCCAAGACCACTCTGGCCCACCCCATCACCTATCCTGTGCCCACAAGAACCCCAAACCCCAGGTTCCATGAACAGAAGAGCGGCAGAGCAGCAGAGTGGCAGAGCAGAAAAGGAGAGAAAAGAAGAAGTGTCTGAACATTGAAAAGGCAGCTGGATGGTTGGAGAGTTCAGCCAGGGACAGCCAAACTGCTGGGGAAGATTATCTTCCAACTCCATCCCCTTTCCAGCTCCCCATCCCGCTGAGAGCCACCTCCATCACTCAATAAAACCTCCACATTCACCATCCTTCAAGTCCGTGTGACCTGATTCTTCCTGGGTGCCAGACAAGAAGCTGGGTACCAAGAGGCAGGGTGTATGTCTCCCTGCCTCTTCACTGAGCTGGCCAACACTGAGCCATCTGCAGATGTCAAATGCTAAAACAATATTGTTTGTAACCCATGCCCTCTGGGGTTTCAGAGGTTGCAGGCAACCGCTAGACTCTGCTGAGGGCGGGTATGGGGTTTATTCCTGCCAGTGCCTAAAGGTACTCACCCAGGCTCCTGCACCTGCTCATCTGCATGCTCCCCCTCCTGCAAGGGGCTTGAGCTCAGTGGCCAAGCAAAATGAGCCACCACCCATCACAAGTCTCATGGAGGGGTCAGGGATCTCTCTCGTCTCATCACTACTTCAAAAAGAAATCCAATGCCCATGGGCAATCCCCTCTGCGTCTCCCTTGCTGCAATTCCTGGAAACTGGTAAGCTACTTTTCGTTTCTGTGGATTTGCCCATTTTTGACACTTCATACAAATAGAATCATATAATATGTGACCTTTGTGTCAGGCTTCTTCCACTGAGCATAATGATGTTTTTATATTTCATCCAGGTTGTAGCAGGTATCAGTACTTCATTCCATTTTAATGGCCAAATAATTTTCTACTGTGTGGATGTATTTCAGTTCATCTATCCATTCTTCAGTTTATGGGCATTTGGGTTGTTTCCGCTCCTGTGCTATTATGAATAATGCTGCTACAAACATTCATGGACATGTTTTTGTGTAGACCTAGGTTCTTTTCTAATTTTCTGGAGCATATACACCTGGGAATAGAATTTCTGGACCATATGGCAATTCTATGTTAAACATTTTGAAGAAATGCTAAACTGCTTTTCAAAGTGGCTGCACCATTTAACAATCCTACCTTTTATGTAATTAAAAGCACACAAAAAAACAAAAAACCTTACTTAACAAAATTACTGTAGACTACCTAATTTTGGCACACTGTAACTATGGAGGCTACAGGTTCTTTTAGGGTCAGGCTTTATTGTACACCCTCAATAGGTATGCTTTTTTCCTCGCTCTTTGAGGAACTAGATAATTAGGGTGACAACAGTGTGATGAGCAGTTAGAACCAGACTGGACTGTCATCTTCTTGAGGGTAGGAATGCGTTCTTCCTCGTTGCTATAACTACAGGGCAGAGTACAGTGTTGGCAGACAACAGGCACTCTATAAACATCTGAGAGAATAAATGAAGGAAGACATAAACTCAGAGACGGGCCTGCTAAATTTGAATTTTCATCCAAACAACTGACCTTTCCATTTCATGAAGTGAGCTATTTAGCAACATTCTCTAGCATATGGATTATCTCTGTCTGTGGCATCCATTCTTCTTCCATCTGTTGAGGAATTTCATCTCCTTTCAAAGTCACATGAGGAGGCCTTGGTATATACTCTGCACATGGCACACATGGTATTTTATTTTAAAAGGATGTAACAGTATCACCTAGATTTGGCAAACATCATAAAAAACTCAATTTGGTGATCAGTTCCCGGATTTTTCCCCCTTTGATAGAATACATTTAATAGATAACATTAATTCAGGTCCCTAACACATATAAAACCTAGCAGTATTCAGTATCTGGTGTGTTTGCTTTTATTCTTAAAGAATCTGAAGGGATTTGACATTTTGTTTCATTCATTCACAGTCTCTTTTTTCATATCTAATGAACACGCTCTACAACAATGGACCTCAGATCTCCGCCATCTGCAGGGGACCGCATGCAGGTCATAGGCTAAGAACAACACCACATCAGTATTGAATAAAAAAGTGAAACATCAAAGGCAGAGCTGGCTATGAGGTCTATGCTTTCAAGACCTCGTAGCTAGTTCCTCCTGTTTATTATTTTTTGTTTGATTGGATGATAATGTAGTATGTCATTCCATGGTCCACGACCTGTGGTCAATTCCCTACTGAGGAACCAGATTGGGCAATATTTTTGTAAGCACATTTGTCCTAGTAGGGAAATAATAAAAACAAGAAGGGTGAGCACAAAAGATGTCTGAGGAGAGGGAACAAAGTCCTTTATTATCGAGGAAGATGATCTTGGGGTCTCAGCCAAGAGTCTTTTTTTCTGGATGGTGATAATGATAATGATTCTCTCTGTAAATAATGTAGGCAAAAGAGAGATTTTTGTTGGTTTGTTTCTCTCTTTATAGTCAATTGCACTCTATTTTCCCTCATGATGTGGCAGGCTTGCCTGACTCACCCCCACGCTGCCATGATTAGAACACATTTGTACCTCTGATAACCCAGGAATCAACTTTTTAAAATGTTGAGCTAGTGAATTAGGTCTTAATGGAAAATTTTTCTCCTAATATAGGACCTCTTTGGGCCATGAATACTTAATGTCAATTTATAGCTCAAAGGATGTCTCTGAGGAATCAATATAGTGAATTAACATCCCCCACCCCCTCCACAACAAAATCCTTTTTAGGTATAATTAAGCCTCAGGAAGGCCTATACTCTCTTTAAAAGAAAATCTTAATATAATTAACATTAGTTTTCTTTTTACTGTGTTTTACATTTTATTAAATATTTCTAAAAGCTAGAAGCTCTACAGAGGTGGCCCAGGCTGTGATGGACCTACAAGTTGAATGATTAGAAAGTTACAGCTCTTACTACCATGGACAGAGCTCTAGCGAAGCAGAGAGAACAAAATTAAAAGATGCCAGGATAAATATTCCAAAACAAATCCTCTTCTTGTGACACCTCCGTCACCTTATCCTTAGGAAAGAGATGAAGAAAGCTGTTCTTGAAAGATATGTCTTCATGTCAGAAGAATGCCCAAGCTCTTGGTGATCACAGTGACAGTGCTATGGCACCTACTTTTATTTTCAAGAGAACCTTATCTTTATATCTCAAATTTGAAATCATCTCTGAACATGGCTCTTGCCTGTTTCATAGCATATTAGACAGGGATGGGGACTACAGTGATGATCCCTTTTCTGACATCCCTAAATTTCCCATTGGTCCTGGTCTCTTTGCATCAACTCCAACCCTGCCAGCTCTGGCTAGCCCCTCCTTTTCCAGCAATCTCATCCATCATGGGAGCTGTCAATTGGGTGCCTTTGAGGCCCAGGGCTTGCAGAAGATGTTCTGAGGACAATGTCCATCTGTCATATATTATTACCAGTTTTCCTAAATAAACCCTGTAGTTAGGGAGGAGCAATTCTGGCCTAGGGGAAGGTACAGAAAATCAGAAAAGAGCTGAAGATTTCTAACAAGCCAGATTTTCTTTGCTGAAGTTTCTACCTACTCCTATTGTCATCCTTCATTCTGAAAAGAAGAAAAAAGAAATGCATCCTGTGCTGAGCTGGAGATGAAAAATACAGGGTTCTTGCCTGCCTTTAAGAGACTTTCTGCCTAGAGTGAGGAGGCAGGCTTGAGAACAAATTAATCCGCTCCATTGTTAGAGGAGCTCTAAGGGAACCACGGGCTGGGGATAGTGAGGCACAAAGGAGAGTGTCAGAGAGGCTTTTCCGAGAAGGTGCTTAATTGTGTCTTCAAAAATGAGCCGATGCCCGCTGGGTAGACAAGGGGGCGGGGGCATTCCCAGCTGAGAGCAGGAGCAGTGAGGGCAAGCATTGGGGAGTGGAAGGGGCTCAGTCCTGGGTCTTGGCAAAGCCTAATTGCCTGCTTCCTCCTTGAGCCTGAAGTCGGGACTTGAAACTGGAAAAACTCTCAGGCCAGAGGCAGATTTCTTTGCAGGCCTCAAAGTAATCTGTAGCCACCCAAACCTTCAAATCTCTCTGGGAGGTAGTGGCTCCTACGGTTAAAGAGATCCTTTTCAGGAAATGAGCTTTTGATAACTCCTATCCTGCCTTGCGTTCAGTTCAGACAGGCTCAGGTAGCTGCCTTCTTCAATCAGCTGTGCATGAACATGCTCGCAGTTACTGCACTTCAGCCAGTGCCCCTCTTGTGCTAGCCTACCTGAGATTAATATATTTGCAAGTCTGTTTTCTAGAACATTGATAACTGGCTGAGCTGAACCTTCCACCTCAAACATCTTTAAAAATCTTGACATGGTTTCCTAAGGTATAAACCCCAGTGGACACAGTTCTGTGGTATCTTAGTTGGTTCAGGCCATTATAGCAAAATACCCTAGGCCCGGTGGCTTATAAATAACACAAATTTGTTTCTCCAGTTCTGGAGGCTGGGAAGTGCAAGATCAAAGCTCTGGCAGTTTTGGTGTCTGGCGAGGGTTCATAGATGGCACATTCTTGGTGTTTCCTCACCTGGTAGAAGGACAGAGGCAGCTTTCTGAGGCCTCTTCTATAAGGAAACTAATCCCAATCATGAGTGTTCCACCCTCATGACCTAATCACTTCCTACAGGTGCCACCTCTAACACCATCACATTGGTGATTTGGTTTTAACGTATGAAATTTGGGGTGACACAGACATTCAGACCATAGCATATATCTGAAACTTTCTGTTAGAATTGATGCTTGCTAGGTTGGATAGCCCACGTCTGCATAATAGTGGGACTTTCCCCTCTTTCTTCAGAGTACCCTCTCCTTGTTCCTGAGAGTTCTCAAGGGAGGCCACAAACCTTCTTATCCAACTGCCTGCCAGCTTCAGTGCCACATGAATCCACTCCCCTCCCCAGGCTGTCCACCTTTCTCTGGGACCATGGGTTCTAGAGGCAGACTGACTGCACCCAATCCTGGCTCCAACATGTACCAGCTGTAAGGCCTATGCAAGTTACTTAACTATCTTCAGCTTTCATTTCTTCATCTGTGAAACCTGGAACAATATGCCAATTTTGAAGCTACAATGAAATAATATTTATAAGACAGCTAGCATGATACCTAATACAGAGTAGAGCTTACTAGATGTTAGGTGCTCCTTTTCACCACTGTTGACAACTGTTGCTGCCACAACCCACATCCACTGCCTGCAAAATTGCTTGGTGAAGTCCCTTTTTTGCTATGTAGGCCAATGTCCATGCCCAGGGAGCAACCTCTGAAAGTTTCCCGTGTCCCATCCTCGGGGTAACAGCATGTTTATTTTCATGTCTGACGAGTCAAATCTGTGCACATATTTGTGCCCTGGACCTGAAGTAACCTGGCTTATACTCAGAATTCTACCTAGTGTCCCAAGCTGGAATAGCTTCTGGCCTTCACTCCTCTAACCAAAGGTGCTGGAACTCATTTGATAGGCTCTTATCTTCCATTTCCCTCTTCAACTTTCCTGGCCCCTTCTTCATAACCAAATGTCCTCTTATTTTTTTAGGTAGGAAAGCAGAGTTCTCATGCATATGAGAAAAAATGAGAGATACAGAGAGAGAATTGGGATTTAGGTGTGGGAGAAGGATGTGGAGGGAGTGGAATTTGATTTAAACGAGCAGTTGACAACCAAAAATGCAGTAGGATTGATGGTTCTATTATTAGAACATCTATTTGCTACTATTTTTTTTTTCTCTCTTTCTCTTCAAACCAGGTTCTTAAAACAGACTTATAACCTTTTGGAATTAAGATGAAAAATTATTTTGAACAATACTGTGTGCTTGCTGGCTGGGTGTGATGGATCATGCCTATAATCCCAGCACTTGGGAGGCCAGGTTAGGAGGATGGCTTGAGGCCAGGAGTTCAAGACCAGCCAGGACAACATAGTGAGACCCCCATCTCTACAAAAAGTTTAAAAACTAGCCAGGCATTGTGTCACATACTCTAGTCCTAGGTACTTGGGAGGTGGAGGGGGTAGGATTGCTTGAGCCCGGGAGTTCAAGGCTGCAGTGAGCCCATGATCGCACCACTGTATTCTAGCCTGGGTGACACAAGGAGACCTTGTCTCAAACAAATAAACAAAATACTGTGTGCTAGCAATCTAAACTTTTTTTTTTTTTTTTGACACTCACATGAAAATTTCTTCCATTCTTGTTGTGTAACATTTTGGGCCGTCACACGTGGCACCCAGAGAGGTGAAAGCTGAGAGTTGAGAATAAGAATACGGAATGGGTGTCCTTAGACCTTATAGATATGATTGATGGACTTGGTACTATATTATGACTCCAGTGTGAGAGGATGACAATGACCGAGGGCGAAAGGCTCGAAAGCTATGTATGTGAAGAGAGTTTATAGGTGATTTATTTATCACATGGTGAACTGTTAGATTCAGGCATCTCCTATTGACTCTTAAAAGAGATTGAGGTGAAACCAATAAATGTGACTTATCCAATAGTTGTTATGATACTTGCTTTTATCATTTGATTTGTTTAATTTTATAAATTTACATTGTAAGAAGTTTCTTCTAGAAAAACAAAACAAATAAGGTTAAGTTTCCAAAAAAAGGTGGGACTTAGCCAACAATCTCAGCTGCAGACAGAGACAAGAACCAAGCCTGTTTCGTACCCTTATAAAAATAATTGCAAAGATAGTCTTTGGCTGTTAAATATGTAAATGGCACAACCATTTTGGAAAACGTTTGGCAGTGTCTTAAAAAGTTAAACATGCACTTATGACCTAGCCATTTTAGTCCTAGAATATTTACCCGGGAGAAATGAAAGTCCAGGTCCACACAAAGACTTGCACATGAATGTTTACTGCTGCTTTATTTGTAATAGCTCCAAACTGGAAACAACCCAAATCTCCATAAGCAGATGAATGGGTAAACAAATCATGCTATACAATGGAATACTACTCAGCAATTAAAAGGAATGAGCTATTGACAACAGGCAACAATGAAGATTAATTTCAAAATAATTGCATTGAGTGAATGATGCCAGACCTCCTCCAGCCCCTCAAAAAAAGTAATACTGTGCGATTCCATGTATATAACATCTAAGAAAATGTAAGCTAATCTATAGTGACAGAAAGCAGATCAGTGGTTGCCTGAGGATAATGGGAGGGTGGGGGTTGGAAACAGGAGGAGTGGGAGAGAGGGATTATAAAGGGGAATGATAAAAGTTTCGGGGGTGATGGATATGTTCATTATCTTGATTGTGGTGATGGCTCTATGAGTGTAGGCATATGTCAAAAACCATCAAGTTATACCCTTTAAAAATGCAAAATTTATGGTATACCAACTATGCCTCAATAAAGCTAAAAAAATCCCTAACAAAAATAATTAATTTTTACTTTCAACATTTTTACACTTCAAAGCTACGCATCAGTGAAAGTCATCCTGCTGGCTCTTTTAATTTCTAAGGGGATCCTAAAACCTTAACCTTTATCAGCATGCCCCATGCTAGTCACATTAAAAACTGTCTTCTTCAGTGTAATAATAATGACAGTTAATATTCATTGGGCACTTTCTGCTGAATAAGAATATGTCAGTGATTTACCTAGTATTATCTCATATAATGCTCCAAAAACCTTCCTAGTGTAGGTACTGTTATTAGCTCTATTTTGTAGAAGAAGAAACTGAGGCAGCGAGGCTAGGTACTTAGTCCAACACAAGGACTAAGGGTAGAAAGTCCGGATTCAAAACCATATACAGTCCTACTTCTGGATTCTTTCCCTTTCACTAATAGGACATAAATACAAACTCACTTGGCAGACGCAATGAATCAGCACAGAAAGAAGGTCTTGTTGCTGTAACCCTGTAGCTCTTTCCCATGCTCTTTGGCTTCCTGGCTCTCTGTAATGCTAATTCTTTGTTTGAGCTTTTAATTCCCCACAGCATACTCTCCCTGCTTGTTTTCTAGATTCCCTACTGCCCTGGTTATTTTTCTAGATGCTGGGCTAGTTACCTTTATGGTCTTCAATGCCTGCTCAATGCGCAGAGCTTTGTCTGATTACTTACTCTCAGTTTTGAATAGAGACTTCTGTCAGATTCTTCAGGTAGAAGAAATCTTTGGAGCAGGAAGGGACGGATCCAGTCCAAGGTCAGGATATGTGTCAAACCTCTCGTCAAGGAATAAAGGGACAAGCCAGACAGACAAAATAAGAGAGAGGCTAGGACAGGAGGCTGGCAAACACTCAGGTAGAATCCATAATGAGAGTCAGCAGAGTGAGTGGTAAGTCTAACCTTAGCCGGGAAGCCCACATAGCAAGAAGGCATTGTGAGCCCTGCTGCATGCTAGGCTGTAGAACTGGCAGGAAGAGAAAGCAGGGTTGATAGGGCAGCCTCCAAGAAGCTCCTGAAATGCCCTGCAAGACACAAGCTGTCCTACCATGCACTGAGGAAGTGAGGGTTTCTGGCCCTGGGGCCAGCTTTGCCTGGGTTGACAGAGATCGCCAGAAGGCCCTCCTAGCTTCATAGTCTTTTTGCAGTTCTGCCAGTCCCCCAGATTATTTTGGACTCCCTCTCTCTTTTTAATAAGTGGGAGAAAAAAAAGAAAGATGAAAGATGACAATAAAAACCATATGGAGGCCTCTTCTCTGGCTGAAATCCTTTGATCTTTTCTCCAAACACGAGAAAGTACCCTTCCCACTCTGAAATGTTTTCCAGCCTCTAGAAGAACAAATGTCCCAGGTAAATTTAATACCATGGTTCACTTCTTCATTCATTTGTTCAAATACTAACTGAGCACTCACTACATGTCAGGATCTATGCCAGGAACTGGAGGTACCAGGAAAAATTCCCAGTCATAGCCGGTATTGAATCCACAGTCTGGGGAAGGGAGATGATTCCAAGATGGCGATACTATGCACAAGAATTTAGGGAGCTTTAAGAGAGGACACTCAAGGCAGGCATGAGAGGGAAGGGAAAAAAGTGGTAGATGCTCTACAAGGCGTCCTGGAAGAGGTAATACAGATATCAAGAGGAGACCCATTCCTAGTTTTCTTACCAACTCAAATGCTTCCTTTCATAGAGCTTGGGGACTCTAATATCTCAACTTCTGCCGGGATTGTTTTCTGCGCGCCCTTATATGTATCTACTTTAAAAAAAAAACGAGACAAACCACAAAACAATATAAGTTAAACAGAAAGAAGACTCAACAGGTTTTGAAACATAGATTTAGAGCAGTTTCAAAAGAGTAATCAACATAGAGAACTTGTGATCCAAGGAACTGGAATGTCTTCAAGAGTCAATATGCTTGAGTATGAATGGGTAAATTCACAGCTTTAGGGAAATTGGGTGTGTTCATTCATTTATTCATTCTTTTTTTCATTCAGTAAATAAACACGCTATTTTCCAGGCATAGTAATAGACACTGAGGATTCAGAAATGAAAAATTTGTTTAGCAGGTAGACCATAAACATTTGTTGATCTATAGCTTGCTTTTATGGAAGATATTTACCTTATGCCACAATGGTCCCTTAGCATTATTGTCAAAATCAGTCTATTTTTTTCTAGGTTGTTCTAACCCAGTATGATTCTTCTTGGTTATTACTAATATATTGCATACTAACAGAAGGACCTTGGCATGTAGACATCTATTTTCTAAATGTTTGTGAAGAAGCAGTAGAAATAAATAAGATCTGATGGGCAAAGGGCAAATTCGCAAATGTTGCTGGTGCTTAGTAACCTTATATAATCCAGGATTTACTACATTTTTGTGCATATAAAATGATCACTTTTTAAAATGTTTTAACTAAGTTCTGGAAATCTTCAAAGAAGTCGGTTTTACAGCAATAGGTACCTTTTTCTGAAACTATATTTTACCTTTCAATTTAAAAGAGTGTATCCATTTCATTGTTTGACTTAGGAAGCTGTGCTGCCAGTTTTACAAGATTATGAGTCTGGTCTTGATGCTGTATGCTAATCCACTCTACATCAGGCTGGAAGCTTATCTTGACAGGAAAACTTGGAGCAGGCCTTGTGGAATGATTTTGGCATCACACTCTGGAGTGGAAAATATTCGCAGGCTGCAACAAAGTCTGACTTGGGCTGCTGTAGGAAAGGCAGCAACTGGCTGGGAGACAATTAATGTAGGAAAGTCCTGGGCTCCTCTCGGAGAGGCCTGGAGGATGGTACTATACACTGAGAGGGGGAAGTACCGTGGAATCATGTGTGTTTTCATGAGAATTGAGAGGGATGGTAGTTACACATGCCAAGTTAGAAAAAGAACACTACCAACCGAGTGCTTCCATCATAGTCTTTCTGATCCAAAACCCTTCATGTGCAAAAATAAGGTGCCAACTGAAGAAAGAATACTTCAGGGGTTTTAGAAGACAAAGGCTAGAAAAACCCTCAGGCACAGGTGTAACTAACTGCTTGTTGCGAGTATGTCAAACCCCAAACAAGACACGAAATGACCCCTCCACTTGTTCTGGAAAGGTTTAGAGTCTATGATTCTGGCAAAAATGTAGTGCTTTTTTCTACGTATGGGCTTGTTTGGTTAGAAATTGTCTCTTTTTTTGCGGGGGCAGGGTGCTTAGATTTGCCTTTAATATACTTGCAAGCTCTTTGAGCACTGTCATGGACAAATTTGACAATGCAGATTTCTAGGACTAAAGACAATGGTGGTATACCTATTTTGACTCAAAGTTAAAGAAAATAAAAATGCCAGAGATTTTGTGACAGCCTCTTGTGTTGCTATCCTTGGGAAAAATGTTGAACTGGAGACTACTCACTGGACCCAGAGCCTAGGGTAAAAGTGAAATCTGATTAAGGCAAACTGGAGAATCTGATTTCATACTTTCCACCTTCCCCAAACAGAGAAACTGTATAATAAAAGAATGTTTGTGGCTGGGCCTGGTGGCTCAAGCCTGTAATCCCAGCACTGTGGGAGGCCGAGGCAGGCGGATTACCTGAGGTCAGGAGTTCGAGACCAGCCTGGCCAATATGGTGAAATTCTGTCTCTACTAAAAATACAAAAGTTAGCTGGGCTTGGTGGCTTGTGCCTGTAGTCCCAGCTACTCGAGAGGCTGAGGCAGAAGAATCGCTTGAACCGGGAAGGTGGAGGTTGCAGTGAGCTGAGATTGTGCCACTGCATGCCAGCCCGGGTGGCACGGCGAGACTCTGTCTCAAAAAAAAAAAAAAAAAAGAATGTTTGCACAATGAAATCAGGTAGACCCCACAGAGATTGGTCCTATGGGTAAGTCATGGAATGTGCAAAATTCAAGAAGGCTGGAGAAGTTCACTCTACCACATAACTTAAGGGAGGATAAACTGCTTCATGTGTAGGAGTATGGGAAGAGGAGCTATAGTTACCTTGCCTTCCAATTTATGGGACGGGGATGCATGATCCAGAAAAGTTGAAATATAACGCAGTTGTCAATTCCTTAAGAGCAAAGAGCATGCTTTGGTCTCCATGTCTAGTATGTCTGGCACAGAGTAAGTGGTTGTTGTTAAATTGAACTAGGGTACCTTTCTGGGCTCCACTGGGAGTGTCAGATATTGAAGTGAGCACCACACTTTGAAACCAAGAAGGGCAGAAACTGTGTGAGTGTGGACCATTTCCAAGGAGGTAAGCAAAGGGTCCGGTAAGATAACTGGAGCTAACAGACACTCCTGAGATGTTGGTGGTACATGCTGGCCAACAGGGGCAGTGGCTCCCCAGTAGGGCACTTCCAGTGCAGCCTAAGTGGGAAGAGCTGAAATCTGGGGATTGCCTGGACAGGTAGCACAGGAGTGGCCAGCAGCATGTGCTGAAAATGCATATTAGTGCATTCATACTAACAGCTCCAGCACTGGGCTAAGTTACCATTCAGAGACAGCTCAGGCCAATTCTAAGCTCTGCCTTTGAGCCTTCATGTGATACCACAGAAACCTATAAAAGTATGTCAGCAAAAGCATTACTTCACATTTTCCCTTCAACATCATTCTCAGATCCCCATTCTGTCATTGTCCTGCGTTCTATCTGGAAGAGTCATGTCTGCACTCTTTTTATAGACCTAGTTCCTTTGAGTGGAGAGTTGGATAGATCACAACATGTGAGTTGAATTTCTATAAAGAACTTTGTCTTCTTATCCCTATAGTCAATATAAGTAATAGATTCATGTGCATCAGTATACCCAGTGTATGTTTCCTGGCTAGACCTCAGTTTCTACTCCCTATATTAAGACCTCCTTTCTCTGGGAGAGATTGATTGGACAAATTGGTTAGAACCACAGCCTAGATGGGTAAATTAGAAAAGCAGATTTTTAGGGGAACTGGGGAGTCTGTATCTCTCTTCAACCATGGTACATAGACATTTATGTCATTTATTTTATTCTTGTAGGTCTATTGTTGGTCCTTGGAAATTGGTGTGATTATTTTGTTTTGGTTTGTTTATTATTATTTTTAACTATGAAAGTTTCAGAGATGGTCTTTCTTCTTTTACTGCTTAAGGCAACTCCATCTCCTTCCCCTTCAACTCCTGCTCCTCCCACTTTTCTGAAAGCAATTTATCTCTTACTAAGAAAATTCATGTTTAAGAAGTGAAATTCATTTCAGCCTAGTGTAGCCTAAGGGCATAGCTTAGAAATAGAAAGCGATATAACCATAAAAAATAACCAAGAAAGTTAGGTTTATAAGTGATTTGTTGTAATGAAATGGGATACTTTGAGAGCTGTTTTCATTTTCTATTGATGCTGTGACAAATTATCAAGAATGTAGTAGTTTTCTTACATTTATGAAGGTCAGAAGTGCTAAAATGAAGGTTTTGGCAGGTCAGTATTCTAGATAGAAGCTGAATAGAAGAATCCATTTCTTTTATTTTAAACTTCTATTTTAAGTTCAGGGTTACATGTACAGTTTTATTACACGGGTAAACTCGTGTCATGGGGGTTTGTTGTACAGATTATTTCATCACCCATGTATTAAGCCTAGTACCCACTAGTTATTTTTCCTGATCTTCTCCCTCCTCCCACCCTCCACCCTCTGATAGGCATCAGTGTGTGTTGTTCCCCTCTATGTGCCAATATGTTCTCATCATTTAGCTCCCACTTATAAGCGAGAACACGCAGTATTTGGTTTTCTGTTACTGCATGAGTTTGCCAAGGATAATGGCCTCCAGCTCCATTCATGCCCCTGCAAAGGACTTGATCTCATTCTTTTTTATGGCTGCATAGTATTCCATGGTGCATATGTACCACATTTTTTTTATCCACTCTATCATTGATGGGGCATTTAGGTTGTTTCCGTGTTTTTGCTGTTGTGAATAGTGCAGCAATGAACATACGCATACGTATGTCTTTATAATGAAATGATTTATATTCCTTTTTGTACATACTCAGTAATGGGATTGTGGGTCAATGGTGTTTCTGTCTTTAGGTCTCTGAGGAATTCCCACACTGTCTTCCACAATGGTTGAACTAATTTACACTTGCACCAACAGTGTATAAGCGTTCCTTTTTTTCTACAACCTTGCCAGCATCTGTTATTTTTTGACTTTATAATAATAGCCATTCTGACTGGTGTGAGAAGGTATCTCATTGTGGTTTTGATTTGCATTTCTCTAATGATCAGTGATGTTGAGCTTTTTTTCATATGATTGTTGGCCGCATGTATGCCTAGTTTTGGAAGTGGCTCTTACGTCCTTTGCCTACTTTTTAATGGAATTATTTGTCTTTCTGTTGTAAATTTGTTCAAGTTCCTTATAGATGTTGGATATTAGACCTTTGTCAGATGAAAAGTTTGCAAATATTTTCTCCTATTCTGTAGGTTGTCTCTGTTTACGGTGTTGACAGTTTCTTACCCTATGCAGAAGCTCTTTAGTTTAATTAGATCCCATTTGTCAGTTTTTGCTTTTGTTGCATTGCTTTTGGAGTCTTTACCATGAAATATTTGCCCGTGCCTATGTCCTGAGTGGTATTGCTTAGACCATCTTCCAGGGTTTTCATAGTTTTGGGTTTCACATTTAAATAATCCATCTTAAGCTAATTTTTGTATATGGTGTAAGGAAGGGGTCCAGTTTTAATCTTCTACATGTGGCTAACCAGTTATCCTGCACCATTTTTTGAGTAGGGAATCCTTTGCCCATTGTTTGTTTTTGTCATGTTGCCCAAAGCAATTTATAGATTCACTGCTATTCCTATTAAATTACCATTGAGATTCTTCATAGTACCAGAAAAAACTATTTTAAAATTCACAGGAAGCCAAAAAAAGAGCCCAGATAGCCAAGGCAATCCTAAACAAACATGAAAAACAAAAAACAAAGCTGGAGGCATCATGCTATCTGACTTCAAACTATACTACAGGGCTATAGTAACCAACACAGCATGGTACTAGTATAAAACAGAGAGATGGACCAATGGAACAGAATAGAGAGCCCAGAAGTAAGACTGCATACCTACAACTATCTGGTCTTTGAGAAGAATCCATTTCTTTGTAGTTTCTAGCTTCTGGAGGCCATCAGTATTCTTCAGCTTTGGCAAGCAGTGTAGCATCTTCAAATCTAAATATCTGTCTCTGTATGTCTCTCTCTCTCTGTATCTCTCTCTCTGTCTCTGAACTTGCTTCTGTCATCATATCTCCTCCTATGACTCCAACTCTCTTGCTTCCCTCTTTTCCTTATAAGGACTCTTATGATTAATTGGGTTCCCCAGATAATTCAAGATAATCTTCCAATCTCAAGATCCTTAAATTAATCATATCTATAAAGTCTCTTCTGTCATGCAAGATAGCATAATCACAGGTTCTTGAGATTGAAATATGGGCATCTTTCCTAGTCCATTTGGGCTGCTATAACAAAATACCTGAGACTGGATAATTTATAAACAACATAAATTTGTTGCCCACATTTCTGAAGAGTGGGAAGGCCAAGATCAAGGTGCCAGCAGATTTGGTATCTGGTGAGGACTCTTTGCTTTGTAGATGGTGCCTTTTTGCTGCATCCTGACCTGGTGAAGGGCAAAAGGGGCAAACACATTTCCTCAGACTTCTTTGATAGGTGCATTAATCCCATTCATGAGGGCTCCACCCTCATGACCTGGTCATCTCCCAAAGAGGTGGGGTACCTCTTAATGCCAATACATTGGCGATTCAATGCCAACATGTGAATTTTGGAGGGACATAAATATTCAGACCATCTTTGGGTCGAGGGGGATCATTATTCTGTCTACCACAGGGCTCTTTTTGTTACTTAATTTCTTTGGACTTCTATTATACTATTGATTCATATTATAATCAGTGGATTATAGAATTCTAGTGGATCCTAGAATTCTAAAGAGATTTAGTTAATATTTGATCAAATTTTTACCGATTAGATTCGATTCACATTTTACTGAGCCCATATACGAAACAGTGTTTTAAATGTCAAATAACTGTAGTAGTGAACCAACCATATATGTACGAGTGGTTTCTTGATTTTTCCTTTCACATAATGTTGACAATCATTTCCTTTAACTGTCAGATTTAATGCATTAATCCTGCTAGGAGTCTGAAAAATATTAGAAACCATCAGTTAATTGTTAAGACCTTAATGTGGTGAGGTCTCTGGAACTGATAAAAGTAAAATGATTTACATAAATTAAAATGTTGCAATATTTTAAAGATAAATATCAAGAACTGCGAAAGGTGTTAGATTTTACTGTACTTGCAATTTAACATGTTAACTTGCTACAGTTTCATGGATGCTGGTTGAAGACATGGGACTCCTGGGTCAGAGACAAAGGACAGTTTATTACTTACTGCAATGGCTGTAAATAGCCAAAGTATCAGCATTTTTACACGATTCCCAGTTTCCACAGGGTAATGTAAAGAGGGTCAGATGACATCTGAACAATTAGTAGTTGTGTTACATGAGAGGAATGTTGGATGTAGGGAAACTAAATCTTTCATAAGATTCTGCTCTTCACTCTAGAGGGAGACATTCTCTCTCTTCTAAGGCTATTTAATATACACATATCCTTAAAAAATAGTCTGGAACTAACAGAAGTCAGCTCTTTGCTTATAAGACATGCCAAAACATGAGGGAACCATGGAGAATTGTTTCCCAACAATACATAGGCCAATTTTTATTCTTAAAAACCAAACATTTTAGGTAAATATTCCTTATAAGCCTCAAATTGATTATGTCTTGAATTAAAATCTTACTTTACCTCAACCAAACTCCCTCTCCTTTGTTTTCTTTCTTTCTTTTTATATTTAATTTAATTTAATTAATTAATTTATTTATTTATTGAGAGAGAGGGTCTTGCTCTGTTGCCTAGGCTGGAATGCAGTGGAGTGATCATGAGTCATTGCAGCCTTGACCTCTTGGGCTCAAGCAGGCCCACCTTCTCAGCCTCCCAAGTAGCGAGGACCACAGGCACATGCTGCCACATCCAGCTATCTTTTTAATTTTTTCGGGTCTCACTGTGTTGCCCAGGCTGGTCTTGAACTCCTGGGCTCAAGTGATACTCCTTCCCCAGTCTCCTAAATCTCTGTGATTATAGGTGTAAGCCACTGTGCCTGACTGATATCAACTATTTACATTATACATTAAAAAGATTTTTAAAATAGCCTTTATTTTATGAGCTCATTGTAGCACTAGAGGATAGTGCTTTTTTTAAAAAATTTATTTTGGTTACATGAATAAGTTCTATAGTGATGATTTCCAAGATATTGGTGCACACATCACCTGAGCAGTGTACACTGTATCCAGTCTGTAGTCTTTTATCCCTCACTCCCTTCCCGTCCTTTTCTCTGAGTCCTGAAAGTCCACTGTATCATTCTTATGCCTTTGCATCTTCATAGCTTAGCTCCAACTTAAGAGGGAGAACATACAATATTTCGTTTTCCATTCCTGAGTTACTTCACTTAGAACAATGGTCTCCAATTACATCCAGGTTGCTGAAAATGCCATTATTTTGTTCTTTTTTATGGCTGAGTAGTATTTTATTATATATGTTATATATATATATATATATATATATATATATATATATATATATATAACTTTCTTTATACACTTGTTGACTGATGGGCCTTTGGGCTGATTCCATATTTTTTCAATTACAAATTGTATTGCTATAAACATGTGTGTCCAAGTATCTTTTTTTGTATAATGACTCTTTTTTCCTCTGGGTTGATACCCAGGAGTAGGATTGCTGGATCAAATGAGAGGTCTCCTTTTAGTTCTTAAAGGAATCTCCACACTATTTTCCATAGTGGTTGTACTAGTTTGCATTCCCACCAACAGTGTAAAAGTTTCCCTTTTCACTACATCCATGCCAATATCTATTTTTTTTTTTATTTTTTGATTATGACCATTCTTGCAGGAGTAAAGTAATATCACATTGTGGTTTTGAATTGCATTTACCTGATCGTTAGTGATGTTGAACTTTTTTTTCATATTTTTTTGGCCATTTGTATATCTTCTTTTGAGAATTGTCTATTCATGTCCTTAACCCACTTTCTGATGGGATTTTTTTTTTTCTTGCTGATTTGTTTGAGTTCCTTGTAGATTCTGGATATCACTCCTTTGTCAGACATACAGATTTTGAAGATTTTCTCCCACTCTGTGGGTTGTCTGTTTACTCTGCTTATTATTTCTTTTGCTGTGCAGAAGCTTTTTAGTTTAATTAAATCCCATCTATTTATTTTTGTTTTTGTTGCATTTGTTTTTGGGTTCTTGGTAATGAAGTTTTTGCCTAAGCTAATGTCTAAAAATTGCCAATGTCCTAAAATACTTACGAATATATTTAACCAAGGAGGTGAAAGACCTCCACAAAAGAAAACTACAAAACACTGCTGAAAGAAATCACAGATAGAACAAACAAATGGAAATATATCCCATGCTCGTGGATGGGTAGAATCAACATTGTGAAAATGACCATACTGCCAAAGGGAATCTACAAATTCAATGCAATTCACATCAAAATAACACCATCATTCTTCGCAGAGCTAGAAAAAAAATCCTGAAATTCATATGGAACCAAAAAGAGCCCACATAGTCAAAGCAAGACTAAGCAAAAAGAACAAATCTGGAAGCATCACATTACCTGTCTTCAAACTGTACTATAAGGCCATAGTCACCAAAACAGCATGGTACTGGTATAAAAATAGGCATATAGACCAATGGAACAGAATAGAGAACCCAGAAATAAAGCCAACAGTCAACTCATCTTTGACAAAGCAAACAAAAACATAAAGTGGGGAAAGGACACTATTCAGCAAATGGTGCTGGGATAATTGGCAAGCCACATGTAGAAGGAAACTAGATCCTCATCTCTCACCTTACACAAAAATCAACTCAAGATGGATCAAGGACTTAAATCTAAGACCTGAAACCATAAAAAATTCTAGAAGATAACTTTGGATGATAGTACTTTTATAAACTGCCCTGTTTAGCATAATAAAGCTTGTCTATCCTTTGTGAAACCCTCAGATTTAAAAATATTTCACTGGCCCAAATCAAAATTTCTTGGACCCTCAGAAAGTATTCCTATCACCTCTTAATTGGGATGTCCACCTCTAGGTGCTTTTACTTTAAAGATATTTTCTGCAGTCTTTTCCAAGAGTATTTGTGTGATACTCCGTATAGGTTGGGGGAGACCTTTCCACACAGTGACTTTTGCAAGACAGCACAGTAACTGTTGTCTTGAAGTACACAGTAAATTCTTCATTTTCTAACCTGAACTTAAACACTACATCGTATTTTAACTTTTAAATGCACATGCCTCTCTTTCTTCCCAAACCAGGTAGAATTGTTCTCCTCGCCCATCCCCCAACCCTTCCTTGTCTCCCACAAATAAGATTAGTGCACTTATAGACTATGTTCTTATCATTTCATATAGAATGGCATTAAACTATTTTCCCCACTGAATTATAAGCTTGGGGACAAGGACTATCTCATTTATGAGTGGACCTAGTATATAGCAGATGTTCAGCAAATGTGGGTTAGATGTATCTCTTTTCTATTTTCTCTGCATGGTTGAATCATGGCACCAATCATTTACTCTTCTTTAAAAGAAAGGACTTTGTTTTATTTGCTTTTGTGACCACGGAGCTTCCTTGTGCAAAATTAGAGCATAATGGGCTTAATACAAGTTTGTTGATTGTATAAAAGAAGGAAAGAAAGCAGAGAGTTGTTTTTTTTTTTTTTCCGGAAATTGAACCTGAAGTTTTTTACTCTAGCTTGGCGTCTAAGAGGAAACTGCAGGAGGTATAGTTATTTATGGGCTGCAGGATATCAAGAATCCTCTTACTTGCTGTAATTTCAGCAATCTCAATTCAAAGTACAAACTCTACTTCTAACTCTTTTCTTTCTTCTGTTTTGTAAAAATGTAAAAAAACCTGGAAAACCACAGTGAGATCAGCTAAAATGTGATCAAACTTTTAACCATTTATGCCTTAGTGAAACTACAACCACCCGTCCCCCACCCAGTTCTTTGCACACACCATAACATGTCATTGTTCTCATATTTTCCCATTCTCAGGGGGAGGCATGAAGAAACATGAGCTCCCTTTTTGAATCTAAGCATGACCCAGCTGTTATCATATCCAGAACTGTCAGATAGTGAGGAGCGCCAAGGTCACAAAATATATAGAACAATTTTTAAGTTATTGTTCACATGTTACCTTTGATAGAGCCTCTACACAAGTGATGAGCTGATTAATGCCAAAACCTGGATCATGGGATAAGAATGAAGACCATGGCTGAGGTGACTACATAGGCAACTCAAAGTAAGAAAGTAATTCAATCCAGTCCAATCTATCATTTATTATGTGATTATAGGTCAGACATTGTGATAAGCCCTTTGGAAATATAATCATGATTAGGATATAATCATTAATTTCAAGGGGCTTATAAATTCTAGTTGAAGATACAAACACATGATTGACTAGCTATAATAATCAACAGAACAAAAATATAATAAGTAGACATATAAATAAAGTATTCCAAAATAAATATTTTGGAAGCACTGAGGAAGAAGAAAATATATTTTTATTAGTGATACCAGAATACTGTTCTCAGTACTGACATCATGATTCTATTATCAAAAAAGGAGATAGCATTTAAATAGAGGTTTGAAAGATGAATAGAAGTTCTGTAAATGGGGAATATGGGAAAGGTGCAGTGCAGGTGGAGGGAATTACTTGAGGAAAAGTGTGAAGACATGAAAGGGCACAGCAAATAAAAAGCTCTCACTGGTCTGTTGTGATTGAATCATTTGATGTGGAGAGGAGCATGAGGCTGAAAAAATAGAGATGAAGTCACATTTGTTTAACAAATACTTATTGAACAATCATTGTACTCCATTATTTTCTTCCATGGAAAGTAGTTTTCTATAAATTAAGTAAAAAATCAGGCTACTAAGCAGTATGAATAGTGATGTCATTTGGCAAACATCCTTGCCTACATAGAGTTTTTGTTCTAGTTTGGGGATGGGGATGGCAGGACTGCCACAAAAGAAATAAGTGAGCTATAAATTTATGTTATGGAGTGTATTAGGCCCTTCTTGTGTTGCTATAATGAAATGCCTGAAGCTGGGTAAAGTGGTTTGGCTCTGTGCCCTCACTCAAATCTCATCTCAAATAGTAATCCTCACATGTTGAGGGAGGGACCTGTAATCCCCACATGTGGAGGGAGGGAGGTGGTTGGATCATGGGGGCGGTTTCCCCATGCTGTTCTCATGATAGTGAGTGAGTTCCCATGAAATCTGCTGGTTTTATAAGAGTTTGACCGTTCCTCCTTCACGTGTTTCTCTCTGCTGCCACCTTGTGAAGAAGGTGCTTGCTTTGCCTTCCGCCATGATTGCAAGTTTCCTGAGACCTCCCCAGTTGTGTGGAACTATGAGTCAATTAAACCTCTTTTCCTTATAAATTACCAAGTCTCAGGTAGTGTCTTTATAGCATTATGAAACCAGACTAATAACACTGGGCAATTTATAAAGAAGAGAAGTTAAATTGGCTCATGGTTATGCAGGCTATAGAAGCATGGCTCCAGCATCTGCTTCTGGTGAGGGCCTTAGGGAGATTATAATCATGACAGAAGGCCAAGAGGGAGCAGGTACGTCACATGGCAAGAGCAGGAGCAAAAGAGAGAGATTGGGGGAGTGTCATTCACATGCTTTTAAACAACAAGATCCCATGAGAACTCACTATTGCGAGGGCAGCACCAAGCCATTCTTGGGGCATCCACCCCCATGACCAAAAAACCTCCCACCAGGCCCTGCCTCTAACACTGGGGTTACATTTCAACATGAGATTAGGAAAGAACAAACATTCAGGGTATATCATGAAGCAAAATTAAGCAGGTATTACTTTCAAATAGGGTGGTCCAGGAATGCTTGTTGAGAAAGTAACCTATGATCAATGACTTGATGGGGCTGAGGAAGTATTTCTAAGGAAAGAATGTTCTCACAGAGAGATCAGCGAGTCTAGTAGTTTTTAATACGGCTCCCTTTAAAGAAATAATGACCTCTTAATAAAATAAAATCTGGAGACTCTAAGGTTTCACACTGGAGAGAATATCTTCTGATTACTGATAGCCCTTTGAAAATTCAGGGACAGCATCTGGGCCATGGATGATCAGAAAATATTCATTCCAGGATGAATCCTTAGAAGCTACCCATCACGATTGCCCACTAGCCCTCTGAGACCAACTTCTAAAAGCTACTGGATTTTCCTAAAATACAACTTGAATTTTATCTTTCTTATCCTCAAAAAACTCAATGAATCTCTATTTGTTAAAGGAAAAAAATCAAAATATAGCAGGAGTTAAGAGTCTCAGGTGCTCAAGATAAGGTCCACCTTCCCCATTGTCTAGATGCCCTTTTACAAGCATGACAAGAGGTCCCAGAAGCCCTGAGTGCTCCAGGAGCCAACAGAGGGTGACAAGGAGATCTGGGTGTTCTGGCTGAAACTGCCTTCTCATGGGTTCTAAACTGGAAGGGCCCCAAGATTCTACAGATCATGGCAAATCCATGTGCCCTCTTCGTGCCCAACTGGAGCCGCATCACCACCATCAGTTTTGGGACCATAGGACTAATCTAATTTTATTCTTTAATCCTATTTATTTCATTACCTCAAAAAACCCAACATGGTGAGATGATAGAACTCCACTCTTACACTGCCCGTATAGCTGTGCACATCTTTTTCATGAGCCCATTTCCTATCTGTCTCCCATACCTGCAACCCTTCCACTCTGCCTCTTGGATCATCCTTCAGCAGAAATCTCTTATATGCTCCACCTCGTCTTTTAACAGTCCTTTTACTTCCGATCAGATCCCTGTAACTTCACTATACTAGCTGGAAAAGCTGGTTCTCTATTGAAGACACTGCTTCCCCTTTCAATTGATCCCTGTTTTTTCCTCTCTCATTATTGTGTGAATGTAGGGTAGATGCCCTTCTTGCTCCTCATTGCTACTTCTAGGCATTTTCTCTTATTTCTGTTTACAAACTTCAGCTTTGAATCCAAGTCATCAAACCATAAACCACCTACTACCTCCTCCTTGCTGTAGGCAAGGAGGCACCTGGAGCCACTCTCTCTAATTCCTTGAATAGTTGAGTTTCTGACTATCACTGTCTTCAACATTGTCTTTCATAATTCTTGGTGATTTTATTATTCTTTTTATATTATGATTTTTTGGGACAGGGTCTCACTTGGTCACCCAAACTGGAGTGCAGTGGTGCAATCATGGCTTATTGCAGCCTCAGCCTCCCAGGCTTGAATGATCCTCCCACCTCAGCCTCCCGAGTAGCTGGGACTACAGACATGTGCCCCCATTCCCAGCTAGGTTTTAAAATTTTTTGTAGAGACAAGGTCTCGCTTTGTTGCTCAGGCTGGTCTCGAACTCCTGGGCTCAAGTGATTCTCCTGCCTTGGCCTCCCAAAGTTCTGGGATTACAGACATGAACCACTGTGCCTGCTGGATTTTATTATTCTTGAGGGCAATCCTTCATGTGCCTTATTTCTCTGGGACTCCTCTGCTCAAGTGACCTTGACCTCTACTCTTTGATTCCTTTGTCAAAACTTCATTATTACTAATAACTACAACCTCTCTGTTATCTCAGTTTCAAGTTCCCACTCTCTGATTACCCTCTCCTAAGTCTCCAACTCTCTCTCCATTCTAAAATTCCTCCCACCCACACCATAGGTTTTGCCATTCACTGATCTTCCCCCCGCCCCAATACGGAGTCCAGCTCTGTCGCCCAGGCTGGAGTGCAGTGGTGTGATCTCGGCTCACTGCAACCTCCGCCTCCCAGGTTCAAGCAATTCTCCTGCCTCAGTCTCCTGAGTAGCTGGGATTACAAGCGCCCGCCACTGAACCTAGCTAATTTTTGTATTTTTAATAGAGAGAGGGTTTCACTATGTTGGCCAGGCTGGTCTCAAACTCCTGACCTTATGATCCACCCATCTCGGCTTCCCAAAGTGCTGGGATTACAGGCGTAAGCCACCACGCCCGGCCTGCCATTCACTGATCTTACCAGCTTCTTCCTGTGTCTTACCCTTCCACGTTTTCACATTTCTTTTTTCCTAGTTTATACTCTAGGGTCTGATGTCATCAAAAGTAGTGTAAGAAAATGGGACCAGGAGGTGTTTGTAAGTGTTTATTTGACATTAGTTTAGAGAGCAGATCTATTACTGGCGATGGGGGGTAGGACAAGAGAGAAATACTCAAGCTTGTTCTCAGTTTCTCATCCACTGTCCAAGAATCCCATTCGGTTGTAAGCTTGTCTGTCCCACAGGAGAAACCCAAAGCCTGCCAAGGAGCTGGGTCTGTAGGTGGCAGGTTAGTGATTCCTGATACTCATATCTGCTGATTGGGGGCACAGGGTGGGGTAGTTTACCTCCCCCAAGTGGCTCCACTACAACTTTCTAACTCTGTGCAGTCCTCTTTCTGAGGGAACTCTGATGAAGGCTGTTTTCCTCAGAGGTTTATAAAATTCCAGGGATATTTTAGTGACCCTTACGGATTTAAGTCGCTGACTGTGGCTCAGTTGCCTATTTCTGAATTTGGCTTTCGGAGTTAGGGAAGGCTTCACACAAAGGAGGTGACATTTGAACTTGGCTTTGAAGGATTAGTAGGATTTTGCCAGAAGTGGCATAAGAATTCTCACTGGCAAGAAAGATAATTACTAGTAACTTTTTTTTTTTCTCCTGCTTCATAATATTAAGGACAATTTAGACCTCTGTGCCTATATATTCATACATCATATGTTTATGGCTCAAAGTAAATATGATTAACTAGATAAAACCCAATTTTATAAATCCTCTTTTTTTATGTGCAAAGTAAATATTTTTAAGAAGGAGGTTTGATTTATTTACATTTTTAATTAAATGAAAATTACAGATAAAAGATGCTATACCACTCATCTTCCTAGGAAAAGAAAATATTGCAATGTAATTAAAAGGACGCCTCAAATTATAATTAGATTTGAAATTTAATTATGACTGGAATACTTCATCCTTATGCACACTGACACCTTGTTGATACATAACCTTTAAAGTATTTTTATTATATTTACACTAAGATCTTAATCTGTGGACTAAATAAAACCCGTAGATTCAAAAGAAGTATTAGAATTCAGCAAAGAATACAGTATTCTTTTTTTTTTCTGGAAAAAAAAGTGTGTTTTAGAACTCCTCTTTTGACCATTGCTAAATCTTATTTAACAACTTCCAGCTGAAAACGTTTTAATAATTTCTAGCAGAGATGGATTAGTATAGTAAAACCTTTCTTAGCTAAGGAGAACCTTCTTTGGTTCATACCTGATAGAGTGCCTGTCTTCCAGGTTGAAAGGACTCCAGGAAATCCCAATACATATTCAGGAATTACATTTTCCAGTAAGAAAATTCTCATTATGGAGTGTCAATTCTTTCTTTCTATCTATCTATCTATCTATCTATCTATCTATCTATCTATCTATCTATCTATCTATCTATCATCTATCTATAAATCTATTACCATTACTTGATGGAATCTCTTCTGCAGTAAGCTCTGGTTAAATACGTTTGCTATACTGAACTTCCTGTGGCACCATTTGACACTTCTTGCAGCTTAGAAAACAATAAATTTCACAGTAAAAATGATTTAGCTACATACAATGTGCCCTGCTAGCAATATTTTGAGATGAAGATTCCCAAAATGCAATTATTATTAGCTTGATTTGCAAAATATTGTGTGATAAGATCTGTTTGAAAAATTGCCACTTTAGCTTATCTGGTGTTGAAGAATGCACTTCATATAAATTGAAGTTCTTTATTCATGAGTAAAAGTCCGAATTCATAGCCTTTGTGGAAATCTTTAAAATACTTGTTTGTTAATTAAATAATTGAATAAATATATATAGATAATATATTATGTACTAGGCATTTCCTAAATTTCGTATAGTATATGTTGGCTCTAATTTACTACAATCATTAAATGGATTGGTCTACGGGACAGTAAAAATAAAAGGCTTGCTTTTATAAACTCAAGAGGAAAAATACAAAGCAACAAAGTTCGATCATCTGAAATTGACTCATTTTCATTCTACAGAGTTTGAACTTACATGCCTCACTTAGCCCCTCCTTACTGAACCAATTTTCACCAGACAACTTCTGCTCCTAGATGAACTGAATTTCTACAAATGGCCTGCCTCTGTGGTCCTCTGTATAGGCAAACCTGTCATTGAAGTCCTTATCTCTTTTGAAGGGACTTCAAAAGTCCATTGAAATCCAAAACTTTCCTTGAAGTTAAGTCAAGTTTTGCCTGTTTTAGGGCTGCAGGATTTCATCCAGAAAAGCCTAGGTGGTTAACAAGGAAAGAACATGTTAACCTGGTTGGATTTCATCACAAGTGGAATTTGGTCTGACAATTTTGGCTCTGTTAGGGGGTTTAAAGCATATTCAGCTGTGGAGATGATAAAAGGATTCTCCTACCTGGTTTTATAGCACAATAGCTGAAAGACCAGCAGGTATTTCCAAGCATCTTTTAGTGCATATCCCAAACTGCTACACCAGCTGGATCTTCAGTGAATGAAATAACCCTGCTGTTAAAGCATTTGAATCCCAGTCAAAGTCGTTGACAGTAAAAATCCAGGTGGCTATGCAAATTGGTCATTTTCTTAAATAGTAATTTGAGTTTCACTAGGTGAGCCCCGCTAATAATGACAAGCAACATCTGTGTGGTATGTTTCAATTCATGGAACAACTTTTATGTATATTATCTCAATTAGTCTTCACTAAAACTCCATGAGATGAAGAAATGGAAGTTCAGAGAGATTAAGTGACTTGCCCAAGGTTATACAGGTAGTTAGTGGTGAGCCGGGATTTGAACACAGACACAGGGACACAGTGGGCTTCCATTAGCCTATGAAGAACTGCTAGTGCAGATGATTATTGATTCATAGATTTTGATTCAAAGAATCAAGCTGCTTTGTCTTCTTTTGGGGGTCCTATTTCTATAGGTCTTTTTTTGAAAATAGGATAGTGTGACCAGCTGAAGTGCTTGCTGATGTCAGAGGGAATACAGAATTAATAGAAGAAAAAAGTAGTTACAAATATCAGCTATGACTACGTGACCAGATACCGAAATGAGACTGCAACTGTCATAAGTATTTCCTTCCTATTTTCTTTTTTTTCTTTTTTTTTTTTTGAGACAGAGTCTCGCTGTGTCTCCCAGGCTGGAGTGCAGTGGCGTGATCTCCGCTCACTGCAAGCTCCGCCTCCCAGGTTCACGCCATTCTCCCGCCTCAGCCTCCCAAGTAGCTGAGACTACAGGCGCCCGCCACCACGCCCGGCTAGTTTTATGTATTTTTAGTAGAGACGGGGTTTCACCGTGTTAGCCAGGATAGTCTGGATCTCCTGACCTCGTGATCCACCCGCCTCGGCCTCCCAAAGTGCTGGGATTACAGGCTTGAGCCACCGCGCCCGGCCTCCTTCCTATTTTCTTCTGAAAATGTTTGTGTCATGTGCGTCCGTGTGAAGAGACCACCAAACAGGCTTTGTGTGAGCAACATGGCTGTTTATTTCACCTGGGTGCAGGCGGGCTGAGTCCGAAAAGAGAGTCAGCGAAGGAAGATAAGGGTGGGGCCGTTTTATAGGAGGTAAAAATTACAGTCAAAGGGGGGTTGTTCTCTGGCGGGCAGGAGTGGAGGTTACAAAGTGCTCAGTGGGGGAGCTTTTTGAGCCAGGATGAGCCAGGAAAAGGAATTTCACAAGATAATATCATCGCTTAAGGCAAGGACCGGCCATTTTCACTTCTTTTGTGGTGGAATGTCATCGGTTAAGGCGAGGCAGGGCATTTGCACTTCTTTTGTGATTCTTTAGTTCCTTCAGGCCATCTGGGCGTGTACGTGCAAGTCACAGGGGATGCGATGGCTTGGCTTGGGCTCAGAGGCCTGACAGTTTGTTTATATATATATACACATATATTAAGCAAATATTTTGTTTACTTTCTTATTTCCTTATTATGCAACATAAGATGTATTGACTTTATATCAGTATTTAAGTATTGTTAATTTTACATAATAGTATGTAAGTTACAGGATACCAGTAAACATTATTCAAGCACCTTACCTCCTCTTCTGGGAAAAGGCTTAGTGTGTTTCAGTTGTATGCAGAATAGTTCTATTGTATTAGGCGAAATTACGACCATATTATTTTCTTTATTTGGAGATTTAACTATGGTTCAAGGAGATGTTATGGATGCTCAGTTGATAAGTGGTGAATTTGGATTGGTTAATTTTAGGCACCAACAAGACCAGGCTAAGGGAAACGAAGATAGCTGGTAAAATACTATTTCTGGGTGTGTCTGTTAGGGTGTTTCTGGAAGAGATCGGCATTTGAATCAATAGACTGAATAAAGGAGATCATCTTCACCCATGTGGCTGGGCCTTATTCAATCCACTGAGGGCCTGAATAGAACAAAAAGGTGGAGGAAGGGTGAATTTGCTTCCTCTCTTTCGTGTGTGTGCAGGCGCGCGAGAGCGTGTATGTGCGTGTGTGTGTGTGTGTGTGTGTGTGTGTGAGAGAGAGAGAGAGAGACAGAGAGAGATCTATATATATATCCTGTTGGTTCTGTTTCTGTAGGAAACCCTGACTAATACAGATAGATTATATTTTGAGCTCTGGGCTCATATTACTAAATTTTCTAAATTTATAAGAAAAGCTGGAATTTCTGATTTTCGTGGAAACTGTCCCAATTTTTAAATGTTAGCAACTGTGTTTGTTTGGGTCATTGTTCTCAATGCTTTATTCCTCCTGTAGTGGATTTCTACATGGACACCCTTTTGCCATGTAACTCTTTAGGCCTTCCCAGTAGAATGAATAGAGTAGACATTGCTTGCCTCATTGGTTTTGGATTTGGCCATGTGGTTTGGATTGCCCAGTGAAATGTCAGGGAAAAAAATGACCTGTGGCTTTAAGAAGTGCATTTTATTTCCCGTCTTTGTGGTGCTCCTGCATTTACCTTGAGAAAGGCTTTTTCTGCAGCCCCAGATGGAGGAGGCACATGGAGCAGACTGGAACCTGACCCGCTGCTTGGATCCAAGTTCAGTCAATCCCAGCAGATGCCAATGCATTCCTGTTGAGCCCAGCAGAGCCCCCGCCAATAGGCAAACCTGTGAATAAGAAATAAATGTTTCTAAGTAATGGAGATGTGGGGTTATTTATGCAGTAATATTGCAGCAAAACCTGACAAAACATTTTTTGAAACAAAACAAAACAAAACAAAACAAAACAAAACCATAACAGCTTAAACTACATACAGCTGCAGACTGGATGCAGCCTGTGGGCCACCAGCCTGAGATTTGTAAAATGGATTTTTGGCAGTATCATTGACAATTTTAGCATTTAGATCTCTGGGTTAAAAGCAAAAATGAAACCTTATGCCAAATGTTGGATGCATGGAATGTTTAGAGGAAAAGAAAAAGCTGTGAATTTAAGAAGTGACACCTAAAGAATGTCTGTGCTCCTTGTCAGAAGAGACATATAAACGAAGATATATAACTAATTGAAAATGAAGTGAAAGGAGAGATTTTCTTTGTCACTTATTGGGATTAACAGGATCAGCCACATTTTCCTCTGTCAGCACTATTTTATACACATAGGCCAAATTCTTAGGGAAGGAATTTGTTTTCTGTCATCCATTTTCGTTACAGTCAAAGTTTTTCAGAGTCCCCAGGAAAAGTTAGGAGATTAATGTTCATATTTAACTCTTCATTCTCCTTCACTCTAAAAGCAATTTTAATTTGTTATGCCCAGACCGTTTATTCCCCGAAGAAGACCACCAGAGTCCAGAGTCAAAGCTAAGCAGCAAGGATCTTTATTACAGGTTCGAACCTGGAACTCTCCCTCGCTCGAGAAACGAGACGGGCAGGAGAGCTCCCCCACTGAGCTCCGAACAATGTTATATAGTCTAAGAAAAGTGGGCATA